>NC_059354.1:10195833-10514166 GCF_019703515.2 Myxocyprinus asiaticus | reverse complement strand
TTACAATAAGCAGTAGATTTATGCACTCTTTCATCGGCGCAGTCTGCCAAAATCAGCCCCTCTGCATGACGTGACACTTGACTTTCACCGTGCCCGTTATGTTCAGCAAAACAGGGGCAGGAAAAATAATACAGCTTCTGCCAAGTGAATCATCTAAACTATGTATAGGCGGTTGACGAGAGAGGGCACACATTTCCATGCTTGATATCTGAAGGGTGTGAGATCAGGGGTCCTGGGGAGAGACTTGAGACATCAAAGTGACAGCTTCAAGATGGGCACAATTCCCCCCCCCCCCCCACCACCAGTGACTGGAGTTTGAGTGACATACAGACCTGCTAATCACAATGTAAAGCACTACAGTGAGGAGGATGATGGCCACAGCGGACGATATAGCGATCAGCACTACTTGACTGTTCTCACTGGAGATGGAGAAGGCTGGGAGGCAAGAGAAAGAGAAAGAGAGAGAAGACATTTAGGTACACATTGGAAAAATGATGTGGCTTTCCTATTGCTTGCTGTTCAAACAGAAAAAATAAATAACTAAAAATAAAAATACTTTTTTGTGATATGGGACAAAACATGTCCCCCAGTTTTATCTGCAATTAGTTTTGAAAATAGTAATTCCACTTTGAAATTCATCAGGGATTACCACTAAAAAAATGTCAACACAAATGTACATTTTCATTTTATTTGATCAAAATAGTGACATTGCATTATAATTCACTACCCCCAAATCAATCAATCCATCCATCTATCATCCATCCATCCATATATGTAATATGTACCTATCTATCTATCTATCTATCTACCTATCTATCTATGGTTTTTCAAACATTTTGATGCCAAGGACCCCCAAACATGATGATCCCCTTACAAGAGACCCCTTTTCTTAAATATATAGGCAGCTTTATATTTTAGATATAAATTCTTATTCTCTAATTGCTTTCAAAAAAAGAAGATCTGGTCACTGAGATAAAACAATATAAAACATTATTCCATATTTAGACTTTCAGATTTTTTATTTTTTATTTTTATTTTTTGGATTGATTAAGAGGTGAAGAATGAGAACCACCATACCAAGAGAAATAGAACACTGGTGTACATTTCACACCAACTACACATGTAGAGGCGCCTATGGATCCCTGATCATGATGAGAAACCTGTGGAGAGCCACTCACAGTATCATTTCATTACATGCCTGTGCATTGATTTCCTATAAATGTTTCATTAGATAAAAAGGCACAGTTGAAAGGCTTTCAAAAGTGCTACTATAAAGGTTTGAAATATAGTAACATGCTTACTCTGCCCCAATTTATGTGGTTACAGGAATAGTTCACCCAAAATTTTAAATAATGTCATTATTTACTCACCCTAATGTCATCCCAGTCTCATATGCTGTTGTTGTTTTATTTATTAAATTTTTTCATGGAAAAATATCTGAACCAAAAATCTCCCCAAAAAAAAAAAAAAAAAAAAAAAGACCAGTGTGAAGGTTCTTCAAAATATATAATTTTGTGTTCCACAGGGGGAGGAAAGTGATAGATATTTAGAACAGCATGAGCCAGAATAAACATTTTGGGTGAACTATTCCTTTAATAGTTCTGCAGACAACAGCTGGACAAAAGATGCTATATCTTTATAACTAAGAGGATTATACAGTACTGTGTATTACTTGCAAAACAATGCAATAGGATGAGAAACCAAGGAAACTGTGAGCCTACTGTGAGCCAATATAGTATGTCTATATTCACAATTTTAGCATTTTGTTCTTTGTTCAGCACAGTTGTAAATGGAATGTTTTTGGTGTATGGTGACTGCACTTTGCCTGTAAATAGAAAACAGACTGCTGGAGTATAGTACAGAAGGAATTAAGTGCTTACAGTCTGGGCTTGTCTCAAACTCAAACTTGCGACTGCTACTGCCGTAACCTGCAGCGGTGCGCGCTCTGATCTGCAGCAGGTACATGGTGTCGGGTTTCAGTCCGTTCAGTGTTACGTTTGTGCCCTTTGATCTCAGGATGGTGTAGCTGGTCTCTTGTTCCTGCTGTAGGAAAGAAAGCAAGTGGAATTATTTTTGATTTTGCTATTTTCATTTATTAATTCTCTTTGGTGACCCTAGAAGTGCAGAAAATGACACATTTAACTTTAAAAGGACTATGGCAGAGCCTTGCCTTAAACAGAGATACTGAAAATCATATCTCATTCAAGACATTCAGAGACATCTCAGAGTGGACAGGAGGAGAATGTTCCCCTAGGGCAGGAAAATGCAGGCTCATCAGGAGCTTCTAAGACAGTGGCAAATCATCTTAATAAACTGCCACCTTCTTTTCACATTTTTATGGCTTTTCTAAGGATCTCTGTGGTACGTTGATCCTCTGTACAACCGAAAAAACCTAACTGATTTATGGGGCGTCTTTGCATTCAAATCATTGTTTCCAGATGTGCTTCTGACTGGAGAAAGAGACAGGAATGGAATCTTGGGGGGGGGGGTTGGTAATCGATCAAACAGAGGGATCACTCATTTACCAGCATTATCCAGCACATTCATCGAACAAACAGAGGGATCACTCATTTGCCAACATTATCCAGCACATTCATCCAGTGTACTGTAACTTATCAAGTCTTTGAGCAAGGGTAGTGTTATGGCATTCTGGAAAAAAAGGTAGTTTTTGCTCCATCATTGACCTCTAAGAATAGCTTACTTGTCCACACTGTAGATATTGAATTACCCCACACTAAAGCAATTAATGGCAAATGAGATTTGAGAGCATCTTTTCAAGGGTCGGCAAACACATAGCAGATTAAGCTTTATTCGGGTTTCATGTCTAGACTATACAGGCTAATAGGACTCTTGATGCACGCTGGTATGTACCACAATTGTCAGACGTCGCCAGATGAGAGAGGTAGTGTACAGTTAAATACTGTATTGCTTAGAATATCCTTTGCTTATCCACTATTCAGAAACAAATAAAGTAGTAATGACAGAACAGCAGCTTTTAGAACAATGGTGTGCTGATGTAACAAAACAAAAAAATAGATCTCCCTACTTTTCTTTTATGTTTTATGATAGAGACTCACTGCCATGTAATAAACCTTGCCACCCCAAAAAAATGCTGCCTTCAATTCATATCAAAATGACCATATTTACAAGAGTGCACACAAATGGAACCACAATGTGATAATTACCAGTGGGAAACTCTGGATTGAGCTCCTGCTTTCTGAGTTGGGGGTGTCAAAAAAAAATAATAAAAAAATAAAATCATGGCAGAAGCAAACTTATCTACAGCATTTGTCACAATTTTTCAAAGTTTTGTGAATGTGGTCTGTACAATTTATTTTGTTTGTTTTTTGTGTACTGTTGATGAATAGCGATAAAGTTTGTCAGAAAATACTACTTATTTAGTTGTGTTTGAGGCAGTGGAAATGTGGCAGCACGATAGAACCGCTGGATCTGATTGAAGAAGTTACTTACTACATTAAAAATAAATGCAAAAAGACACATTTCATCAGCATTGCATGGATTTTATTCTCAAATCCTTTCACAAAGAGCCAGTATGTGCTGCATTACTAAGGAGACATACTGTAGGTCATTGATATTCTTGTATTTGGCCTTATATTTGTCACTGCGGTTGGGCTTTGGAAATTAAAATCAACCTACTTCAGGGTTTGTAAAATGCATGCCTTTGAGAAATGAAATCAGGAATCAACACACTATAAGTAGAGCCACAGGAAAATATAACCACCTTTGAATTGATGCAAAAAAATGTCTGATGGGTGATGGTGCTGTTCAGTAATTCTTCAGGAATACGGTAGAATGGGATCAATTTCAGGGTACCAGAACATATTAAAGCAACATGGCAATTTCTTGTATGATAATGTTTTTTTTTTGTTTTTTTTTAAACCAATATATAAATCACAAATATTTCATTATACTATAGTTTTACCAGTGCCTGATGTTAGGACAGGCTTTTAAAAGCATGAAATTGACTTGCATGTGCTTGTGGTGCCATCAGCCAAACAGTGTTATCATTATATCATGTTTCTGTGGCTCCAGAGTGATTAGTCACATGGCACCAAAAAACATGGATGCGGAACTGAATGCCAGTGAGCAGATTTCAAATCAATTATTGCACCAGCTGAGCAACTGCCATTGAGATGATTGGCAATGCTAACAGATGGCTTTCTCCGGGTATAACAGACCTCGTTGGAAAACAGTAATATCAACTGTAGATCTGTATATCTACCATAGTTCTATAAATACAGTGGGATGCGTCTGACATAACCTATCATGAAAAAATAAAAAACATAGGCCTGCATGTGTTGTAGCAAAACTACAGTGGAAACCCAGTGACTAATGCAAACATCACATTAGGTCTGAATCTGTGATGATCATTTCTACTTTCTGAACAAAGAATAAAAGCCACTTGAAATACCTAGACTTTAAATACAAAAGCCACAAATGGAGTGCATCAGGTTTTATGGTTGGAGGAGCCCTTTTATATAAAATCACTCTTTATATCTGTCTGGAGAGACTAAAACTATTCCTTGCGTGGTATTGTGTGCATCTTTGTTTGAGTTTTAAATCTTTTAAGCAGGCTCTCACCGTTCACTGCTCACGCATAATGTGATCATGATGAAATCATGTCCAGGTGTGTCTAAAGTTTTTCTACAAAATATATTCTCACCATATGTCCTTGGTCCACATCAGCCACCTCCTGTTGCTGGGGTTTGACAGGGCGTGCAATTGTTACTTTTCGACAAGTGTGCTATTGGTGGAATTTAATATGCTTGTCATGTTCTACTTTGACAGTCTAAATATTGCAATCTGGGCTTATAGCCTTCCTCTCCACTAAAGGAGAAATTCTGTAAATATGAAATGGGTTTCCCAAGCATTCCTTCCATCCAAGCTTAAGCAGAAATAAACATTCTCAAATACACTCCTAGATCAATATGATAAATGGATGAAATTGTCACAAATGTGTATTCCCACCATTTCTGCTTGCTTTAAGACCATTAAAAATCTCTATCTGTCAATAACTGCAATTTTAGAGGATTGCCAAAACGACGAGAATGATCTGGATGCTGTAACTTCAGGGAAATATGAGCCAGAGTGCTCAACTAATTAGAGATGCTTGAATTGTGAGGCTCTTTCCTATTTCATATCATTGTTAATTTGATATATACACACAAAGAGTGGAGTATTTCCCCGCTGGCATATAATCAAAAAGAGATTTATTTTAAGTGAAGCAACATGGACCTGTTGGATCTTCGGACTGGATAACACTTTCTCACAGGAGCTGCATAACAGGTTACCGTGCATCTCGATGCATTTTCAACAATTCATTAAGCACTGTTTGATTTTGGGCTATACAAAATTATTCAGTGTAAACATCATGGTGTTTTTTTACTTGGTCTTTTTATGAGGTTTATACTGTATGTTAAAGTCTGTCTGTGTTCACAGGGCCAGTGCATCAATGAGTCTGGTTAGAAGATTTGGGGCCCCTTTTCCTTCTTAGCATGTGTGTTGGTGTGTGTTTTGTGGGGGTTAAGGTGGCTTGTTATCCTCTGGCAGCCTAGATCAAGGGGCACCACAGACCTTACCAAGGGTTTCCTTGGCTTTTCCACATGGCAGCATCGGTTGTGTAGGATTTGGGTGACTCCAGCTATGCTTGATGAAGCAATGCCTCACAAGGTTGTGTAATTAACAGAAATCAACTGAGAGAAGGACTAGATTTCATTGTGAGAGGGGAACACTGTGCCACCCAAGGTCAAATGAGACATGGAGGATTTCAGAAGCCCTGTGTGTACCTGTGCCAGACAGTGAAAATAGCCCATGATGAGCTGCCTTTTGCTTGCAAATAGGGGGATTACGGCCAAGAAAAATCATTTCAAATGGTGGAGATTTGGGCCTCACTGATCACAAAGAGAGACACATCACAAAGGTCCTTTGTTGGACGCACAGGGTTCCTCCAAATCTTACCAACGTTTTTTTTAAACATAAATATTGAACACATTCTGAGAAGGCAACTCAGTTAAAGCGAGTTGAGACTTTGGCCTAAAAAGCTCAGCTCATATAGTTTGACTGTTCAAAAACAATTCAGCTGAAACATAAAAAGGTCCAAACTTTCTGTCTCAATAGCTAACTTGCTAACAAATCTTAGTGTCAGCTAATTCTGAGCTGACGGTGCTAATTTTCATATGGTAAATTTGAGGCACAATCAGTGGCTGTCGGGTTGCCACTATTAAAAAATTTCCACTATATTCACAATTAAATAATATGCTACTGAACACTCTATTTAATTATTAAAGTGTAATATTAATATAAATTAAGTCTGTCAATTTAACATGTTAATTAAGTGCAATTAATTATTTAAAAAAAATAACGCTTTAAAAAGTTAACTAATTATCACGGCACCATAATTAAGAATTTTCCTACCAACAAAGCAATTAAGCTCGAAATGCCACCTCCATGTTTTTGTGAGTCACAGTCAGCAGGGGGCAAGCTGCAGCTGCTGTTCAGACATACAGTACAATCTGCCCAACTGACCTAAAACACTGAAAACCACGATACAGAGAAAACACAATTATGCATCCTGTGAGAACATCTCTTCAGTCTACCTCAGACAGTTTGATGAAGCCAGCTGTAAAATGGTTCGCTTTGGACTGTAGGCCAGAGATGTTCAATGATATGGAAATAAACCAAATATATTGATTTCTAAAGCAACTCTAAAAATGCTTTCCTTGTCTGCCAAAATAATGTAATGTCTTTGAATTATTTGAATAATTATATTGTGTTTTATATTTATAATTAATTTTTAATCATATATTGAATTATCATTTTGGGGGGACAGCCCTAATATAAATATTAAAGTAAATATTTAAGTAGCAACACATTTGACATTTCACTGGCAGTATAAACCCTCTCTCAGTAGAAACAAGGTTGATTTATTCTATAAATTAATTGGCATATAATGTTAATTGGATTAATAAAAGGTATCGCTAGCGAGTACCAAAAAGGGAGTATCGTTACTCGTACTCATTCTCAAAAAATGGTATCGGTACATCCTTACCAAAAAGCTCTGTCAAAATAGCTTAAGGAAAACTGCTTAGTGTTAAATACTTATGCAAGACTTTGGATCGTACAGGGAAAGCACAGGCAAAAATGAGCTGCAGGTAAACTATGGTATAGAACATTGGCATGAACTGCAATTTTGAATTTACAAGACCTTTTTGTCATGAAGATGAACCATGTCTTGGAGACAACTAAATCCTCTCTACAATTTCAACATGCCTGTGTCTCTGTGTGGTCATATTGTCAAGCTGTTTCCCCACTAAGCTATGGAATGTTTGTTCAGCGGGAAGAATTCTGGATGGTTGCCACAGAAGACTGTTCTAGTACTTTCTTTCACACCCTTAGATCCCCTGCCAGTTCAGGAGAGAAGACTCCTAGAATGTCAGGGCCAATGTTGGGGAATAACTAGCTAAATGCAACACTACTAATTTAACTACTTAATAGTACAGCTTTTTTCAAAACAGTGCTTTTCCAGTAACAAGCTACTTTTCCAACAAGTTGTGGTGTAGTGCTACAATGCACACTCAGGTCTACAGTCAAGTGAGCCAAGGAAATAATCAAACACACTCTCATATATGATGTTTTCTCTTTTAATGCATTGAAAAATTATTGAATTGGTTCTTTTGGATGGATCAAGTAAATGAACAGATTCAAAAATTAGTTCCCAGCATATTAAGCCAACAGTAAAATATTTAGTAAAATGCTGCTGTTCATTACTGTCTTCGACTCTTTGGGCGTATCCAACCCGATCTCATGACAAGTTGTAAAAAAATTATTTGTATTGATTGGTTGATCACTATGGGAATGAAAGTTGCACCTTTTTGCATGACCAAAGTTGTAAAAATTATTATGAGTTGTCATACGACTATGTTGGTGTAACCTGGTTTTTGGTAGATTTGAATATTACTATAAGTTATTAGAATATAGTATTTAGCATAATTTTACAATTCGCCCTAACTGAGATTTTGTATTCATTCAGAAAAAAAAAAAAAAAATGTTTTTGTGGCAGGAAAAATATGGCTAGCATCTGATGTAATTAAAAATATATTGCTTGATAAAATAGCTTTAGTGTAGTTAGTTACCTTTTGTTAGTAATTTGTAGTGTAGCTAATTGACTATAGTTTAACTGCTTTAAATTATGAGTAGCTTGTAGCATGGTTAGTAGCTTCCACAGGTCAGGATCCAGTGATTTTCCAAACCCAGTTCCGTGCTTTCTTCCAAATATTCAGAGAGAAGGAGACATTACCCACTTCACCTGGGAGCAGAGGACTTTACAGGATCTGACAGCATGAAAGAACCCCACTGAAAACTGACCCCAAAAGAGCAGCACTGATGTGGGACATACAATACTGACCCTCAAGACTGAATCCATATCCAACTCAGTAATCATATAGCAGCTGGAGGAAATGAGAAGAGGGGGCGACTAGAGTGATTTTGCTAAAGTTTTCTTTTCTTTTTTTTTTTAGATGGGCAAGCGTGGGCTTGCAGCACACCAGGGCTTTAATGGACAGGTGGAGTTTAGATCAGTGCTACAGACAGCATCAATGGCCCAAGACCAAAGCCGAGATGACCTAGGACTTTCACAGACTGTTAAGAAGGCTTAACATGAGCTGACCCGGTCAGTGAGTTCTACGTAATGGCAAAGGGAAGCAACAGTGGGGTTCCAGAACTAAAAATCCAGTTTATTTTCTCCATATAGATTTTTTTACCCCAAATTAAAAACCTTTCCAGACAGATCTAACATGAGCTTTGAGGCTGTTAAGCAATGACATTTCCTTCTTTAAAATGTTAAACTTAATTTTCAAAAAATCTTGCTTAATTATTGAATTCCCGGTGAAGAACTACACTTCCCACAATCCTGAAGAGAGATTCACCAATCGGAGAAGTCGCTGTTACCTTGGAAATGGAAACTGCTCAGAAAGAGCTCAGCAGCGACCATCTACATTCATAAAGTACAGCAAATGATGTAATCAACTTGATCTCCTTACACATTAAACACATCAAACTTACTAATGCAATAAACTTACTGTAAAAATTTATTGTTTTACACTTATAATCAATGACTTTAAGCCAAAAGTTTTATATTGTGACACCATTTCTGATTTGTTTACATCATTCACAATGCTTCAAGGGATGAGTAGTTCATTGCCTCATAAATGCATTTACATGTTCAAAGTCTTCTTTCTTATGTACATTTTCTTTTTTGCTCCAAAAGATACTTTGTAATATTGTGATTAGAACTCTTTATTAAAGTATATTTTTAAATACCTATGGAGAACATAAATGGGAAAACACTGAACCAAATGGTCACCTTTACATTCTATTCCTGGCAAACATCACTTTCAAAGCAGACAGACTCTTATATGTTAACTCTACCATTAAATTAAACCACATCAACTAATGACCAGAAAATGCTTCCAGGTATATGTACAGTAGGGATGTGCCCGAAGCCGAATACCTTATTCAGAAAGGCACGAATAATGACTTCAAAACGAATAATGGATTAATCCGAATAATATAAAAATAATATTAGTTTGACTGAAAATCCTATGAGCACAGGCATAAAGCGATATTTTAAATAAACATATAGAAAATTACAAGCAATGATGAGTCTGTGAAGCCAATTGTTACGCTGATGGGAAGGATGATATGAGAGTGTGTGGATCCAGATGTAGAACAATTTATTATGGTACTCAGACGATGAAGAAACAGTGATGAAAATAAAGCACTTAATAAACGCAACAGCAGTTTGCTGGCTAACTTAAGTGTTTTACTACATCAGCTAAAATGCTAACAAAAGGAACAAGAACCGAAAGTGAGTGAAGGAAACAAGAGGGTATATATATATATATATGCACACAGATGAATAAATAGGGAACAGCTGTGGAAGATGGAGGGCAGGTGAGTGTAATCAAAATGGTGCACACTGGGAAATGTAGTCTAACTAAGTCCAAACATAAAGGGAAGGTGATAGGATAAATACAAGGCAGTTCATGACAGACCCACCCCACCCCCACAAAGGGGCAACTCCTGGTGCCCAAAGACAGATGGGAAAGAAGGCAGGGACAAGCATACCAGAAAGGATCTGGAGCATGATCAGGAGGCCAGGGAGGAGGCCACAGGGCCAGGATAGGGCCAGGACAGGGTCAGGAGCCCTGGGAGGCGGCCACAGGGCAGGGAATGGGTCAGGCGGTGGAGCCACAGTTGGTTCAGGGTGTTGAGTCTCAGGAGGCGGAGCCAAAGGTGGAGTGGGCAGAGCTGCAGGAGGAGCAGGGAATTGAATTCCAGGAGGAGGATCCGGAGGGGGAGTGGGTGGAGCCGCTGTAGGATCAGGGATTTGAGTCCCTGGAGGAGTCTCAGGCGAAGCGGGCAGAGCTGCTGGAGGATGAGTCTCAGGAGGAGCGGACAGAGCCTCTGGAAAAGGAATCACAGGAGGAGCATGTGGAGCTGCTGGAAGAGGAATCACAAGGAGAGCGGACGTGACCATGGAGGAGTCATCTCCTGGAGAGCGGACGTGACCACTGGAGAAGGAGCTGTGGAAGACTCTGAGTGCTGAGCCTTGGAAGACTTAGGGCGGAACTGTGGAAGACTCTTAGGGCGGAGCCGTGGAAGACTCTTAGGGCGGAGCCACCATGGTCAGGAGTGCTGGCAGCAACTGGAAAATGGCCTCCGTGGCCGAGAGTGCTGGCAGTGACTGGGAAACAGCCTCCATGGTCATGGGCATTGGCAGTGATGAGGGAACAACCTCCATGGTCGTAAGCACTGGCAATGACTGGGAAACAACCTCCGTGGTCATGGACACAGGCAGTGACTGGGGAACGACCTCTGTGGTTGTGAGCATGGGCAGTGATAGGGGAACGACCTCTGTGGCTGTGAACACTGGCTGTGACTGGGGAGTAGGAGCGCTTCTCTTCCGCTTACAGACAGCCGTGAGCACAGCTGTGGGAGACTCGGAAGGCGGAGCCATGGGAGGCTCCAGGATTACCGAGGCTGGGGAGAAAGTGGTCTTCGCTGAAGGGGGCTCGGAGACCATTGGAGTCATAGTCCCCCCCCCCGGAAATTCCTCTAAGGCTGAAGCGGGCATGAAAGTTGGCTCTGAGATGGACGAGGCTTCAAGAACTAGCTCGTTGGCCATGGCAGGCATGGCCGTTGGCTCGTTGGCCATGGCAGGCTTGGCCGTTGGCTCGTTGGCCATGGCAGGCTTGGCCGTTGGCTCGTTGGCCATGGCAGGCTTGGCCGTTGGCTCGTTGGCCATGGCAGGCTTGGCCGTTGGCTCGTTGGCCATGGCAGGCCTGGAGGAAGGAGCCATGGCAGGCCTGGAGGAAGGAGCCGAGGAAGGCCTGGAGGAAGGAGCCGAGGAAGGCCTGGAGGAAGGAGCCGAGGAAGGCCTGGAGGAAGGTGTCCTGGAAGTCACTGCAAGAGGGTTGGCCGCTGGAGTAGAATGCAGAAGATCAGCCATCACGATGTTAGCAATGAATTCACCAAGGGGCAGACCGTCGCAGTCCAATGGATCCATCTCCCTCACCGGTTCATTCAACCCCAACCAGAACATAGTCCTGAGGACTCTCTCTTCCCAGCCCACTTGAAAGGCCAAGCTCCAGAACCTCACGCAGTAGTCCTCCACTGACAAAGACCCTTGGGTGAGTTGCTCCAGTTGTACTGCTGGATCCATCTTTTTGGGTCGGTTCTTCTGTTACGCTGATGGGAAGGACGAGACGAGAGAGTGTGGATCCAGATGTAGAACAATTTATTATGGTACTCAAACGATGAAGAAACAGTGATGAAAATAAAGCACTTGATACAAAAAGGAAACAAAATGCAACAGCAGTTTGCTGGCTAACTTTGTGTGTAACATACATCAACTAAAATGCTAACAAACGAACAAGAACCGACAATGAGTGAAGGAAACAAGAGGGTATATATATATACACAGATGAATAATGAGGGAACAGGGAACAGCTGTGGAAGATGGAGGGCAGGTGAGTGTAATCAAAAAGGTGCATACTGGGAAATGTAGTCTAACGTAAGTCCAAACATAAAGGGAAGGTGATGGGATAAACACAATGGTGTGTTCGTGACACCAATATTACTACAGTGTAAACCTTATGAGTGAAAATGCGCATGGTGATTTTAAGCTCAGATCAGATGGCCGAATATTTCTCCGCATTCTCGACTCCATTTGCAGTCTGTTAATTGTGCACGTCTTAGAAATCTAAGCTTGTAAAGAGTATTAACTATATCATACACATTTTACACTTCTTGAAATGTCTGTTTGAAAAGTCTGATCACATAAATGACAAATGTTTTTATTTATAAACCAACCTGAGCGCAATGTTTAATTCCTGACCAAAGAAGTGATGATTTTATAGTGGAACTTGACTGTAAGTTTACCACATTTATATCCACATTAAGGTAATTATCTGGTTAATTCTTGTTTCCAAAAATGTTTAAATGCTGCATAAAGGTTTAAAGACTTCATAGAGTGTAAATCTTTTCAGAATATTCCTGCACATGGAGGATTACAAAAAACAAAAAACAAAACATGCAAATTTTTTTTGCTTTTCATTTCTAGAAATATATAGAGGCTCTATCTTGCAATTTATTCCACTGCATTTCACTAATTCTGCACATGTAATTTAACTAATTAATTATGTCCTCCACAAAAATATGTGAACACAAAATAAGCCTCGAGTGTATCATAAAACTTTCTAATAGAGATTTACTATTTTCTATTAATTTATTAATATATTTTTTTTAAATATTTGTATTTGTATTTAATATTCACTGCAAAATGTGTACTTGACATTTTTACAGTTGTTTGACACCTCATGCCTCCAGAATAACATTGTTACTTGCACACACTGCACAGACATAAACAAAAATGTTGTTTCAGCAGATATTAATGACCGAAATACCAGGAGAAACTACAGTTAACAACATATTCCACAGTTTATGTAGCCTACATATTCAGCTTCATCTGGTAATAAAAAATAAAGGATATATTAATAATATAATTAAATACTACTACTACTACTGCTAATAATAATAAATAGGCCTATCCGAGGCATACTTTATATACAGAAGCTATAGCCTAAATGTAAGAGAGTTACATTTTAAAATTAGTTTTGATAAACTTCCGGTTTAAACCACACCCACATCCAGTTCTATCCGAATACAGATACAGTTACAGATAATTTTGTCATAGTAACAGATACAGATAATGGCTTTACTGCACACCCCTCATGTACAGTATGAGCACTCTGGACCAAGAGTCCTAAAAAGGCCATTTTAAAGGACAAAGTGATGAATTTGAATTAAAATTCTAATGTTGTGGTGCCCACAGCAAGTGAAAATTAAACTGCCCACACCTTCTCATAGTACTTGACCTCGTAGTCTAAAATGATGCCATTGGGTCTTTCTGGCTCCAACCAAGACAGCGAGATGCTGTTTCGTGACGTTCTGTCCTTCTTGATTACAGTCACTGAAGATGGGGCTGTACGGAAAGAGATAGACAGAGATTAGCTGCTTCCACATGAGCTGTGATGGTATTACAAGCACATAAAGCCACAGGTCACAGGAAGTTCAGTTGACATTTTCATTCAACAATTTGCATCCTGTGAACAGGTTCCTGTTGACCTAATTGAGTTAGCTCTCCACTGGGGGCCGGTTTCAAAGTTGGGAAAGTTTGGGATTTGAAAGACAAATTGATGCAGTCCCTGTGGGCTCAAGTTTTATCAGGCAAAGTCTGGTACTCTATCATGCAAACAGTGGGCAATGTCTTTCTAAGTTTATGTCACAAAGTTTGAGGCAAAGTCTTGTTCTTTTGGGGGAGTTTGCGGCTACAGACAAGTATTACTAATTGTTAATGAAAACTTAAATGAAAGCTAAATTAAAAAAAAATTTACTCAACATCTCAAAACAAAACAAAACATAATTTAATGTAAAATACATTTTAATGACCAAATAAAATGTCCAAAAATGATTTTGGTTGTAGTTTTGACATATAAAATTTGAAAGCTTTAAAACCTACATTAATTATGAACATGAAAATGCCACTAGATTGTGATAACCCTGAGAAATTTTACAGAGTTAAAATTATTGAAATTATATCAGGTTTTTTTATTTTTTTTTATTTGGCCTTCCTAATACTCAAACTAATATAAATAAATAAAAACTAGAAAAAGTAAAGCTAGACTAAAACTAACAATAATAGAGTGAAAACTAAACTAAATTTAAATGGACAAATTGAAAATGAAATAGGAATAAATATAAAATAAAAACTAGAATAATCCCGCTACAAGCATCCAGTTCTAATGTCTCCCTCGGCTCTGGCACTTCACATGGTCTCAATCTTTGATCATAATTCAAGTCAGAGCTCGGTCTCTATGCCTGGTGCTCTTGTGTTCCTTTTTCCAATTTTACAGCTCTGTCTAATTGCGAGGCAGCACTGAGGCCATGGAAGCAACTTGCCCGTGTTTTAACTTTATTAGACCACAGGAAAAAACATGTTGTTCTTTGAAATGTTCGAGCTTTTCTTGATTGTGATTATACAGTTTCGAAATGATTCTTTTCCATTGGAAGTCTTTTTTTCTTCTTTTCATCTTTTGCTAATGAATCCAGATGGGCACAGTCTGTTTCAGTTTGCAGCCCCCTCCACAATCCCCTTACCTACAGCACTCTGATAGGGGAGCTACCGTTTTATTGAAGTTTTATAGTGGCCATAGTTTATGGAAGCGATGATTTATAATGTCTGGACAGCAGGCTCATTTGACACTGTGTATCTTTCCTTTGCCTTTTCGTGTGAACACATCAGCTCCATTTTAAAGCCAAAAGGACAGTCTGATTCCTGCTAAAAAAAAATAAAAAAACAGCCTAAACCTGTTTAAGATGATTTTTTTTTCTTCTTTTTCTTTACATGGAGTTTCTTCAAACCTCAAAATCAAAAACAACAGCAAAAATAACCATAAGACCATGGTTCTGAATCAAAACCAAGTGAGCTTCTTACGCACTGTAAGCATCATTTTAAGGCACTATCTTCTTCTAAGATACCTTCTTCTAGGACAAAATTAGAGAACATGGACATGGAGAACGCAATCCCATGGGCCGATGCACTGCACTAAGTTCAGTGGAAAAAATTTATCCATACAAGCTGGTGGACGAAGCAAACTAAATGTTGATTATAATAATAATTCTTTCAGTACAAATAAGGCAAAAAAAAATAAAAATACAAAATAAAATAAGTCTGATAAATATTTTTCATATTTAACCAAATATTTGTGTGTTTGCATGGCAAAACTGTAACGCAAAACCATATTAAAATTAATTTAGTAGTCAAATATTCCGGGCACTTCACATGACTGTGTGGCACACAGAGGTGCTGCCTATGTAAAGGGTTCTAAATTTGTCACTTACGAGGTTCCATGAAAGTTTGAAAGCTGTTGGTAGCAGACAACAAGGAAGTTCTTTGGGTTTTAGAACAATCTGTATTCCAAAAAGTAAACCATATGTTTCTTCAAGCCTCTCAAATGAAAGCAACAACACAGAACCAAACGATTAAACTGTATGTGGGATACTGCAAGAATATTCTGTTACAGAAATTGCAGACGGGAGGCCACCTCACTTTTCAGCAACATTCTGCTTGAAACCTCAACCTCTGAAGTGGATTGAATTCAGAGTGCAGCATTTACAGGTGTGACTGACAATAATACTCCAGCTCTCTCATACAAGTATGCTACAGGGTGCAGACATAGACATTTGTAAACAATCGTTCTGAAGTGTTGTTGAGATAATGACACTCTGCAGAGCACGGCCTCCAAATTTCCTCCACATGGCTCTGCGGATGTGGGACAGAGACTCAGCATGGCATTAATGTCAGTGCCCTTCTTTCTCCACAAAAACTCTCCACAAAAATTCTCCAAAATAACCACAGCAACATATTTTAAGAAAGCAAACGAGTCATGGAAAACCTTCTTTAATGCCACGTCCAGCTAAACGCTTCCAAGTAGCACAGGGTACAAAATTAACACTCACCAAGCACTGAGTGTTAAAAACTGGCATTGGCAAGTAAATAAAATGTGTTAACTAGTTATTCACTAGTTGGCTTGTAATTTTATTAGGAACAGAAACATATACAGTAGATGGTTTAAGTTGAATTGTAAGAATGCAAATCTACCCTTTGCTGTAAAAGTGAATCTTTGTTGTGAATCGATAATGGTCTTTTCCTGTGGAAAATTTACTATCAAAGGTTTATCCAGAATGGTTCCACGTGGCGACACATATGTGGAATATTCCTCATATTAATCTACCAAAACAAAAGTATGTGGTAAAAAATAACGATGTGTCTTCTCGTGATGCTGCAAGCCACACAATGACCTGAGTTTGTCACAAATATGCATAGGAAAAAAACATTGAGCTAAATAAAAACTAAATAATCTCAATGTTAAAGAAACAAAAATATTTTTTTGTACCGAAAAAAAGCGGTGGGTTGCGGCCAATCTTGGACCTGCGAGTACTGAACTGGGCTTTACACAGACTCCCGTTCAAGATGCTGATGCAAAAACGCATTCTGGCGAGCGTCCGGCATCAAGATTGGTTCGCGGCAGTAGACCTGAAGGACGCGTACTTTCACGTCTCAATTCTACCTCGACACAGACCCTTCCTGTGGTTTGCATTTGAGGGTCAGGCGTATCAGTACAAGGTCCTCCCTTTCGGCCTGTCCATGTCCCCTCACGTCTTCATGAAGGTCCCAGAGGCAGCTCTTGCCCTGTTAAGGGAAGTGGGCATTCGCATTCTCAACTATCTCAATGATTGGCTAATCCTAGCTCACTGTCGGGACATGTTGTGGACACAGGGACTTGGTGCTCTCGCACCTCAGCCGATTAGGGCTTTGGGTCAAAAAAAAAGCAAGCTCCTCATGGTTCAGAGCATCTCTTTTCTCGGTTTGGAGTTGGACTCAGTCTTATTGACAGCGCGCCTCACGAATGAGCGCACACAGTCGGTGCTGACCTGTTTGAAGGCATTCAAACAGAAAACAGCGGTTCCACTGAAACTCTTTCAGAGGCTTCTGGGGCATATGGCACCCTCAGCGGTGGCCACCCCAATCGGGTTTATGCATATGAGACCATTCCAGCACTGGCTTCAGACTCGAGTCCCGAGGTGGGCATGGCGCCGCAGGACACATCGTGTGGCCATCACGTCGGTCTGTCACCGTCTTTTCAGCCCTTGGACCAACCTCTCATTTCTATGGGCAGGTGTTCCCCTAGAGCAGGTCTCCAGGCATGTCGTGGTCCAAATCAGGCTGGGGCGCTGTTTGCAACGGGCATGCAGCCGCCGGCTTATGGATGGGCCCGCGGCTGCGTTGGCACATCAACTGCCTCGAGTTGTTGGCAATTCTGCTCACCCTGCGGAGATGCCGGCCGTTGATCCAGGGCAAGCACGTGTTAGTTCGGACAGACAACACGGCAACGGTAGCATATGTCAGCCACCAAGGCGGTCTGCGCTCTCGTTGTATGTCACAACTCGCCCACCGTCTCCTCCTCTGGAGTCAGCAGCACTTCAAGTCGCTGCGAGCCACTCACATCCTGGGCGACCTCAACACTGCAGCGGACGCGCTGTTACGGCAGGTTACCCTCAGGGGAGAGTGGAGACTCCACCCTCAGGTGGTCCAGCTGATTTGGAGTCGATTCGGACAGGCATAGGTAGACCTGTTCGCCTCCCAAGAATCCTCCCGCTACCTGCTCTGGTACACCCTGACCGAGTCACCTCTCGGCATAGATGCGCTGGAAAACAGCTGGCCTCCTGGCCTACACAAATATGCGTTTCCCCCAGTGAGCCTACTTGCACAGACTCTGTGTCAGGTCAGGGAGGACGAGGAGCAGGTCGTCCTGGAAGCACCCTACTGGCCACCCAGACATGGTTCTCGGACCTCACGATCCTCGTGACAGCCCCCCCTGGCAAATTCCCCTGAGGAAGGACCTTCTTTCTCAGGGATGGGGCACCCATGACCAGACCTCTGGAATTTCCATGTCTGGCCCCTGGACGGGACGTGGAAGACCTAAGCGGTCTACCACCCACGGTGGTAGACACAATCACTCAGGCTAGGGCCCCCTCTACGAGGTGCCTGTATGCCTTTAAGTGGCGTCTGTTCGCTAAGTGGTGTTCTTCCCGACGGGAAGACCCCCAGAGATGCGCAGTCGGATCGGTGCTTTCCTTCCTGCAAGAGAGGTTGGAAGGGTGGCTGTCCCCTTCCACCATGAAGGTGTACGTTGCTGCTATAGCAGCACACCACGACACAGTGGGCGGTAAGTCCTTAAGGAAACATGACCTGATCATCAGGTTCCTGAGAGGTGCCAGGAGGCTGAACCCCTCTAGACCGCGCCTCGTTCCCTCATGGGACCTCTCTGTAGTTCCTCAGGGTCTACAGAGAACCACTTTTGAGCCTTTGAGTCAGCTGAGCTTAAGGCACTCTCCTTGAAGACTGCCCTCCTGACTGCGCTCCCTTCCATCAAGAAGGTAGGAGACCTGCAAGCGTTCTCTGTCAGCGAAACATGCCTGGAATTCGGTCCGGGCTACTCTCACGTGATCTTGAGACCCCAACCAGGCTATGTGCCCAAGGTTCCCACAACCTCTTTTAGGGACCAGGTGGTGAACCTGCGAGCGCTGCCCCAGGAGGAGGCAGTCCCAGCCCTGACGTTGCTGTGTCCGGTGTGCACTTTACGCATCTATTTGGATCCCATGCAGAGCTTTAGGATCTCTGAGCAGCTCTTTGTCTGCTTTGGTGCACAGCGGAAAGGAAGCGCTGTGTCCAAGCAGAGGATCGCCCACTGGCTCATTGACACCATTGCTATGGCATATCACGCACAGGATATGCCGCCCCCAGTAGGGCTATGAGCCCATTCTATCAGGGGTGTAGCGGCCTCCTGGGCCCTGGCCAGGGGTGCCTCCCTAACAGACATTTGCAGAGCAGCAGGCTGGGCAACACCAAACAACTTTGCAAGGTTCTACAACCTCCAGGTGGAACCAGTTTCATCCCAGGTAGTGGCACGCAATACAAGCGGATAAGCCCGGGATTGCCAACCAGGTGTATCACTTGCACATAGCGCCTTTCACCTCCTCTGAGTTGAA
The DNA here is from genome assembly GCF_019703515.2 of Myxocyprinus asiaticus. Lineage (NCBI taxonomy): Eukaryota > Metazoa > Chordata > Actinopteri > Cypriniformes > Catostomidae > Myxocyprinus > Myxocyprinus asiaticus. The sequence goes on along the minus strand of NC_059354.1, from coordinate 10,494,972 downwards.
GAAGTGTGCCATTAATTCCCAGAAGTGTTCACAAACTATGTTCCCTGGTTGACTTCTTCCGAGCCCTGTGGCAGTTGATTTTTCTGAGAGACTCGCTGCCAGCCCAGTACACGTGCTAACTAAGAGCCCTGTTCTGGGGTAGGTGCTCCGCATGTGGCTCCGCATGTGATAATCCCCCTTGTTTTTAGGGAGTGGAAAAAAGATGGGGAAAAGAGGCCACGACTGGGTTAGCCTGTCTCTATCTTTTGGGTGGTTGACTTGTCCCCAAAGGGCCATTCGACGCTCATAACTATGTTGGGGGAGGTTACGTGTTGGCCTGAGGCACACAGTTGTCTGCCCGTCACACACCGCCAGTTCACGTAACACAGTTCAGCCAGTTGTGGCATTTTGTATAGGGACCCCTAGTGTCACTACATCGACACAACGTCAAGTGAGTGACAGATAGGGAATGTCATGGTTACTTGGATAACCTCCGTTCCCTGATGGAGGGAACGAGACATTGTGTCCCTCCTGCCACAACGCTGAACTACCCGCTGAAATAGCCGGACCTTGTCTCGGCTCCTCAGCATAAAACCTGAATGAGTGGTTGCATACCAGCTCGTTTTATACCCGTATGTCCGGGAGAGTGGCATGTAAATACCACTCGCCAATTTTCATTGGCCTTTTATCAAAGACCAGAGGTGTCTCGGGCTCCCAAAAGTGACCCCTAGTGTCACTACATCGACACATGTCTTGTTCCCTCCATCAGGGAACGGAGGTTACGCAAGTAACCAGGACGTTTCATGGTAAGTTTCATTTTGGGCCTTGGCAGGGACTGGAATCCTAATACATTTAATGATTCTGGGTCAGTAACAATTATTTTAGAACTTTTCTCGAAGCACTTCATTACTTTTCCAAACTATATACAAAATAGTAAACCAACACTGTAACAATTCCCAGATAAAGCTGGACATGTTGAAAGTAATTACTTATTTTAAGTGAAGAACCACTTCGTACAAATCAGTGAGTGAAGTTTTAGACCAATTTAAACCAAATTCAAACTCATGTGAATCTTTTTGACCAATTTATTAAAAAAAAAAACTTGCTTTGACTGGCTCATCTTGGCTCATTTGTCTGCACTATTCAAATTGTATGTTTAGTATTCTGTCTACATCGATGGGAGAATGCAGATGTTGAAAAACTGTCAACAGAGCTGAATGCCATGAGAATAATTAGGTTCCCCTTACTGTATGTATATATATATATATATATATACTGTATATAAATAAACTGCATATACAGTTTAATGAAACTGGTTCTGAATAAAAACAAGCTCTTGATTCCCAAGCCTAGATCCTAACCCAGCAGTACAACACTCTGTATTGATAAAAGTTAGATCACAGTCTCCCCTTTCCAAGCGTTGGCTTTGCTGAAAATCTCTGCCCCGTCCAGGCAGTAATGAGAGGCTGGTTGAAGCTTATCTGAGGCACACTGTTAAAATGGCAGAACTGTAAGATCTCAACACCAGTGTTTTACAGCTCTGAGGAAGTTGAGAGCCAAGCAGAGAGCTCTGTCCAAACATGGATGGTAGCTTGCATTTTCACAAATGGTGGCTCTGTTTAGATGGAGTGGACTGTACTGACAACCCTCTGATCGCCTTGTAAACGTGCTCTTCGCAGGCCCTACTCACTGGATTGGTCATTGACACATCTGTCTCCTCGTTATGCTCTCGTTTTATAGGACAGTAAAGGAAGCTGGAATCTTTTTTCTAAGAGTGAGGGAACAGAAGTATTGAGAGGAGTCACAATCTTCCTGGTTTTAGTTTTTGAAAAAACCTGAATTGACATACTGAATAAAAAAGTAATCTAAAGTAATCTAAATGATTAGATTACTTTAACTAATAACAATGATAATGCATTACACCCAACACTGCCTTCTGTGCAGCACATGTTTTTGTTCCTAAAAGATATGTCTTATTAGATATTACAAAATAAAAAACTCACCATTTTTAAAGATGGGGAAACATTTTAGATTTATTTTATCACAATATCACAATTAAGTGAACGTAAGGATGAATTAAGTAATTTTACTACTTTGGTTTGAGCAGTTCTTAACATTTGATGTACTTAACCACTGATGCCATGCATTCAGTTCTACATTTGTTTTTGTTTTTTTGGGGTGGGGGGGTGTTGTGGTCCCACTTTATATTAACTGTCTTTAACTACTATGCACTAACAGTAAATGAAATACAATACAATATATGCATTGTATGATCAATTTTTCAATGATTATTTAATTGAAAAAGTAATCACATTACTAATTACTTTACTTTTAAGTTGTTGTTTTTTTAACACTTTTACACTCAACAAATCCACATTAATTGAAAATTCAAAACAATGTCTGTATTTGCTCCATATGCTGTAGGGTCAGGGTTTAGTATAAGGGTTGGGGTTAGTTTAACAGTGTAACTACAGATGTAATTAAAAGCAGGTACTTTAAATTTAAGTACAATGATACAACTCATATGTACATAATGAGTACATTATATCAAATGCTTTAACACATAGTAAAATACACCTAATATAAAGTGGGTCCAATGTTACTTTAATTGGTAATCAATTTATAGATTTTGCCTATATCCTCATCATCACTTCCCATGCTCTTTAACTTGTGTAATATCCCTCAAACTAACAAAAGTCAGTTTCTTAATTTCATTTTTATCTTTCAAAAAGTGACATAATTTCAGGTCGGGAAACCACACCACAAACAACAGTAAGAATCAGCAGTGGATTTTATGAATTATGTGATGTTTTGCACTATCAGTGGGTTTGTCTCACACTAAAGCATTCTATATTTTTTGGTATAATTACTGAACTGGTAACATAATATAAACATTTTGAAATGTCAACTTTAAAAGATGGTTAAATATGTATATTAAAATATCAAAACTAACAAGTTGACATCCTCATGCAAGCTAGTTCTCAATCCTACATAGAGCAATAGCTAACTTTAGTTATTTATTCCCAATCTGTTTTGGATCTATCCTGTTCATTTTCTACCACTGTGTGAATAATCAATTTATAATGAATAAAGTTGAAATGCCTGATCTTATACAGAACATATTTTTGAAAGTCTGGCAAAGTACTGTTTACTTCAGGTGCGTTGAGAAAAAATAAATTAAAAAAATGAATGAATGAATGAATGAATGAATGAATAAATAAATAAAATCACAAAAAGGAAAAAGATATAGCAAAAACACATTTTTATAGTTGCATGTGTAAAGATGTCTATGCAAGATGTCCTGTTCATTGCAGCAATCATGTTCATTATTTTTAAGTTCAAAAGTTCAAAAGATACAACATAACAGGAATGACTTACCAATTTTACTTAATAATGCAATGACTTAATAATGTCCAATTAATCAACTGAGGCTATAAGGACACAGTTGATGTTCAGTACATTCAGGTCTGTAGCACTATCATTCTGAAAGAAGATGCCTTGAGCATTTCTCCACAGATAAATCAGCATCTGCTCTTCAACAGAAGTTAAAAGATTTGCAGAGTGAAATCGCAGTCCTCTCACAAAGACAGTACAGATTTGATGAGGTCTCAGGCAAAGTCAATTGCTCCCTGTGGTAAAAGGGTGCAAAGCTATCAGTCCATAGCCTTTGAACCTCTAGTAGTCCAAGTCATCTTCTGACTACTATTTCATGACACCAGACCCCAAAGCCCTGTAAGATGTGGACCAAAGCCTGCTCTAAATCACCCACCAGACCCTGCACCTATCACTATACACACTACACAGAACTGACAGGGGCCTGAGCCCCCCAGGACTAGAGAAGAGAGAAACACCAGTCTTCAAAAAGGAAGCCCAATTGGAATGGGAGGCAGATGGCTCTGCGTTCAGCATCCCTGTGCGTTAGTAACCTGAGGAGTCGTGACCTTCATACTAGAGCCGTGAGCCATACTAGAGCCCAGCACCTGCAGAATGATATGCTCACAGAAAGCTGTGATAGTGCAGGATGGATCATGGTTGGGGGGATGAGAAACAGGCTTGCAGAGGCATTACACGACTCTTTTCTTCCTTCCAAATGGAATTTTGAGCTATGCTGCACATCACTGAGATGAAATGTAATTATCTTTATAAATGTGTTTCAACCGATCCAAGGGGACCATAGAAACATTTTGCTCAATCAATAGAAATCTTTGAAAACATTTGTCTTTTAAGATATGAATTTGAATTAAGGGTATTGCTTGTGAATCTTGTGTCACCCAGGAGAATGGATAGCTCAACTAAAAATTAAAATTCTGTCATCATGTCCTGGCCCTCATGTTGTTCCAAACCCATATGACCTTTTTTCCCCCTGTGGAACACAGTTTTGAGGAATATTCTGGTCGCTCTTTCCAATTTAATGAAAGTCAATGGGGACTGGGTGTGTCAAGCTCCAAAATGATAATAAAGCACCATAAAAGTATCATAAAAGCAGTCTATATGACTCGTATGCTATACCCCAAGTCTTCTGCAATCGTACTATAGCTTTGTGTGAAATTTTAGTCCTTATTCACTGAAAATCTTTGCCTTTGCCAAAGCTCTGTAATGGTCTACAAAAGTTGTGCAAACTTCAAAAATGGTGTGTCAATGCCATTTGATGCCAAATGCCACTGGTTTTTGCATGTCTCTATATCTAATGTCTAACGGCTTGTTAGATTAGGAAATAAAGCTGAGGGGAAGATTATCAGTCAATAACAACTTAAATTTCAGTCTGTGCCTCACACAAAAGCCATAGTATGGTTTCATAGGACTGCTAATTTAGGTCCAGTCTCTCTTCACTTCCATTATATTCTTCAAAAATCCACCTTTTGTGTCCACAGTCATATGAGTTTAGAACAAGTTATTGCCCAGTTAGTTGCCGTTTTTAAGCAAACTATTCTTTAAGCATTGGCATGAGAGTCTCACCTGCTTGGTTGGTAGTAATGGTAACTGCAGCATATTGGCGGAGCGCTGGCGCCTGGGAGGACACTCTGTTTTGTGCCTCAATCTCAAAGGTGTAGTTGGTGTGCGCCAGGAGGTCCGCCACGGTTACTGTGGTGTTTGTGAGGCCAGATGCACGGGGCAAAAATCGCACGGCCCCTCGGCATGGCTCGCACTGCCTGGGACCAGGCCAGCACCGCTTACACACCACGTTAAATGTCACGTCTTTCCTGCCTCCGGTGTCAGCTGGCCAGTTCCAGTCCAGAATCACTGACGTCTCATTAATGACAGAGATCACGTTGCGTGGGGCAGATGGCGGTCCTTATGAAAGGAGACAGATGACACAATATTTAAACATCAGCCCATCAAGCCATAAAAATAACATTCAACACAATTAAAATCTATTTGAGAAGTACTGAAATACATGCAACACTGACACTGTGAACCAATAATATATATAAGATATATTAATATAATAAGATATATTTATTTTAAAGGCATAGTTCACCATTCACTTTCATTGTATGGAAAAAAGACGTTTTTACAATTACAATTTTTAAACACAACAAATTTTTCATTTTTAGATGAACTATTCCTTTAAAGGAATGCTCCGGGTTCAATACAGGTTATGCTTTATCTGCAGCATTTGTGACATTATGTTGATTAACACAGAACATATTTTCGACTTTTGTTTTTCTTCTTTTTTTCACATTTGACCTGTAAACTTGTCTAAATGTTCCTTTTGAGATGAGACTACTTTGCACAGACAAAGTTAATAGGCGAGTCTATTGCAATAGTCTTATGTTAACATGTAAACATTCAAGTCTTGTGGCTACAAGAACAAAAACAAAAACAGTGTGTATATTAATGTTTATTACAGTACCTGGCACCATGTACAGTTGTGCTCAAAAGTCAAAAAATTCGGGGATCTCTTGATACCAAGCCAAGGTCAGGTAGACCAAGAAAGATTTCAGCCACAACTGCCAGAAGAATTGTTCGGGATACAAAGAAAAACCCACAGGTAACCCCAGGAGAAATACAGGCTGCTCTGGAAAAAGATGGTGTGGTTGTTTCAAGGAGCACAATACTTGTTGACCCCTCACCAAACATAGCCATTATGGTTGTGACCATAAAGCTCTATTTTGGTCTTGTCACTCCAAATTACAGTGTGCCAGAAGCTGTGAGGCATGTCAAGGTATTGTCAGGCATATTGTAACTGGGCTTTTTTGCGGCATTGGCTTCTTTCTGGTAACTTGACCATGCAGCTAATTTTTGTTCAAGTATCGTCGTATTGTGCTCCTTGAAACAATCTTTTTCCAGAGCAGCCTGTATTTCTCCTGAGGTTACCTGTGGGTTTTTCTTTGTATCCCGAACAATTCTTCTGGCAGTTGTGGCTGAAATCTTCCTTGGTCTACCTGACCTTGGCTTGGTATCAAGAGATCCCCGAATTTTCCACTTCTTAATAAGTGATTGAACAGTACTGACTGGCATTTTCAAGGATTTGGATATCTTTTTATACCATTTTCCATCTTTATAAAGTTCCATTACCTTGTTACGCAGGTCTTTTGACAGTTCTTTTCTGCTCCCCATGGCTCAGTATCTAGCCTGCTCAGTGCATCCACGTGAGAGCTAACAAACTCATTTACTATTTATACAGAGACACTAGGTGCTATAGGTGTGGGAAATTAACCTTTAATTGACATTTAAACCTGTGTGCGTCACCTTGTGTGTCTGTAACAAGGCCAGACATTCAAGGGTATGAAAACTTTTGATCAGGGCCATTTGGGTGATTTCTGTTATCATTATGATTTAAAAAGGAGCCAAACAACTATGTGATAATAAATGGCTTCATATGATCACTATCCTTAAATAAAAGACAGTTTTTTTGCATGATCAGCCATATTTTCAAAATCAATGCCAAAATTTCACATTTCTGCCAGGGTATGCAGACTTTTGAGCACAACTGTATTTCCATTGTGAGTGCTTTACTGTAACCATTATTTTTGGCTTTTATTACAAATTGAGGAATAATGCTGTGGTAATCAAGATTATCCCACAAATCCTGTTAATAGACCATATAGTAACTTGTATTGAAACTGGAACATTACTTTCGAAAATATGGGTTTTATCTTCAAAGTCATAAGATATGGATGGATAGGGAATTTAGACAGACATGTCCTTCCTTTTATTAAAATGTTTGCAAAGTATTACTTTGGAGTTTGGAAATGTGTCCTCACTGGATAGTTATATTAACTTTAAAAGATTGTCTCGAAAAAATGGGAATGAAGTGCAGCCAGTGGGTGCTGATTGGAATTGCAGGCCTGCACAGCAAGCTGTTATTTGAAAAAGTGACAGACTTCTCCGTGCACACGACACTGAAATATCAGATTAGAATAAGGAGATGGACAATAGTTCATAGCCAGACCTCAAAAGTAGTATTACATTGTATATATTTTCTGAATATTTTGAGAATTTAATATCAGACCAGTGGCTATAATTACACAAACCGAAATTGCTCTTAGATCTGCCTTAATGATGGTGGTGAGAGAAGAAATTGAGGGAGCAATGTTGACTCTTTGATTTGACATGAATTCACACACTGGAGCCTTGAAAAGTTTCCTGTCTTTCGAACCATCATTTTGACAGACATTTTGTCAGCGAGAGAGAGAGAGAGATAGGATTTGGTACTACATTGCAAGGAATAGAACATTACACAAAGGAATCTCGCCCATAAACACACTCCGGAACATTCCTGAGCACTCCCTGTTACTTTCCCTTGATTCTGACATGATAAATCATACGTTTAGCGTCAAGTACAGGTTTCACCACACTTAAAGCTTTTTTAAAAGAAGGGACCACAATCCTTAGAGGAATAGTTCATGAAAATGTAGTCATCATGCACCCTCATGTTGTTCCAAGCTCGTATGACTGTCGTACTTCCATGATGCAGAAAAGGAGATCTTATGAATAAAGTTGTGTAGTGATTTATACTGCCTTGCTCCTAAAAGAGACAAATGTATCATAAAAGGGGTGCATACGACTCTCTATTTTCCAAATAATGCAAGCCATACGATATTATCGGTTTTGTGTGTGTAACAAAGTCAAACAAATGTAAGTAGTTTCACTAAAAATCTTCAACTCCACCATAGCTCATCTGCGGACATATTTTTCTAAATTGATCCATCTCGATCAGTCATATGACATGCGAGAACCAATGTTGTTTGCCATCAATACCGTCAAACTTGTCGCAATTATCTCAAAGCACCATTTCTGAATTGAATACAAATGACATTTGAGAGCTCTGTGGGAGGTGAAGATGATCAAATTAATAATAATGGCTTACATTTTGGCCAATAAAAATTAAAATGATATGAAAAAGAGCAGCTTGGACATTCTGGCCAACTAATTTGAATATAATTGTGTTTAACCTTTAAATGCATGGGTGTTTCGCCAAACATTATAATATACCTCGGGTCTCTAGCGACCTGGCACATACATTTTCAAGACAAATATAAAATAATAGAATAGAATATGTTCTATATATTTATTTGTATGTTTTATTTTTCAAATATCAAACAGATGATGCAACAAATATTGAACAGGATTCATTACTTCCACAAAGAAATTTTATATGACTGAACTGGCTGTCAAACACATATTGAGCTGCATACAGCATAACACATAAGATACACACAAGTGTTTTCTCAGGCGCTTTTTGAGTCTAAATAGATGCAGAACTTAATTTCAGTAGTACACTCAAATGACAATACCCATATCATACTGGTCATGTGTTACACTTGCTATTGTTTACTTCCACGTTGCTTCTCCATCAAATAACAATGTCAAATGTAAATCAAGTCAATCACTGAAACATCAGCAGCACCTTGAGTAACAAATAGCATGTATAAAATTCATGTGTGTACGCATTTGGGATACTGATAATTCACTGTTGTCAAACAGAAAATCAACATGATATAGTAATTTGTATGAATATAGTACTCATTTGTCTTGTAACAAACAAAGAAACAGATGTCTTATGATAGGAAACAAATAATAAATAATCATAAACATATGATTTATTGACGAAAAAAAAAAAAAGAGACACTATTACGTACTGTATCTCTGGTCTTTAATGACCCTATATACTTTTGGTAATTAAGGAGAGCACTGCATGAAAAGGCAGATTTCCAGGATAAAAACTCCTGTGACATTTAAGGTTTACAGCCTGTGTGTGGTAATTTCCCGACCAAGCGTGCGGAGTCACATAAACATCCGGACACTTGTGGTGTACTGAGATTTTCAAGTATAGCATATTCTTGACCACACACACTGGAGGTGTCTGGAGATTTCCAGGTTTACCACCTAGCTGACATCCTATTTTTGTTGTGTGTAAAGAAATACACTTTATATATATATATATATATATATATATATATATGGAATTTTAAACCACTCGCTTGACCAATACACATTAATCATGATCACAATACCAAACCGTTTTATTTAAAATATTTTGTTTAGGCCTACTACTCTTAAGTTCAAGCTCCTCATTAAGTTTAACTAAATACTTCACATATATTCTGAATTCATGAAATGTGCTTTATTTAAAGATAACTCAATTCGGTGAATTGATTTAAAGATCACAGAATATAAAGATTACACAACCTGAATTGTGAACTTGTCTTTCATACAGATTATACAGTAGGCCTAATTGCTGTTTTTAAAATTGTTTTATTTTTTCACCCATATGTATTATACAGTAAAATGTTTGTAAAATGTTGTAAATGTTTAAAACTATACTTATGAAACAATTACTGTTTGTGTAATGTTGTTAATACATTTTCTTTATGCATACATATTCAAGGGAATTATTTTATATTTATTATAATGACAAGTTATGTAATTTGCTTGGTATATATAATGGTTATGAAGTTGCATAATTAGATGTTTTGTATACTTTTAATATGCTTAATGAAATCACTGTATTCCTGTCCTTAATGATGTAAAGTGAACATACAGTACATTAAATACTCACCTTACTATTACACTTTACTGAAATATGTCATTTTAAAATGCCATATTACAGCATATGAGGGATGTGGGACAGATGTGTGGGCATTTTCTGACTTTTCTATAATTCGTGCACAAGGATTTGTGTGCTAGTGTGAGTGAGTGCTCGCATGTGTTTCAGCTGGTGTGCGGAAATGTTCGGATGTGCTTCGGCAGGTGCTCAGAAGTGTTTAGATGTGTTTTAACTGGTGCACAGGAGTGTTCGGGTTGACGATCCGCATGCAAAAGTGGTCCGTTCCCGGAGGTGCACGGTAAGTGTAAATCTTTCTTTTCATGCAGTGGTTATAATTATTATTATTTTTTTATTATTATTATTTTTATGTTTTATTTTTATTTATTTATTTTTATTGCAATTTTGCCTTTTTTTTTACACTATTCAGAACAGAAAAGTTGAGGAATACTAAAAAGGTGTGGGCACAACTGCCAGAACAAAAAATGGATGAGGTACAGGGGGTGGAATGAGGTCCTGGGTCACTAATAACCCGAGGTATGCATTAAAGGGTTACTTGAAGAAAGAAACTAATACAGCTTCAGAACAACATGAGGGTGAGTAAATGATGATACATTTTAATTTTTGTATGGACTACCCTTTTAACTTTTATAAAGTATAGTGGATTTTCTATTTTACATCATATCCTTGATCTTTCCTTTATAAAATAATGCGTACCATAAAAAAGGAGGTTTTCAGTGTCAGTACAGATAAAAGAATGCATTAATGTGACTCAGTCTCCAATGGCAGAGGCATAAACCAAGCTCTTTTTTATAGGATGGAAGGAAAAGTAGTTTAATGTCACCGAGTAACATCTTTGCCAGAGAAAGGCCTCCTTTGATCCTGACATATAATAGAAATCACAGTGAGCCAGGTAATGTTAATAGACTGGCTCGCCTGTTAGCGGGAGGATGTGAGGTGAGCCAGAGTAAGCCATCCATAACACAGACAGCTGAGTCTGACAAGCGGCCCACGGAAGTGTGACTACTGCCTTCCTTATTACTGCAAATCGAACAGCCACCACCACAACAAGAGCTTGACTCAAGATGGCGCCGACTATGGCTGCTGCGTTGCGAGCTCCGACACAACATAGTAATGTTTTGTTTGTTTTGTTCACAATTCTTATGTTTTTTGTCTTGGATGTTGTCTGCCTTATTGTCTATGACAGACAAACACTTTTGGACATTGGTTCAGCAATCTCACACCGTAAACCGGACTTCACATTCCTCAATGCCGACCCGCTGTTTACAAACACACAAGCGGAGCCCTTTGTCTGGGCAGCATGGCCGCGGAAACGCAGGAGGAAAAGGGGAAACAGAGCCAGCGTTCTCATCAGAGTAAGACGCCGCGCAAATCGACCCCCGCTACCCACTATTCTACTGGCAAATGTTCAGTCTCTGGATAACAAGCTCTGCGAGCTGAAAGCGCGGATCTCTTTCCAACGAGATACAAGGGACTGCTGCATTATCTGCCTAACAGAAACTTGGATGTCTGTGGAGATTCCAGACTCAGCCACTGAACCTGCGGGGTTCTCCGTGCACCAAGCGGACAGAGCGAAAGACCTCTCAGGTAAAAGCAGAGGTGGTGGTGTATGTTTTATGATCAACAAATCCTGGTGTGATCAGAGGAACGTACATTCTATCAAGTCTTTTTGCTCTCCTGATCTGGAATTTCTTATGCTTTTGTGTCGAGCATTCTGGCTACCGAGGGAATTCACAGCGGTCATTATCACTGCTGTGTACATCCCCCCACAAGCCGACACAGACCGGGCACTCAAGGAACTGTATGGGATTATAAGTGAGCAGGAAACCGCGCACCCTGAGGCCACGTTCATTGTGACCGGGGACTTTAATAAAGCCAGTTTAAAATCAGTCGCACCAAAATATCACCAGCACATTAGTTTCAACACACGAGGGGACCGGGTTTTGGACCATTGCTACTCTCCGTTCCGGGATGGCTACAAATCCCTCCCCCGCCCACCATTTGGCAAATCGGACCACTCTTCCATTCTGCTTCTGCCCGCTTACAGGCAGAAACTGAAACAGGATGCACCCACCCTCAGTACAATCCAGTGCTGGTCGGACCAATCAGATTCTACGCCACAAGACTGTTTTGATCACACGGACTGGGAGATGTTCCGGTCCGCCTCTGATGACGACATCGAGCTTTACGCTGATAGCGTAATGTGTTTCATCAGAACGTGCGTAGAGGACGTTGTTCCGACCAGAACTGTATGAATCTATCTGAATCAGAAACCTTGGATCAATAGTGATGTTCGTGCGGCACTTAATGTGCGGACCTCCGCTTTTAATTCCGGGAACGCGGAGGAGCATAAACAAGCCAGTTATGCCCTCCGAAAAACTATCAGAACCGCAAAACGCCAGTACAGGAGCAAGATTGAAGGACAGTTTAACACCACCAACTCTAGAAGCATGTGGCAGGGAATTAACATCATCACGGACTTTAAAGGGAATAAAAACTCCGCCATGAACACTGCTGCCTCTCTACCGGATGAGCTAAATACTTTTTATGCTCGTTTCGAGGGAAATAACACCGCCCTCGCGGAGAGAGCTCTCGCGGCTGAAGCTACAGAGGTTAGTTCACTCTCCGTCTCTGTAGCGGATGTAACCCGATCCTTCCGACGGGTGAATATCCGCAAAGCCGCTGGCCCAGACGGCATTCCGGGCCGTGTCATCAGAGCGTGCGCGAACCAGCTGGCTGGTGTTTTTACGGACATTTTCAACCTTTCCCTCTCTTTGTCTGTAGTCCCCACATGCTTTAAAACATCCACCATTGTGCCTGTTCCAAAACAATCAAAAATAACTTGTTTAAATGACTGGCGTCCTGTTGCTTTGACCCCCATCATCAGCAAATGTTTTGAGAGACTAATCAGAGATTACATCTGCTCTGTATTGCCACTCTCTCTTGACCCGCTGCAGTTTGCTTACTGCAACAACCGCTCCACTGATGATGCCATTGCATCTACAATACACACTGCTCTCTCTCCCACCTGGAAAAAAAGAACACTTATGTTAGAATGCTGTTTGTAGACTACAGCTCAGCATTCAACACCATAGTGCCCTCCAAGCTAGATGAGAAACTCCGGGCTCTGGGCTTAAACAGCTCGCTGTGCAGCTGGATCCTGGACTTCCTGTCAAGCAGACACCAAGTGGTTAGAATAGGCAGCAACATCTCCTCATCACTGACCCTCAACACTGGAGCCCCACAGGGCTGTGTTCTCAGCCCACTACTGTATTCCTTGTACACACATGACTGTGTGGCAACACATAGCTCCAATGCCATCATTAAGTTTGCTGATGACACGACGGTGGTAGGTCTGATCACTGACAATGATGAAACAGCCTACAGAGAGGAGGTACACACTCTGACACAATGGTGTCAGGAGCACAACCTCTCCCTCAACGTCAGTAAGACAAAGGAGCTTGTGGTGGACTTCAGAAGAAAAGACAGAGAACACAGTCCCATCACCATCAATGGAGTACCGGTGGAGAGAGCAGCTTCAAGTTCCTGGGTGTCCACATCACTGAGGAACTCACATGGTCCATCCACACTGAAGTCGTTGTGAAGAAGACTCATCAGCACCTCTTCTTCCTGAGACAGCTGAGGAAGTTTGGAATGAACCGCCACATCCTCACACGGTTCTACGCCTGCACTGTGGAGAGCATCCTGACTGGCTGCATCTCCGCCTGGTACGGCAATAGCACCGCCCACAACCGCAAAGCACTGCAAAGGGTGGTGCGAACTGCCAGACACATCATCGGAGGTGAGCTTCCCTCCCTCCAGGAAATACATACAAGGCGGTGTGTGAAAAAAGCTCGGAGGATCATCAGAGACTCCAGCCACCCGAGCCATGGGCTGTTCTCACTGCTACCATCAGGTAGGCGGTATCACAGCATCAGGACCCGCACCAGCCGACTCCATGACAGCTTCTTCCCCCAAGCAATCAGACTTTTGAACTCTTGATCTCCCACGATCAAAATACATCAGCACTGCACTTTATTACCCTTACTCTTATATCTCACACCAGACTGTCATAAATTATATTATTATTATTATATTATGTTCTCTCTTAACAACTGACTATCAACTGACAGTCTGAAAGTCTATACAGTACAATACTGTACATTCTATATATATATATATATACTTTTTTTATATATTTCTATTTTTTATTTTTATTGAATAATGTGTATCTATATAGTGCGTATTGTATACTGTACAGTGTATGTTATTATTTGTATATTGTTGAGTGTAATTATGTGTATATCAGATGTTTAAATTGTGCTGTGTTAATTTGATGTTATTGTAAATTGGTATATGTCTATTCACTGTCACGACTGCTATGTTGATCGGAACTGCACCCAAGAATTTCACACACCATTGCACTTGTGTATATGGCTGTGTGACAATAAAGTGATTTGATTTTGATTGATTTTGAAGACACAACCTATGGCCATGAAATCCAGTCTGTGACATACAGGAAATGTTTGCATAAGGCAGGTATCCTCAAAGTGTGGCCAGTCGTTACAATCCAGACATTTTGAGAACTAACTTGCAATATGTCTGTACTACAAGTGAACAACACGTTGCCACAAGTCTGAGTGCTCCTATTATAGAGAACGAAACCTATCTACTCTGCAAAAAACACTGCACTTGTATACACTGACATCAAGTGATGTGACAAATGCAAAAAACTAGACGTGTGTTCCCATTATTATCAACAAAGTTGCCTACACTCCAAGTGCTTATAATGCAAGCGATTTCGTCATGCTGTGCCACCTCACCCACTTGCAATGGGTGTAAAATAAAGCAATCAGCCACTCAAGTCTGTGTGTATAAGTGACTTTATTATGGTAACCTGTGTTTACATTTACATACATTTATGCATTTGGCAGATGCTTTTATCCAAAGCGACTTACAGTGTACTTATTACAGGGACAATACCCCCGGAGCAACCTGGAGTTAAGTGCCTTGCTCAAGGACACAACTGTGGTGGCTGTGGGGATTGAACCAGTACCAGTTATGTGCTTTAGCCCACTACGCCACCACCAAAACTGTGTTCTTAGGCATGGCGCAAAGCAGGAGCCTAAACCCTAGTTAACAGTGGTAAAATCTCTTTTGGCGGATTGGTTTTATAAAACGGCAGCAACAAAAATATTATCATAAATGGTCACATTTGTTGCAATATAGAGTAAATAATAATCTGTAAAAAAATAAAAAATCTTCTGCCAAGTAATTTAGTTCATTATCCTAACTGTAGGTTGATTTTTGGTTGCCAAACAATGTCACAACTTGCCGCATTAACAGAGTACATGCAGTCACATGTGTGGGTTTTATAGAAGAGGTCTGCTACTAGACCCTGTTGGGTTTTGGACTGGGTTTGGGTCAGTTCAAGTTTTTGATTATGATTATTATTAAACATATTTTTATAGTCTATTTTAATATAATATAGGCTACATTTATTTAATATATATATATATATTATTTTTATTTAAACAACTTGTAATTGAACTGTGTATGTTTAGTTTTACTTTTCTTTACAAATGTTGTCTACAATGTTTAAATAAAATACTGCCTATTGCAAAAATATTACTTGCTTGGAGAGGAAAATATAAAGAGAGTGATTGCCATCATATTCTGTATATTGCAAACATTGTCATCACTGATTGGTGCGATCAGGGCAAATTCAAACTGTGTGTGTTTCATTTAGCAGTAAAGATTTGAGAAAGCAATGTCCAAATGTCCAAAGAATAGCTTGGAAGCAAAACAGGACAATTTAACAGAAAATGGTCTGATTCCTAAACTGTTGCATACATTTGTGTATAAATAATGCTAAATTACATTAAATTTAAGTTACATGTTAAATTCATATTGGCCACATTATGGAAAATAAAATGGGTCTTTTAAGGACAGACCAGCACTTATGACTGTTATGATGAATGAGAAACAAAGCAGACATTTTAGCTTACTGCAAATTTCCAGTAAAACCAAATTAGAAATCACCACAATTATCAGGTAATTTTATCTACTGGCCCTTGGTCAGCCCACATTTTCTAAAAGTGGCCCCTGAACTACATATTGTGAGTATCTCTGGCATTGAGTTTGATAAGCAGCACAATTATATAACATGTCTGCTGTTGCCATTTTCCTCACGTCAGACTCTGTAGAATATCGGCTTTATGAGGTCATAAAGAGGTGACAGGCAGGAATAAACAAGCCCATTTATACGTACTAAAAACAGGCATAAATATGTATGACTTTGAAACATTCAACAGTGATTAAATGCCAACCTTTTCTGACACAACATATAATGCAACATAAACTGTAAATTTTCCAAAGCAATAATTCATGCAACAACTGAGCGTATAACACAACCATGACCTGAATTATATGGAACTATCTTGCACGCAAAACAAATATGTTGCAATCTCTATGAAAAACATCTCTGAAGAACTCAAAATGACCTTCTGAAATTATTGTAGATAATATCGTGCATCATCTTCCTTTAATTGCAGTTCCGCTCTCAGGGCTGCACTTAAAGCGTATCTGTTCCATTGCTTGCATCCGAGCAGATTCTATCAAGATAAATGCAGAAACTCCAGGGCTATGACAGTATGAAGTGCAGAAATTAAAGTCATACACGCTGTTCAAGTGTTTTCCCTCGGACTGTGCCCATCAAAGTCTTAAACTAACATTGGTAATAAGTGCTTAAGTGGAAATGAATACTCAATATTGCTTTTGACAGCCAAAATAAAATGCAACTTGCATGAGCATGCCTATGATCTAATGTGCTGACTACTTTGCATGTCATGTAAGATACACCCTATTAAACTTGGCCACAGAATTCAATAAGGCTCTTGGTGGATTTATGTGATATGAATCAGCACTGATAGCAATACCATGATTTATGAATAATGTGTTTTGGAATGCTTGGCAGTCGCTGCATGCATCTGTCTACCATCTGCGTGCTTCTCCAATAAAGAGAATGGGTTAGTTTGTTCCGCCGTTCAAACCCGATGAGGCCCATTGGTTGAAAGGGTTAAAAATAAGCAAACACAGGCTATTCTTAGCGGGATCCTTAAAGGGAGCTGAGGGGGGATCAGAAGCTTTGTCAGAATGAGCCAACACAAATTCATCAATCCTTGAGCAAACATCATCTCTCAAAAAACTCAGGCTCTTCTGAGGGCAGCGCTATCAGTGAAAGTGCTGTGCTTGAAGTAGTCTAAATAACTGTAAAACAACACAAGGATAATTTCAAAGTGCCTTTTTAGTTGTTTGCGGACCTACACTTAAAGGTGGAGTGTGTTACATAATTGCAATAATGATCACTCTTGTCAAGCAAGTTATAAATGAGGCCTGAAAGGATAAGTCAGCATTTTCGACAATGTTATATCTTAAATAATTTCAGTGTCGAATTGTCGTTTGATCTCAAGGTACGCAACATGACACTAATGATGAAATCAAGTCTTATCAAATCTTATTATTCACTGCAAAACAAGTTCTTAATTTGTCTTTTTTTTACCTGTTTTTCCAATACAAATATCTAAAAATCCGTTAAAACATGGTACACTTATTTGCAGAGCTAGGTGGGTTACCCAAATAAACCGTTTGCAATTGTGTTCAGTGCCACAAGTGATGCAGAAGTTACACAGTTTACCTTCAAGATGCATACAAGCATAAACCCTCAAGAAAATGTGCTGTGACTTTTGTACTATAGGTTAGATATTTGAAGCATGGCATGGAACACATACGTGTACAGGCCACTGAGGCGGGGTCCTCTTCCGCACGGAAGTAGTTCTTCTCACAGCCACAGTGCACTGAGCCTTCCTGGTGCGTGTAGCTGTGCGGGGGACACTTGGAGCACTTGACGTTCCCAGAGGAAGCCTTATAGAAGCCAGGCCGGCAGGCTGTAGAGACAACAAGAGGAGGGAAGATAAATTAGGACACTGGGAGACTCGAGCCAACAGGGCCATTCATTACCCCATTACTATGCTGCCACTTTTAATGGACCAAATCATTTCACATGACCATATGCATCGGCAGACACAATGGAAAGACATTTAATCATCTGCACTGACTTAAACTAATAACTGTACCAACAGCAGGTGTGTGTATGCTTGGCCAAACACACATGTGAGCCGAATGCAGAGTGAGGTATACTCATTTCAGGAAGAGGCCCATAAAAAAAGTTAAAAAAAAAATAAAATAAAAAATGTCTCAAAATTTGCTTGAAAAGTCAGCATTTAAAACTAAAACTCAAACATTTCTCATCAACTTCTTCCACAACGAAATTGTCTGATCTATGATGTCCACAATAATTGTATAGCTCTAGACTGGCTGCTCTATAATGGTCTCATTTGTTTCTATTCAATTTTTTCCTAAAGAATTGCAAGATAAACATCTGGGACAAAATACTGTAGATACTTAACATTTTCCTCAGGGAGGAGAATATTTGGGGGGCTAAAGGCAAACTATGTGATAAAACATTTAAAAATAAGTCTCCTTTAATGTCACCCTCAGTGAATGTTGCATGAATTATGCAAACACACCTCTTAAAATGGAAAAAATATCTCTGCTATTAAATTGTGCTCATCAGCTTTTCCGCCCCTATTCATGAGGATCCCATCCCGTTACCCATAATTAAGGGGGAAAAATCACAAGGAGCTGGCTAATTACTGGGATCTGTATTCTGTTCCCCTCTTATTGCAGGTTCAATACTTGATACAGTTGGTGATCCAAAACTTCAGCAAGATCTTCTTGGAATCAGTTGAATTATGTTCACAGCATGAAAACTGAGCTTTTTTAATTATTACTGTTATTATAATTTTTTATTATTTTAGAAGCTGTAAGGTCAGGTTCTGCTTCCCTGAGAATACAGTGGAAGACCCTCTTACCGCTTAATAAAGGTCCTCTTGGGTTGAAGGCAGTTTCCAGAATATCAGTTATATTGGTTATTGTTTCTCCTGAGAGGTTCTCTTATATATAATGTGAGCAGTAGATGGCATGAAGAGTCTGTGATGCATTACAATTCAGGTTAAAATGCATCACACACTTCTCCTCTGAGCAAAACAAGCCTGATGAAGTGGCTGTAAATAGCTCATGTTACAGAAAATGTAATCTGACACACTGTTTCCTCTGCAAATCCGAAAACACAAAGTCCCAAATGTGATAAACACACACTTGAGATGTCTTTCTGAAGGACCAGTAAGGTTGAGACATAAGACATATGTATGAGACATAAAAGTGTTCTCCATTTAAATTCATTTAACCTTTTAAAGCCTGCTGGCACCTAAAGTTGAGGAAGTCTCAACCAATCTTTTTCCTTCTGTTAATATTTCTGAGTCATTACCGATGTTTTATAATCAGTTGGTATACAAGTAAAAATGCACTCAGAAGTTTTTTGTGTATGTTGTGCTGGTCACATGGCAGTCGTCCTGGACTTACACCGACACCTAGCGGCATGGATACAGTTACTGATGTCATTGTAGAAATTCACTGTTTATAGTCATGACGGAGTTGAAGTGTCCAATAACAAGGCAGTTACTGAGATAAAGCGAGTAGTAATAGCTGGTCATGTGATCCTAACATAGAGGCCTGCAATCCAACCCGAGCCTATCGGGTTTCGGCCTGGGTTTGTGTCAGTTTGTTTTATGCATGACTTCGGGTTCAGGTTAGGTTTGTAACTAATAAAACAATAACTCAGCCTACCAAACCTGTTTTGGGCACACACTCTTACTCACAGACATGCGCGAATGGATGAGTCACTGGCGTGGGGTGAGAGGAGCTGAGCGGGCATTTCCAATTCATCAAAGCCGATTGACTGCACCACAGAGCAAGCATTGGGAGTGGCTGAGAGAGTCAAAGAGTTGAGAAAGTTTATTCAGATTAGGTTCCAAAACCAGCCATCAGCCAATCACTATGACCTGAAAGCTGTGACATCTGTCATAAGCGCTTCAAAATTTGATGATAATGCTGAAGTTTCTGCTGGATTCAGTGTTTTAATCACATGATTATGTTTAATTCAGACTTTAAACAGATTTCAAATGACAATTGCACACATTCATTGAGGCAATACTGTGGCAAAAGTGTAATAAATCAAACTTGATTACTAGAGTCTCTTTCTCAGGAGAACAATCTGAAAAGCAGGTAACTTAAACAAAAGTCTCCATTTGCTTTCCTTTTAATCTCATTGCTGTCTAGGAGAAAAATATGAGATATTAAAAAGATCTCATCTGTGATTTTTCTGTCTTTTACGAAGGTTTCTTTCTCAGGGCTTTGGTTTTACTCAGCCGCCCCACCATTAAACATTGTCAAGATAACAAAAGAAAGGATCGACAAAGTAATAAGATCATCTCTCATATCCTGATTAAGAGGCACTCCTGGGAGAGCATGTGAGAGTTCTTGTTAAGACCAAGTGTGCATGGAGTGTGTACTGGAAGGCCTGGATGAGAAATAACCTACGTGTCCCTCTGTAGCTGTCTCACTCCCTTCTTGAGCCTGTTAGACCGGGAGTGAGCCCCAATGTCTCCTCACAGCACATGTGTAATCAATAACAGCCCCTGAGCTCGCACACACAAAAAGCTTCCACCTTAACATGTCCTGTTACACACACAAACTTATACATCACACAGTCTATGGCCTTGGATGGCAGTCCTCACAACATCTGAGCATTTGTGTAATGTGGAGGAAGAACAGGCCAAGCTTTGGGTAATGTCATTCATAGCTTTTCACTGTCATACATATGAGGGTTTGGAGAGATGAGGCTGTGATGTTGTACAGAGCCATTGGCCTTGCCAGCTTCCATTAAAGAGGTGTTAAGAACAAGCACTCACATGATGGAAAGTGGAGCACCTTTCTTTCCGTCAGCACCTGCTTCACTGACCCAAATGGCTTTTCTTGTGCAATTTATATCTTTTATTTTTTGGCCTGTTTAATTTACTTATATTCATAAGTAAGGCTTATCGCATATCAAGAACATTAAGGGAATCAGGTTTGCTGTTTTATGACTGGTTCCCATAGGAAAGTTCACAAATGAGATCTCTAATACCTTAATTGTTATAACAGGAATTACATTAAATTGAGAGAGAATGGAGACTTTTGTCTACTGCTTCTCTACTTGTTTTCTAACAAGACACTAGCAATATTGCACATTTCATCTAGAGTAGAGGTAGTCCGCTATATCGGTTTTACCCATTAATCGGTGCCGATAGTTGCTTTTTGGAACTATCGTTATCGGCAAAAATCTAGGCCGATAGTTGCTGATAGTTTTTTTTATCATATTGTAATTTCAAAATAAGAGTCCCTGTTGTGTTTCGGATTTTGGTTGAATAATAAACTGCATCTGTGGTTTTATTCATTTAGGACTCTTTGTCTGTGCCCATCATAGTAAGGAAAGAATAAGAATTTTTTTTGCCATTCTATGAATCAATTTTAAAAACTATTGGCCGATTAATCAGTTATCGACCTTTTCCACTACCTTAGTTATCGGTATCTGCAAAATCCACTATTTGTCGACCTCTAAGCTAGAGTATCAGAAATATAAATTTTTTTGCCAAGAAACCAAAGCCCGTAATCAAAATGCAAGAGATTTAAATATGAACTCAAATATTTCCATAAAATTATTTTAAGGTCAAATTATCGATACAATGCCATATAATATGTACTGCATAGTTGAAGTCAGAAGTTTACATACACTTAGGTTGAAGTCATTAAAACTAATTTTTTAACCACTCCACAGATTTCATATCAGCAAACTATAGTTTTGTCAAGTCGTTTAGGACATCTACTTTGTGCATGACATGAGTAATTTTTCCAACAACTGTTTACAGACAGATTGTTTGTTTGATTGATTATTTTAATTGACTATATCACAGTTCCAGTGAGTCAGAAGTTTACATATACTAAGTTAACTGTGCCTTTAAGCAGCTTGGAAAATTCCAGAAAATTATGTCAGGCCATTAGGCAATTGGCCAATTAGCTTCTGATAGGCTAATTGGAGTCAATTGGAGGTGTACCTGTG
This sequence comes from Myxocyprinus asiaticus, assembly GCF_019703515.2. Classification (NCBI taxonomy): domain Eukaryota; kingdom Metazoa; phylum Chordata; class Actinopteri; order Cypriniformes; family Catostomidae; genus Myxocyprinus; species Myxocyprinus asiaticus. Next base: position 10,472,923 of record NC_059354.1, on the reverse strand, counting down.
GATGTATTTTAAGGCCTACCTTCAAACTCAGTGCCTCTTTGCTTGACATCATGGGAAAATCAAAAGAAATCAGCCAAGACCTCAGAAAAAAAAAACTGTGGACCTCCACAAGTCTGGTTCATTCTTGGGAGCAATTTCCAAATGCCTGAATGTACCACGTTCATCTGTACAAACAATAGTACGCAAGTATAAACACCATGGGTCCACGCAGTCATCATACCCCTCAGGAAGGAGATGCATTCTGTCTCCTAGAGATTAATGTAGTTTGGTGTGAAAAATGCAAATCAATCACAGAACAACAGCAAAGGACCTTGTGAAGATGCTGGAGGAACACGCAGACAAGTATCTATATCCACAGTAAAATTAGTCCTATATCAACATAACCTGAAGGCTGCTCACCAAGGAAGAAGCCACCGCTCGAAAAACCGCCTTAAAAAAACCAGACTACAGTTTGCAAGTGCACATGGGGACAAAGATCTTACTTTTTGGAGAAATGTCCTCTGGACTGATGAAACAAAAATGTAACTGTTTGGCCATAATGACCATCGTTATGTTTGGAGGAAAAAGGGTGAGGCTTGCAAGCCGAAGAACAACATCCCAACCGTGAAGCATGGGGGTGGCAGCATCATGTTGTGGTGGTGCTTTGCTGCAGGAAGGACTGCTGCAATTCACGAAATAGATGGCATCATGAGGAAGGAAAATGATGTGGCTATATTGAAGCAACATCTCAAGACATCAGCCAGGAAGTTAAAGCTCGGTCACAAATGGGTCTTCCAGATAGACAATGACCCCAAGTATACCTCCAAAGTTGTGGTGAAATGGCTTGAGGACAGCAAAGTCAAGGTATTGGAATGGCCATCATAAAGCCCTGACCTCAATCCAAAAGAAAATTTGTGGGCAGAACTGAAAAAGCATGTGCGATCAAAGAGGCCTAGAAACCTGACACAGTTACACCAGTTCTATCTGGAGGAATGGGCCAAAATTCCAGCAACTTGTGGAAGGCTACCCAAAATGTTTGACCCAAGTTAAACAATTTAAAGGCAATGCTATCAGATACTGACAAAGTGTATGTAAACTTCTGACCTACTGAGAATGTGATTAAAGAAATAAAAGCTGAAATAAATAATTTCACATTCTTCAAATAAAGCAGTGATCCTTACTGACCTAAGACAGGGAATGTTTTCTACAATTAAATATCAGGAATTGTGAAAAACTAAGTTTAAATGTATTTGGCTAAAATGTTTGTAAACTTCTGATTTCAACTACAGTATATACAGTATATACAACACTATAAAAGTAAATAACACTTTACAACTTAACATTAATTAATGCACAAGGCATCATATATTATTACATATATTAACTAACAATGAACACCTTTTTACAGCAATTATTAATCTTGGTTCATTTTTCATTTATAAATTAATAATTTCATTGTTCATTCATGTTAGTACATACTGTTTTAACTAATACAAACTTTTATTGTTAAAGTTATTATATGTAGGAATTAACATTTGCTTGTTCATCTAGGCCTGTCAATCATATCCCAAGGATATATAAGCAGCTGCTACCCTCACACTTGGGATTTTTTCGGCAACCCTCCACCTCCACATCTTCACCTTTTCATTTAATATTGCCTATACCAATTACTATACAAATTGTCTTTCTATTTCTTGCTTTAGTCAGAAAGTCCAGGGGGATCTCAGGGTCCATTTCCCTTAATGCACTCCACAAATATTTGAACCAGTGAACTTGTGAAAACCAAGATTAATAAATGCTGTGAAAATATTGTCCATTGTTAATTAATTTTAACTAATGTAGTTAATGATTACAACCTTATTGTTAAGTGCCGTGTTTCCCCTACAAGCATTCTGAAGTGTTACCTATCTATATTTTCTTTTTAAAAATGTGTATACAGTTTTTTAACAAAGGTTTTGATTTAATAATTCTAAAAATGTCAAGTGGTGTGAACAGTGGTGTAACTACAGGCAGTGCAGAGTGTACAGCCGAACTGGGGCCCGGAATGAAAGGGGGGCCCGCGATGGCTGCTCGAAAAGGAACGATGAAAACAACAATGATCGATGCCCTGATGGTGAAAACAACAAAATATATAATTATTTTAGAAAATTGTCAAAATCTGGAATGATTCCCAAATCAATTTGTCTCAATAACTGAATACCATCATCTGTAATATGTAAACCAATTGTCTCCATCAGAGATCAGAAGTCTTTGCTGTGATATTTTGTCCTGCACTGCTTGTTTCTTACATTAAGTTTTCTTCTAAAATACTCTTTCAGAAGTTGTTTCTTTTATAAATCTTCAATTGAATGTTATCACTACATGCTGAGTTGAGACTGGCTACGCGAGTGTCATGGGAAAAAGCCCTAAACCCAATTAAAGCGCATGCATATGTTTCATTTCCACTGTTAATCAAATCACTGCCAACACTGACACCTTCAGAGCTCTCTGCTCAGATGACCTTTGACCTTGGTCAATGCCTGCCTGGCACTGCTGCACAGCCAGAGATCTGACAGTCCCCCCCAAGCATATTTCAGTTGCATGACAAATTTAGTTCGCGTTCCAAACTTTTCGAGCCACAGCTTTGTGGAGACGGGCTAAATAAAGTTCCAAAGTTTATACATCTTGGAAACATGCTAATATGCTACATGTGATCATGTGTTTAGGATAAACAAACAGAGGTATACACAAACAAAATTCTTTGCACAAATGCACATTTAAATACACACTCATAAATCACAGATTCTCATATGTGTCCGAATTGTGATCGCATAAGCAATCACTCCTCACTCAGAGGACCATTTGTAACCACGGAAAGGCACTTAGGAGAGCTCAGCTGTAGCACTCAGAGAGGCCTGAAATGTGATCAGCGCTCCTCTGTTTGTCCCGGAACCTCTACAATGGAGCTCTCAGAGGAGAATGAGGCCAGCTATCCCCGAATCAATACACCCTGCCTTGTAAACAACACCAATGACATCCCTCGTCACCAAAACACCCCATTTTATGAGCCATTTTTAAATGGGTCATGTCATGAGGAATCACATTTTCCTTGATATTTTGACATATAAGAGGTCATTCTACTATAAAAGCATACTGTAAATTCCAGAACTCAAAATGTAATCCCCAATGCAATAAAAGCATTTATTGAAACCAAGCTGCCAAAACGCCCCATTCTCTACTTCCGTGACTTCCCTACATCACTTGGGGTACTCATTAATTCAAGACGGCTTCTACAGCAACAACATCAATGCCTATTTTAAAATCATTGCATCCATGTCCAGTGGTGGTGGTGTAGTGGACTAAAGCACTGAACTGATAAGTGGAAGGGTGTTGGTTCAATCCCCACAGCCACCACCATTGTGTCCTTGAGCAAGGCACTTAACTCCAGGTTGCTCCAGGGGGATTGTCCCTGTAATAAGGGCACTGTAAGTTGCTTTGGATAAAAGTGACTGCCAAATGCATGAATGTAAATGTAATGGCCCCACTCACTTGGCTTGTAAACAGAGAGAAGGACAAAAGGCCTACTGTATGTGGCCTAACTGCTCCTGAACAAAAAATGGGACCCATCTGGACTATTTTGAATTATTTTTGTATACAAACATGTACCACATAGACGTCTTTGACTGTTGTCATCTATCTGGCACGTTTTTAAAAGACACGGTGTCAAGTTTCAACTCTGAAGAGAAGATGTGTTTCATCAGCTACTGTGGCTCCTGTTGTTTTGTTGCTTAAACTGCTCAACAAACTGTTCATTCACCTATCAGCACTATTTTTAATTGTTGGTGTATGTAAACATGCACTAGATGGACATCTATGACCGTTTTGATTTGTTTCCGGAGATGTGTACCTCAGTGCAGGATGATAAACTGGATGTGTGCATCTTGTTAAGCAGTCAGAAAACAAAAGGAATTGTCACTGAAGGATATGGGGTAGTTAAAAACACTATTGGACCCGCTCAAAAACGTAAGTAAACAGTTCCATTCATTAATATTTCAAATGTCATGATTGTTTATGATGCTGACACGCTGTCTACACCGGATGCGTCGACACAAACTTCCTGAAACATTTCTTTGTGTTGTAGTAGTAGCGCCAGCTCAAAATTGAATGGGACACCTGTTTGTTTATTGATGGTGTGACGCGCCGCAACGGACGCTTCCATGGTAGACAGCATCATTGATTATAGCGTCTGGTGTAGACAGGGTGTGAATGTTAACAGTTGTGCTTGAGATGAATAGTGTAATATATTTGGATGCAACGTGTTGGATATGCATTTTTTGTAAACTGTGAAATGACATTTCTAATGTTTTGGTGCTTGTTTATTCTCTTCCGACTGAGTTTCAAAAATGGCTGAATTTGAGGGACTGCACACTGTTAGCCAATCATAACAGAGGGCGTTTACACTGAAGTTTAAAGGAGGAGCTGAGGCAATAATCGAGCTTTTCAGAAAGATGGTCAGAAACAGGGTGGAAAATTATCATATATTACAAAATGATGACTGTTTTGGTAAAAAAAAACAAAAAAAACTTTACAAACATTATCAGTGGACCTCAGGGAAGATAATGAAACTATAAAAATGACCCCTTTAAATGAAAGCCCTAAAGAACACAAATGTGCCCATGGACTCCAAAGTCACATCATCATCTGCACACTTGTTGGGCAGCTTTTACATATAAAGCACATTTCAACTACATAAACAAAAAGTAAGTGGGAGAATATTCATGGGTAAATCTCACGAAATTCACCAAGAAAATAGCCATGAAAGCTGCATGGCATTAAATCACTAACTAACAAACAATGATCTCAGAAAAATGTCAAAATTGTATTTTAAAAAATCAAGAGAAATAAATCTGAAAAAAATTTACTTAAAGAAAATTAAGCCTATTTTATTTTTTATTTTATTTTTTGTTTGTTTTTTTGTTTTGTTTTTTTAGATTAGATTAAATTATTATGATTTTTTCATTGTGACTATTTTCAGTATACTATTTTCAAAAATGTTCTGAAAATAGTGATTCTCAGTAGATTGTAATTCAAAAACATACTGTAATACAGTGTTTTTTTTTTATTTAAATTATCATACAAATACTATCATGATGTATAAATACTTTACAATTTAAATATAATATAATTCTATAATTATTTTTCTCACATTACAATGATGTTCGGAATTTTGTGTTCCCAAAATTTGAAGGTTAAGAGAATATTAGAGGAACATTATCCAAATCATCATGCATAAACAAACTTTGTTTCTGTAAAAATAAAAAAATAATATCTGGTTACATAAAAAGAACCTTAAAAGCTCTGTACTGAAAGCATTCTTAGAACTAAAGCCTAACATTCCCTCAACATTCCGGCAACCAAAGATTGCTAGCTCTGAAGACTCTTCAGTCCAGAAAGCGTATGAATGTGTTGGAGAGAGGCAGCCAGGCTCCTTATCAACTCCAGCATTATGAAAGGAAAGGTCAGTGAAGGCTTCTCTCCACTTCGGTGGTGCCAGCGGAAAACAGAGCGAGTAGTCGAGAGTGTTGACTAAAATGATTTCCTAGTTCCAAAGACAAGCTACCTCCCCTTCCATTCCACAAGGTCAGAGGGACTTTCACCCCCCACCCCCTCTCCTCTTCGTGTCTCCTCCCACTCTTCCACCCCAGCTCCAGGTACAATAAGATTTGATCATGCATCCTATGGGACAGCAATTCTTCTGCGTTAGAAATGGCAGGCAGAGCTTGACAGCACCTGATCCAGAGCGAGGCCCCCGCTGCAGCACTGGAGATTGATATTAGCATTGTAATGTGTGTCTCTCTTATGAGACTGTTTACAGTTCCAAACATGTGTTTCCCACTCTGCTTTTGCTACATGGCTATAATGCCTCCAGTGTGCCTGCACCTTCCCGATATGCTCATCAGCAGCCTTTCTCATTCAAATCAGCTCCAGATCAAAGCGCTTAATCAGACCGCAGAGAACACATAGAGCCAATTTCCTAAAGTGAAGCTTCAGTGTGAGGAGCCTCTTTAAGTGCCTTTTGAAATGAATGAGCATCCACTCCAGAAACATTACCTTGTAGTTACTAGCGCAAACAAAAAACAGAGGGCTGATATGAATAGTGTTGTATATAGCACCAGCTCGGCAGCTCCCTTATGAATCTGCTGGCACACTAACAGAGTGAATTTGTAATAAGTTTTTTGGGGTTTTATTTTGATTAGCTCTGGTTGTGATGAATGCACTGCATCAAAGACAACATAAACATTTTGCTCTGCCATTACACTGCAAAAATTCATTTTCTGAATCAGTATTTTTGTATTGTTTTCATCCTTAAAATAAGAAAAAAATTACTTGAGATGCAATACTTTGTAAGATAATAAATGTTTTTTCATTATAATTTCTTACCTCATATGCAAATTTCAAGCATAAACCTCACTAAATTTTGTTACATTTTTTACAAAACAAAGCAACGCAAACAAAGCAAAGCAAAGCAAAAAACGATTTGCCAATGGACCTTGTTCACAGTAATGCCATGTTTGATTTTTAATGGGGATAAAAACAAGGCTGTGAGGGATAGACCTACAGTCTCTTCAGTGGGTTGGAATTTTTTTTTAATTATCTCTGGATATTAAAAAAAAAAAAAAGAAAAAATCAGTAGACAAAAAAACAAACAAACAAAAAAGAAAACTCCTGTAAGCCAAAATGTTATTTAATCTAGGACATTTATTTAGCTTTATACAGTACATGCCATTGAAGAGACTGTAAGTCTGTCCCTCACAGCCTCGTTTTTATTACCATCAACAATCAAATATGGTGCTACCCTCACTAAGGTCTATACTGTATATAAGAAAAATAAGCTTAAGATATTTTAACTGGAAAACAAGACAAAAATACTAATTAGGAAAATTTTTGCATCTTGGTGATGCTCAGCAGTTCCTTGGTATTGGGTTACAAACACCACTGACACACTGTGATATGTTACAAATGAGCTCTGTGGAGCTAATGAATAGCTTTGCAGTCGCTCCGTTAGGAATGAGAAACAGCGACGCCATTTTAATACAATTATCACACAGCAAATGAGCACATTCAGTAATGTATTTGCCTTTAAAGATCCTTATAAATTCATTACAGTCCTCTGTGGTCTATTCTTCTTTGTAAATCTGTCAAATAAAGTCATAATATTGTGCCTAGGCTAAAAGCGTTCTAATTATAATTCGGTAATGACTCTAGATACAGACATATAGTCATCTAACCAGCATATTTCATAATTAGAGAAGGATTTCAAACCATCTAATCTTTGGAGTGGGACATATAGCTGCAATGCAATCTTATTAAAAGCAGTATTTCTCTCCTGTTCACTGACATATTTCTGATGGTTGTCACTTTCTTAAACCAGCCTAAGCTAAATTGGTCTCTCAGCCTGACCAACCAGGACTTCAGCTTGTCTAGCTAGTTGGCCAGCCTGTCTCCCTGTCTAACTTGGTACTGAATTATTTGTAAGTGTATTTAGGATTTTGAGTTAGAGTTCGTCAAATTATCTTCTCTGCAAAGGATATATGATTCTGTCTTAGAATTTGGCTAAAATAAGTTATCTCTGAAGACAGCATACTGGAAATCTTTTGCATCGGGAGCACACTGCCTTAAAATACTGTCTATGTAGACAGCTCATTGGGTTTTGGAAAAGAGGAAGTGTCTCTCTCATTCTCTCTTTCGCTTTCTCTCTCTCTCTCTGTCCTGTGACATCTTTGTTAGGCAACAGTTCCTATTTACACATTGTCACGGCAGCCAGCAGCCCTGCCGCAGGATGGACACACGAGTGCACGCAAACCCGCATACTCATCTGCATTAATGTGGCATCCCATGCAATCCCTTCAGGCTCCCTTGACTTTCCCCTCATTATGAGGCTGAGAGCACCACACAAAATTAATCTGAATCCAGCCAATAAAGGCTAATTACAATATGTGCCAAGTGGGTAACTTGCGCCCCTTAAATCTCCCAAGTGGGTAAAGCGGTTCATGGCTTCAGGTGATGGGAGGCTGAAAATTCAGGTGCTACACTACCAGCCAAAGCTGCTCATTTTGTATTATTACTATTTTCCACATTTTAGAACAATAGTCATCAAAATGTAAATAAATAAATAAATAAATAAATAAATAAAACTTGGAAGTATTTGCATTATGTAGTTACCAAAAAAAAAAACATGTTAAACATACTAAAACTATCTTACATTGAGCATCATTAAAGTAGACATTTCTTTGTCTATAGCTTTGCTCACTCTGGTCATTCTCTCAACCAACTTCATAAGGTGCATCCTGAGATGCTTTTTAAACAGCACTGAAGGGGTTACAATGTATGCAAGGCACTTGTTGGCTAATTTTCCTTCATTATTCAGTGCCCCTAAAATAAGTGCAGGACATGTGGGGGGGGGAAAGTCTGCAGATTCGGTCACAGGACATTTTCATTATGCTATGGTTGATATGTCATAGAGATGCTATAGAGCAGAATTATTGAACTTCTGGTGATGGAGCAGTGCAGAACAGACTGTTATTACAGAATCAGGTTCAGAATGAGCTTTATTGCCAAGTATGCTTACACATACAAGGAATTTGTCTTGGTGACAGGAGCTTCCAGTACACAACAATACAAAAACAGCAACAAGACTTTTAAAAAATAATTAAAATTGAATATAAAATAGATAAATGTTGAAAAGAAAAAAGTATATATAGAATACACAATAGAATATATATATATATATATATAAATACATACATACAAACATACATACATATACACATACATATATATATATATATATATATATATATATATATATATATATATATATATATATATATATATACATACATACATATACATACATATACACACACATACACACATACATATACATACATATACACATATATACAGATATACACATATATGAATATATATACACATACATATACATACATACATACATACATACATATACACACACACATACACATATGTAGTGCAAATCTAAATACAAATCGGTTATGTACAGTGCAAGGGAATGTAATGGCAGAAGAGGTAGGATGTGTTGGGTAATATAAAAAGACTAAGCTGTTTTTCACATTATTTCACATTAATTATTGCTCAAAGGGGCAGTTTTTACTGTTCGTGAGATGGACAGTCTGGGGGAAATCTGTTCCTGTGCCTGACGGTTCTGGTGCTCAGAGCTCTGAAGCGTCGGGCAGAAGCAACAGTTCAAAAAGGTAGTGGGCAGGGTGAGTGTGGTCCAGAGTGATTTTTCCAGCCTTTTTCCTCACTCAGGAAGTGTATAGTTCTTGAAGGGGGAGCAGGGGGCAACCAATAATCCTCTCAGCAGTCCGAACTGTCCTTTGTAGTCTTCTGATGTCTGATTTCATAGCTGAACCAAACCAGACAGTTATTGAAGTGCAAAGGACAGACTCAATGACCGCTGAGTAGAACTGTATCAGCAGCGCCTGTGGCAGGTTGAACTTCCTCAACTGGCAAAGGCCTTTTTTGCAATGGAGTCAATGTGGGTCTCCCACTTCAGGTCCTGTGAGATGACTCCACCTGAATGACTCCACTGCTGCCACAGTGCTGTTTAGAGTGGTGAGGGGGGACAGTGTTGGGGGGTTCCTCCTAAAGTCCACAATCATTTCCACCGTTTTGAGCGTGTTCAGCTCAAGGTTGTTTGACTGCACCAGACATCCAGCTGTTTAACCTCCCTTCTGTATACAGACTCATCATCATCTCGGGTGAGGCCGATGACAGTGGTGTCATCTGCAAACTTCAGGAGCTTAACAGAGGGGTCCTTGGCGGTGCAGTCATCGGGGTACAGGGAGAAGAGTAGTGGGGAGAGCACACATCTCTGGGGGGTACCAGTGCTGATTGTACAGGTGCTAGAAGTGAATCTCCCCTGTCTCACAAGCTGCTGCCTGTCTGTCAGAAAGCTGGTAATCCACTGACAGATAGACGTGGGAACAGAGTGTTGGTGTAATTTAGTCCGGAGAATAGCTGGGATGATGGTGTTGAAAGCTGAACAGAAGTCCACAAAAAGGATCCTTGCATATGTCCCTTGTCTGTCCAGATGTTGGAGGATATGGTGCAATCCCATGTTGACTGCATCATCCACAGACCCGTTTGCTCGATAAGCAAATTGAAGAGGCTCTAGAAAGGGTCCAGTGATGTCCTTCAGGTGGGTAAACACCAGACGTCAGGGTGACAGGTCTGTAGTCATTAAGTCCTGTGATTTTTTGATTCTTTGGGATAGGGATGATAGTGGAACATTTGAAGCAGCATGGGACTTCACACTGCTCCAGTGATCTATTGAAGATCTGTGTGAAGATGGGGACCAGCTGGTTAGCACAGGATCTAAAACATGCAGGTGAAACGGCATCTGGGCCCTGTGCTTTCCTTATCCTTTGTTTTCGAAAGACGCGGCTCACATCATCTTCACAGATCTTAAGTGCAGGTTGAGTAGCAGGATGGGGGAGGAGGGGGGTTGCAGGAGGTGTTGGTGTTTGTGTGAAGTGAATATCAGAGTGGGTGTGGGGTGTGAGATTGGGCCTTTCAAATCTGCAGTAGAACACATTCAGGTCGTCAGCCAGTTGTTGGTCCACCACAGGGTTGGGGGTAGGAGTCCTGTAATCTGTAAGTTGCTTCATGCCACTCCACACTGATGCAGGGTTGTTAGTTGTTCAGCTTCTCAGAGTATCTTCTTTTAGCCACTCTGATTCCCTTATTCAGTGTGTTCCTGGCCTGATTGTACAGGACTTTATCCCCAACTCTGTAAGCATCCTCTTTGGCCTGACGAAGCTGCCTGAGTTCCGCTGTAAACCATGGTTTGTCGTTGTTAAATGTTAAATAAGTCCTAGTAGGAATGCACATATCCTCACAGAAACTGAAATAAGATGTAACAGTATCTGTGAGCTCGTCCAGGCCTGTGGCTGCAGCCTCACAAACACTCCAGTCAGTGCAGTCAAAGCAGGCTTGTAGTTCCAGCTCTGCTTCCTTGGTCCATCTCTTTACAGTCCTTACTACAGGCTTAGCAGATTGTAATTTCTGTCTGTAGGTTGGAAGAAGATAAACCAGACAGTGATCAGATAGTCCCAAAGCTGCTCTAGGAACAGAGCGATATGCATCCTTTATTGTTGTGTAGCAGTGATCCAGTATATTTCTGTCTCTGGTGGGTCATGTAATGTGCTGTTTGTATTTGGGAAGTTCACGTGTGAGATATGCTTTGTTAAAATCCCCAAGAAGAATAATAACTGAGTCTGGGTATTGTTGTTCCATGTCTGTGATTTGATCAGCCAGCTGTTGCAGCGCGGCATTCAAACACGTGTTTGGCGCGATATACGCACTCACCAGAATAAACGAGGAAAACTCCCGCGGCGAGTAGAAAGGCTTACAGTTAATAAAGAGCGCTTCCAAATTAGGACAGCACATCTTCTTTAACGTTGTTACATCTGTACACCAACTTTCATTGATGTAAAAGCATGTTCCACCGCATCTCGTTTTCCCTGTTAACTCCGCGATGCGATCCGCTCTGAACAGCTGAAAGCCCGTCAGATGTAACGCGCTGTCCGGAATGGCTTCACTCAGCCAGGTTTCTGTGAAGCACAAGGCAGCAGAGGTTGAAAAGTCCTTGTTTGTGCAGGTGAGGAGATGTAGTTCGTCCGTTTTGTTAGGGAGAGAGCGGAGATTCACAAGATGAACTGCCACTGCAGTTGCTCCAGAGGAACTGCACAAGCTCTGAATGACGACACAGCTCATTCATGATTGGCCAGACTCACACGTGACAACAGTTACACGTGTTTCATGGGCTGCGTTTGCAATTGCATACTTCACATACTATTTTTACTACTTCTGCTATGTCAGTCTATGGCAGAAATAAGTGTAGTATATTAGTATGCCGTTACTATGGTGTTTATTCTGACACCTCCAGTTCAGCGAAAACTCTCACAACTATATTATGTTTGTCATAGTAATATTATGTTTATTCATTTATTTTTAATTTTTTTATTATTAAAAATTCTGACTCCATTATTGGTATTAAAGTAATACAGGCTTTTATTGGACTTTCTTCTTATACAAACATCAGGCACTGTATTAATCAGCACATAAACTTTTCAAATGAACAAATTTTCTGGTTATTTTATGTAAAATTCAAACATCTGTCTATCTGAATTCCACTATGTCTGCAAGAAAGAAAGCAAACATCGCACAATCTTCTGTGACTGGTGTGGGTTCAGCAGACGACGAGAAGCGCAATTGTCCGGCTTGACAGCTCTATTTTCAACTCCTCCCCCTACTGCAACCGGCAAATCGAGATGCAGTTCAATTCAAACACACCTATTGTAAAATGCAGATTTGGCCATTGTAATCAGTAAACCACATGATTGCGAGTGCAATATTGCTTTTAACAGGTCTACAGAAGAAGTTATTTTTGAGTAACATAGATTTTAGACACAACATGGCCAGTTGTATTTTCTATTTTTGCTCAGCTCTTAAAAATAGATTAAAAAAAGCCAAAGCAGAATCAACCATTGGGAAAATTTAAAAGAAAAAGAAAAAATTGCACAAAAAAACAAAATGTTTAACATTACTGAATTTGATATGATTAGTGTTTCATTCTGTTTTCTAAAGATTGGTCAGAAATCGTGAGATTAATTATTTTATTGTACTGACAGTTTTAGATTTTAACCATAAGAAATAACAATAAAACTGCATATAGTTTTGTGATTATATATACAGTATATATATATATATATATATATATATATATATATATATATATATATATATATATATATATATATGCATGAAAATATAAAGCTGTTTTTATATTTTAGGAAAAGGAATCCTTCACAAATGTATCATCGTATTTTGGGGCCCTTGGCATCAAAACGTTTGAAAACCCCTGAAATAGAGGACTTAACTGTTGTATAATGAAGTATGCAGTATCATCTGGATGAAGTTTGGTTTATTCCAATTATTACTTTTAATAAATGCAATTATTTATTGAACACTGGTGTCTTTAACATATCACTACTGCTGCCTTTGTATAAAAGTGCTTCGCACTGTGCCTAAGAAAAACCCTTACCTGTGGTACAATCACTAAAATGCATGCTTTAAAATAGAACATGAATACTGAAACAAATACCACCACACATATGAAACTGAGCTAAAAGGATGCAATAATGTTTCTGCATCCTTCTCACTAAGACACTGGATGTGACTGGGTCGCTCAGTAATTTTAGGACATAATTTCACTGAAATCCCCTGACACGTCTCAAAAAGCCACCATGATGCCTGTAGCAAATTGAGTGCAGGAGAAGAAGAAAGACAGAAGTAAAAGAGAGAAAGTCGCTTTGAAACAACTAAGCCTATTAGCATAATTTCCAAAGCCTCTCAGAATGTGATTTCTCCTGTCTTAGCCATCCCTCTTCCTTGGTGCTATTATACTGAATGTACTGCTCTGCTACAGAAGCCAGCACAATGAGAGCCTTGCATCGGCCACCACCTAATCCCCTATTGTGGCAGGTTTATTGCTGCCTCTTTCTGGGGCCCCTCAGGACCCTCCGTTCCTCCGGAGTGGCCGGACCACACGGAATCGGCTGCCACTGATAAATCTCAATGGCAGACAAAGAGCTCGCAGGTCAGCCAAGGGTTCAGGGATTGTGCTGGCCACTTTTAATGTACGCTGACTGTCAGCCACAGGCATGACTGATAACAGTGGTATTATTTTCACAGAGGAGCAGTACCCAACACCAGCCATAAAACCTCCTATTCTAATCCAAATGACCTCCCTCTGGCTATTGTGGAGAGGACGCGCTTCCGTGCAGAGCTCAAATGCAATACCCATGGCCAACAGAGCCACGGAGACAGGCGGGATCCGATCGTGGAAGAATATCTCCATTGTGTCCCCCGTGTGGGCAGACTAGCTGCCAACAGCTACAAGGAGGTGTTCCATATGCCCACCTCCAAGACACTGGCAGAACATAAACATTCAGGTGGCTGATATGCTATCTGCTCTGCACAGATAGGTCCTTTCCTTTCTGGTGTCTCTTTATAGCAGGGGTGCTCACACTTCTGTGGCAAGAGATTTACTTTGACAATGTCATTATAGTAGCCTGATATCATGAAAATGACATGACTGTGTAAGGACATTTTTGCAAAATTATTTTACATGGTTCATGACAAGGTAAAATGTCCACTGTGTGGTGCTAAAAACAATTTTGTCCCAAAATGTTCTCTCAAAAAGATTAGGTTTTTCAGGTTAATGCTCTTTCAAGTTTTAAAATAAACAAAATTGACCTCCCTACCATAAACCTTAAACCTAAACCTAACCAAGATTGTCATAAAAGCAAGTGTGAGATGGAAAATTCAATCGCTGAAGCAACCACGTCATGTTGTGGTGTTTATGACACTTTCGGCTCACTTGTTGACTCGCGTGCTCTTCAGGACTCATAGGGTATGAGCATCAGTTGAGCTACTGCACAATTTGATCACACTCGGGCACACTTGTAAATGTAGTTGGTTATGTAATGCAAACGTTAAAATGTATTCCTTTACAGTCATGCACTATAGTAAAAGTGTTTTTATGTCTCAAGATAATATTGTGTGAGGAAACATTTAAGAACTGATAATCTGCCAGTTTGCTTCTGATTTGGTGAAAGGGAATAAAAGTAATTGCTGTTGCAGCACCTCTAGTGTTTATTTCACCAGGGAACTGCCGTGATCCACTCAACAAATCACGTAAAAATCATTTTGCAAAAATGTAGATATACGTAGTTACATGATTCTATGAAACCAGGCTGATATAAATTTACAAGGATGAGTTGAAACATTTTATATATATATATATATATATTTTTAATTTAAACAACATTTTACAAGTATTTTCCACTGAAAATAAATAACACATGAATCCTCTTTGACCTTCTTATGTTGTTTTACTCACTCTCAGGTGGATTTTTTGTTGTTGTTTTTTTTGTTGTTTTATTATATGGTAAAATAAGGCTTTTCTACCTAACACTTTTTTGGCAAAGCAATTTGCTAACCATATGTTACAAAAGTATGATGGCGGTGCATTCACTCTATTTGACGTAAATCAACAAGACTGGGAAAGAAAAATGTGTCTTTAAGATTGGTTATGTGTGTACTTTCTCTCTCTACTCTCTTTCACTCTTGACCTGCCAACGAGATCTACCAGTGGTTGTCTTGTGACTGATGTAATGAGCACCCCCTATGGTGATAAATAAATTTGGTGATAAGAACGCATTCGATCTGGATGGCCCCAAAGGCAGCATCCTAAACAAGATGGAACCTAATAAGTGACTAATTTGGAATAATCTACACAGACTGCAACTCCAGGTGTGCCACACAAATAATGCTCTATACATAAAGTGCAGCAGAGACAATTGACTCACAATTGATTCCAGCAGAGTTTGATGTTAGCATGTTGCTAAGCTATTGATGTGATAGCCTACTCTAATAAGCATAAAAATACACAGCAAACAAATACTGGGTTAAAGTGTGTTTTTAATTAGATTGAACTATTTTTATCGATACTTCTCAATATTGCATGAAATAAAAGTATATGTATAATTAATGTTTCTCTTGCTTTGTCCACTAACTTGAATCTATATTTTCACTAAGCTTGTTGCAATGCATTCTATGATGCCTTAAAATACTGCCTACATAGGCCACTCACTGGGTTTTGGAACAGAGCATGTGAGTGTGTTTCTGTGTGCAATTGAGGAGAGAGCACTTTAAACAAAAAGCCTACACGAATGACCAGCATGTGTGAGAAATAAATGTCCTCCTTTCAAGAGTGCTGAAACAGGTCATCTCCAACACTCGATAGAAACAACACTGTGCTCAAACTGAGGACAGCCCACTTCCTCTATCGCCAGCTCTTGGCCAAGAATATATCTGATTTCATATACACAAAACATATACACACAGTAGCGGATCCTGGCATAGGCAATATAGGCAGCCCCTAGGGTGGCAACGACCTCTGGGGTGGCACAGGGTACCTGATCGGCTACCCCCCCACAGAGCTTGCAAGATCGCGATGGGGAAAAGGTGCCCCGAACTGTGCCGCCCCGCCCCTGGCTCGCGATGTGAGAAAGGTGCCCCAAATCAAGCAACCCCGCCCCCGCAGAGAGCTCACAAGATCGCGATGGGGGAAAGGTGCCCCGAGTTGTTCCTGATAGGCTACTCTGCCTTAAAGGCTCTATATGGTTAGGATTATTAATGTTCATAATGTATTCTTACATTCTGAACAAACATAAGATAATCATGATCAATAGTATAATATATACAGTGGTGTGAAAAAGTGTTTGCCCCCTTCCTGATTTCTTATTTTTTTGCAAGTTTGTCACACTTAAATGTTTCATATCATCAAACAAGTTTAAATATTAGTCAGAGATAACACAAGTAAACACAAAATGCAGTTTTTAAATGAAGGTTGTTATTATTAAGGGAAAACAAAATCCAAACCTACATGGCCCTGTGTGAAAAAGTGTTTGCCCCACCTGTTAAAACATAACTTAACTGTGGTTTATCACAGAACTGTGGAGTTCAATTTCTCTAGCCACACCCAGGCCTGATTACTGCCACACCTGTTCTCAATCAAGAAATCACTTAAATAGGACCTGCCTGACAAAGTGAAGTAGACCAAAAGATCTTCAAAAGCTAGACATCATGCCGAGATCCAAAGAAATTCAGGAACAAATGAGAAAGAAAGTAATTGAGATCTATCAGTCTGGAAAAGGTTATAAAGCCATTTCTAAAGCTTTGGGACTCCAGAGAACCACAGTGAGAGCCATTATCCACAAATGGCGAAAACATGGAACAGTGGTGAACCTTCCCAGGAGTGGCCGGCCGACCAAAATTACCCCAAGAGCGCAGCGACGACTCATCCAAGAGGTCACAAAAGACCCCACAACAACATCCAAAGAACTACAGGCCTCACTTGCCTCAGTTAAGGTCAGTGTTCATGACTCCACCATAAGAAAGAGACTGGGCAAAAATGGCCTGCATGGCAGAGTTCCAAGACGAAAACCACTGCTGAGCAAAAAGAACATTAAGGCTCGTCTCATTTTTGCCAGAAAACATCTTGATGATCCCCAAGACTTTTGGGAAAATACTCTGTGGACTGACAAGACAAAAGTTGAACTTTTTGGAAAGCGTGTGTCCCCTTACATCTGGTGTAAAAGTAACACCGCATTTCAGAAAAAGAACATCATACCAACAGTAAAATATGGTGGTGGTAGTGTGATGGTCTGGGGCTGTTTTGCTGCTTCAGGACCTGGAAGACTTGCTGTGATAAATGGAACCATGAATTCTGCTGTCTACCAAAAAATCCTGAAGGAGAATGTCCGGCCATCTGTTCGTGACCTCAAGCTGAAGCGAACTTGGGTTCTGCAGCAGGACAATGATCCAAAACACACCAGCAAGTCCACCTCTGAATGGCTGAAGAAAAACAAAATGAAGACTTTGGAGTGGCCTAGTCAAAGTCCTGACCTGAATCCTATTGAGATGCTGTGGCATGACCTTAAAAAGGCAGTTCATGCTCGAAAACCCTCCAATGTGGCTGAATTACAACAATTCTGCAAAGATGAATGGGCCAAAATTCCTCCACAGCGCTGTAAAAGACTCATTGCAAGTTATCGCAAACGCTTGATTGCAGTTGTTGCTGCTAAGGGTGGCCCAACCAGTTATAAGGTTTAGGGGGCAATCGCTTTTTCACACAGGGCCATGTAGGTTTGGATTTTGTTTTCCCTTAATAATAACAACCTTCATTTAAAAACTGCATTTTGTGTTTACTTGTGTTATCTTTGACTAATATTTAAACTTGTTTGATGATCTGAAACATTTAAGTGTGACAAACATGCAAAAAAATAAGAAATCAGGAAGGGGGCAAACACTTTTTCACACCACTGTGTATATATATATGATATATATATATATATACACACACACACACACACACACACACACACACACTACCATTCAAAAGTTTAGGGTCACTTACTCATTCTTTATTTTTTCCACATTTTAGAATAACAGTAAAGTCATCACAACTATGTAATAATAGAAATGGAACTATGGGAATTATGTTGTGACTAAAAAAATCTAAAATAAATCAAAACTATGTTATATTTTAGCATCTTCAAAGCATCTTCAAAGTGGCCACACTTTGCCTAGATTTTGCAGACATGTACTCTTGGCATTTTCTCAATCAACTTCTTGAGGTATCATCCTGGGATGCTTTTTAAACAGTATTGAAGGAGTTCCCATCTATGTTGGGCACTTAGTTGCTGCTTTTCTTAATTATTCAGTCCAAGTCATCCATTTCAAATTTTTTTTTGTTTTTGTTTATAACATTTTTTTTTTGTAATTAAATAAATTAATATGGTGGCACAATTATATTTTTGTTTATAAAACTAATTTCAAACATTTAAGCATCCGCCTTCAGATCAAAAGGTTTTTAAGATCATGAGAAACATTTTAGGCAAGTGACCCCAAACTTTTGAATGGTAGTATGTATCTACAGGTGCATCTCAATAAATTAGAATGGCGTGGAAAAGTTCATTTATTTCAGTAATTCAACTCAGATTGTGAAACTCGTGTATTAAATAAATTCAATGCACACAGACTGAAGTAGTTTAAGTCTTTGGTTCTTTTAATTGTGATGATTTTGGCTCACAATTAACAAAAACCCACCAATTCACTATCTCAAAAAATTAGAATATGGTGACATGCCAATCAGCTAATCAACTCAAAACACCTGCAAAGTTTCCTGAGCCTTCAAAATGGTCTCTCAGTTTGGTTCACTAGGCTACACAATTATGGGGAAGACTGCTGATCTGACAGTTGTCCAGAAGACAATCATTGACACCCTTCACAAGGAGGGTAAGCCACAAACATTCATTGCCAAAGAAGCTGGCTGTTCACAGAGTGCTGTATCCAAGCATGTTAACAGAAAGTTGAGTGGAAGGAAAAAGTGTGGAAGAAAAAGATGCACAACCAACCGAGAGAACTGCAGCCTTATGAGGATTGTCAAGCAAAATCGATTCAAGAATTTGGGTGAACTTCACAAGGAATGGACTGAGACTGGGGTCAAGGCATCAAGAGCCACCACACACAGACGTGTCAAGGAATTTGGCTACAGTTGTCGTATTCCTCTTGTTAAGCCACTCCTGAACCTCAGACAACGTCAGAGGCGTCTTACCTGGGCTAAGGAGAAGAAGAACTGGACTGTTGCCCAGTGGTCCAAAGTCCTCTTTTCAGATGAGAGCAAGTTTTGTATTTCATTTGGAAACCAAGGTCCTAGAGTCTGGAGGAAGGGTGGAGAAGCTCATAGCCCAAGTTGCTTGAAGTCCAGTGTTAAGTTTCCACAGTCTGTGATGATTTGGGGTGCAATGTCATCTGCTGGTGTTGGTCCATTGTGTTTTTTGAAAACCAAAGTCACTGCACTCGTTTACCAAGAAATTTTGGAGCACTTCATGCTTCCTTCTGCTGAAAGATGCTGATTTCATTTTCCAGCAGGATTTGGCACCTGCCCACACTGCCAAAAGCACCAAAAGTTGGTTAAATGACCATGGTGTTGGTGTGCTTGACTGGCCAACAAACTCACCAGACCTGAACCCCATAGAGAATCTATGGGGTATTGTCAAGAGGAAAATGAGAAACAAGAGACCAAAAAATGCAGATGAGCTGAAGGCCACTGTCAAAGAAACCTGGGCTTCCATACCACCTCAGCAGTGCCACAAACTGATCACCTCCATGCCACGCCGAATTGAGGCAGTAATTAAAGCAAAAGGAGCCCCTACCAAGTATTGAGTACATATACAGTAAATGAACATACTTTCCAGAAGGCCAACAATTCACTAAAAATGTTTTTTTTATTGGTCTTATGATGTATTCTAATTTGTTGAGATAGTGAATTGGTGGGTTTTTGTTAAATGTGAGCCAAAATCATCACAATTAAAAGAACCAAAGACTTAAACTACTTCAGTCTGTGTGCATTGAATTTATTTAATACACGAGTTTCACAATTTGAGTTGAATTACTGAAATAAATGAACTTTTCCACGCCATTCTAATTTATTGAGATGCACCTGTATATATATATATATATATATATATATATATATATATATATATATATATATATATATATATATATATATATATATATACATGTATATGTGTGTGTGTGTATATCAGACACCAGGTTCTCCACAAACATGCGGTTCTTGATGGGAGAGGGGCGGCACTCATCTGGCCCCGTCTCGAACGGCTCACCTCACCGGGCCCTCGTGGTCGGCTATCCTGGGCCAGTCAGAGTCCCAGTAGGGTAAAACTAACCTGTCTTACAATGGTCTAATCCCAGCTCACGTTCCCTATTAGTGGGTGAACATTTATATATATATATATATATATATATATATATATATATATATATATATATATATATATATATATATATATATATAAATGAAAATTCTCTCATTTACTCACCCTCATGCCATTCCAGAGACATGGCTTTCTTTATTTAGCAGAATACCAATGAATATTTGTTGAAGAATATTTCAGCTCTGTAGGTCCATAAAATGCAAGTGAATGTTGAACAGAACTTTGAAGCAACAAAAAGCACATAAAGACAGCATAAAAGTAATCCCTAAGACTCCAGTGTTTAAATCTGTCTTCAGAAGCAAAATGATAGATGTGGGTGAGAAACAGATCAATATTTAAGTCCTTTTTTACTCTAAATCTCCACTTTCACATCTGAATGTCATATTTGATGCCTGTTTAGTTTCACTTTCACATCTGAAAGTGGAAGTGGAGATTTAGAGTATAAAAAGGACTTAGATATTGATCTGTTTCTCATGTTGTTGTTGTTGATATTAAGGGGGGCGCCACGTAGGATCCCTCCTAGGGCACCAAGTAAGCCAGAACCGCCACTGTATACACAGCACCAAATATTGTGGGCAAAAAGAAAAACATATCATCATTCTTAGCTTAAGATTCTAAGCATTAAAAGATATAGTTCACCAAACAATGACAATTCCTTCAGCATTTACTCTTCCTCAGCTCTTCCCAAACCCCTATGACTTCTTCTGTCGAACACATACAGTAAGGAGAAGTTTTTAAAGAATATCTGGGTTGGTCTTTTCATTATAAAAGTGAATGGGGACGGAAGTTGTACAGCTCCGAGATGACAATAAAAGCACTACAAAAGTGAGATTTGATGTCAATGACAACAAATCAAACCTCTTTCTGTGTGTCTCATGATAAAACTTCATTGATGTCAAACAAAACCTGTACAAACAACTGTTTCTTATTTGGTTTTTATATGTATATAGTTACTGTTGTTTTTGTTACATTGGGGAGAAACGGAGAGGTAAGAGGTCATGTGACATACATTGTGCACACACGTAGGGTTTCTTTTCTGTATAGACACACTAGGTAAGGAGCGAATGCCACCCGCTGTATGTTTAGTGTCTGGCTAGATTGAGAAGATTAGGCAGGGCATCTTGGACTCTGAAGACATTTTTGTATACTCTTTTGGTTTCTAGTCAGTTTAGAGCTTTAAACATCGTAGCTAGAGTATGTTTTGTTTGTTTTGTTTGGCACCACTCGCATCCCTTTTCCCCTTCTCTGTGTGTCTTGGTAAATTACCTGGTATTGTAATTATTTATTTTCATTTCACTTTTCACTAGTTCACTTATCACTTTACACTTTCGTACATAATAAACCATTTGATTATTGCACCATATTTTCCCTTGTTTGTTGTCATTTGTTCCAGCACACAAATAATTGTAATATCTATAATTAATGTTACACCCTTACACCCCTAGACCAACATGGGATCGTAACAAGAATAATGACAGAATTAAACTTTTTGGGTGAACAATGTTTTTAATAATAAATGCTATTTACGCAAGGTTTTACACATCATGGCCTTGATTAATATACATTCTTACAAAGGGTGACATGTAATTTTATTTTCACAATTTATTTACACAGCTGAAGTCATACTAAGGTAGTGTGTGTTCAGTAACATTATCAAGCGAACTCAAGTAATGCTCCATAAGAACATTTAAACCACTGTGCTAGAATCTGTTGAATTTCTAGAAAGTCACTGCCAAACCACAGCTTTTCATTGCAACCATATGGAGAGTCCCCGCGGTCACCTTGCCTTTTACTTCACACCTGCCGTTTCAGCGCAAACATCAAGGTATACATATCAACAGATGAGTGATCACTCATTTGCTCAAGATCATTGTCAAGAACCCATTTAATTTCTGACCCGAGGTCAGAAACTTTTGAATGCATGACGGAGCATCACTTTCACGAGCTCTTGCGTTTTTCCTTTGCGTTTTGAAATTAGTGCATTTTTAGCCTTCTCTGATGCAGCATAAACTCAAGTGTCTAGGTGCCCTTTAAAGATCGTTATAAGGTTAAATAGATACAAGAAAGGAAAGACCAATCACAACTGAGGATGCAAATATTACGATGACACCGCCATTGTTAGTTACATTTTAAGCATTCTATCAATAAGTATTAGTACATAGGAGAAGTTCATTTCTCAAAAAAGCATGAAGTGTACAAAATCAAAAATAGATAAGACACATAAGGCTGAATTTATCTTAAAAACCCCAAACTCTAAAAACGTTTATATGGAGTTTGTTCAGTTTGGTCTGATTTACTGCAGAAGGGTTTAGAATGAGCTCTATCCAGAATGTTTGAGGAATATCAATACAGTGCTTGCCATGCAAGCATTGTATTAATCTCAAATCTTACTGTTGGCTGCTTTACGTAGCTGACTTACATACTTCTACACTGATACAGAACCTGTATATGGCATCCTAGCACTGAAGATTTGTCACTTCATAATGAAGCTGTAAACATGAAGGTCCCTTAGGAGTAATTGGCTGCCTGAATATAAAGTATCCAGAGAAAAGCTCAGGTTCTTTAGAAATCAGCAGCTCCTGCCAGGGTCAGGAAGGTGTCTAATGCCCACGCCATTATAGACAGCTAACAGAGCAAGGATGCTATTTAGATTCCTCCGGCAGATGCCCCGTTCCAGCCCAGGCAGAGGGGCCTACAAATCAATCTTCTGTGTCGAGCCACTCTGCAGGGTGTCCGCACATTTGTTAAGGCTTGCCTGCCAGCCAGTCCCCATTCGTCTCTTATAGTGGGGCAATCTGGGGGAAAGGCAGTCTCACCAGGAGCCACGCCACGCAGGCTGGGTACAGGGAGCAGCACTGCTATACATCAGAGGGCCCCTACACAGAACCACGCAAGGCGAGGCTGTCAGGACAGAGGAGACATGCCACCCCAGGTGATCCACAGACACCGTGGCAGGATGGCACCAAAACATCAAGGTTCTCATCTTCCCTTCCCTCAGACAGCTGCAAGGAACATCCTTCTTGGTCTTCATAAATTCCAATACTCGCTCTGACAGTCGCTCACACTTTGCCTTTTTGTTTGTTATCAGTTTGTTACAAAAAATGCCCTCCTGTGGCGCAATTCCTGAGCCATGGTATTATTCTGATGACACAGCAGTGCAGCAGAATTTATGAGATGAGAGTAAACCTTTTATGAAAAGCACAAGTGCTTGCAAACAACCTCAGGCTTTGTTAGAGATTAAATGTGAATGCTACTGGTTGCTTGATGCCTCTGTTTGAGAGGGATAGAAAGAAAGAAAAAAAAAAAACGCCTGGGTTTTGAAAAGAGCCAAATGCCAAGGGACCCTCTATGAGACGAGTGAGATCCTCTGGGTCCTCCTTAGATATCTTCAGTGCTCTGAGAAAAGGAATGCTTGAGAAGGGCTGACATTTTAGAAAAAAAAGAAAAAAAAAACCTTCTTTATACAAGGAGAGGGGCAATTATCTGAGTGTTTGCACCAGTCAGGGGGGCAATTACCTGAGAGAAAGGTCAGAAGCAGTGTTCTGAGTTCCTCTTCACAAGATTGATTGCTCACCTGGGTTGATCACTGATCCTGACACGCATGGCTTCCCCTGATTCTGTCTCCTCTGACTCACCAATATCTCCTGACACAGTTCTCCAACAGATCCTTATTTCCACTGACTGAGATCTTTACATGGCAAGGTTAGATGTTTACTGGGAAAAATTAGTTGGGTGGAGGTGTGTTCTGTCTTTTGTGTGCAACTATCTGCACCAAATAGAATTCCAATCTGTGTTTCTGAGCGGCCCAACCAACGGCTTAACCAATGGGATGAGATTGAGGTTGGATTATGCCTGTCAGAACATTGAAGTGAATATTTTAGCAGTTCTGTTTAGCGATGCTATTGCACAGAAATTACACACTTCAACTTAAGTTGCCATGGCTTATACATTGTCTAGTGATTTTACTTCAGGTATAGGGTGTCCTTAAGCATGATATGGAGTGCCTTAAAAAAAGATCTTAGCACATAACCTCAAGTAGTTGATTGCTTTTAGAAAATGATGTCTATAAAGCTATAAAGTCCATTAGCCTAACTGTAGGCTGTTTACAGACAAGTGTCACCGGTCCTACTCGACCCGCCCCGAGCAGGATTTGAACTGGCAAACCCCGGCATGGGAGCCGGACGTGCTAAATGAGGAGACTACAAAAGCCATGGCCTCTAACCTCAGTTGCTAGTGCATCTCTTAAGGCCAGGAAGTGAGGTTTACACACTGCACAGTTATCACGTACCAGCTGGCTACCGTTACACTCACCCCCCCTAAACATCACTCCCATCCGGGTCACGGCGTCAGTGTCAACGGTCCTACTCGACCTGCCCCGAGCGGGATTCGAACCAGCGATTCCCCCCATGGGAGCCGGATATGCTAGATAGCAAAAGCCATGGCCAGTAGCCTTGGTCACTAGTGCGTCTCTTAAGGCCAGGATAGTGAGGTTTATACACAGAACAGCTATTGCGTAACAGCTGGCTACCGTTACACAAGCAATGCAGCATAATATATATTATGTTGTCAAAGGTGGGCATAAGTGGCCGTTCAGACCAAATGCTTTCTTGTGCTTAAAAAGGCTGCAGTGCAACGAATTGAACAGAATGCAGGAATCTCGAGAGGTGTTTTTAAAAGTTACCATTCTTTTTAACTTGGCTCGGCATCTAAAAAACGCTGCGCTTCTGCACAAGATGACAAAAAATGCAAAATTATGCAAAGACCGTCATGTACATTTACGTATAAAAACAATTGAAAAAACGTGCAGATGGACAGAAAAACATCTGCATTAAATCTGCATTGTAGAGTGGCTTTGAATGCAGCTAATCATTCAAAATGTAAAGTCAGCACTATACGTTTTATAATGTGAGTCTTGAAACAAATTCAAAGAATCAAACAAAACAAAACTCCATACTGTACTACTTACCAAATCTGATCAAAGTTTTCAACTCAGTATCTGGGAACATAAAGCCATACAAAATCCATTACAAAACCCAGTTTTCACCTTGTTTCTGCTCGACCTTCAATCTATCCACCTTGCAGTGCTCAGTGAGAGTAACTCACACCTTTAGAGTTACATTCCACGCTAAATTGCTGTTAGACTCACTTGTCTCCCAGAATCAATCTCTGAACCTTCCTAGACCCAAACTTTGTCTTTCTGTCTCTTTCACCTTCCATTTCTCTCTCTCTCTCTCTCTCTCTCTCTCTCTCTCTCTCTCTCTCTCTCTCTCTCGCACTCTCTATGTCCTCAGGGTTTTCAAAAAATTGCTCATACAGCAGAACCCAACTTCAGACACAGAAGCAATGGAGGAAGTTTGAAGAACTTCGCATAAATTAGGATTGAGCTTGAAATATTAGCTCAGTCTTCACTTTTACATTATGATTCCATTTTATGGGTTCACTAAAAGCAGAACAAACGCATAAACAATTCAACACTACTTTTGGATAATGCAAAACTGTGCTTTCATATTTAATTGGCACATAATAACTGCTTTACAAATAAAGTATTGTTACAGGAATGTTCCAGGTTCCTATACAAGTTAAGTTCTTTCAACAGCATTTTCTGAACTTCTGATTCTACGTTCATTCGTATCAATGTTTACTGGCTTTACATGGTCATAACACTGATGTTTAAAAGATTAGATATCACTTTACATAATGTTTATGGCCACGTCAACACCAATCCATTTAAGTTTGAAACCTCCGTTTTCAGTTTCCTAACATCATCTTTTTCCAAATTATGTGGTTATGGAGAGCATTTTTTAGTCTCTATTTTCGGTGGAGGACAAACGCGGTTCTAGTGTGGATGAAAGCCATGAACATATCAAAATCAATGTGTTTTCTTTGTGGCTATACTTTTGAAAGTCTTGTGGCAATACTTTCGAAACAGTGTGTATTGTATTGCTATTTACTTGTCCCTGTGTACTTCCATTGTATGAGAATTACTGTCATCGTGATGTTTGCTTAAAAAAAGAAAAGGAATAAGTCAAAATTATTTTCTAAATTATGGACATTATGCCACAAATGCTGTTGATAGCTTGTATCAAACCCAGAACACTCCTTTAACTCATCTACCCATACAACTCATCATTTGATCGGACAGTGTGAGGTTTGTGAAGTCAGAAAGTAAAGTGAGATTTTATGGATGGAGCCCTATCAAGGGAGCAGCCATGGTGTCTGGCCTTAAGCATCTCACTATTAGTTACACTGATAGATCTCTTAAGACATCAGAGCGAGATTAGAACACACTTGACTGTGAAAAACAATCCCTTCAGTGAGCCCCTCTACCACAGCCTGATCGATGCACACTCAAATAGGCCTTGTCAGGAACGGGCCACTTTGATTGGCTGGTGCGGAGGAACAGACAGTAGACAAGCTGACAGTGACCGTCCCCATAAGCCTCCCATCGATCTTCTGAAGACCCTGCTGCCTTATACACACAGAGATGCTGTCTGTCCCCCACTGCTGAGAGCCCACTGTGGCAAGCACACAGCATGTCACCGCGGCGTCAAACAGACATGCCAACACATGCTCACTTACATGCACACACTTTCATTCCATTAACATTAGTTAACAACATTAGTTAACATGAACTAACAATGAACAAAACTTATTAAGCATTTATTAATCTTAGTTCATGTTAATTTCAACATATAAGATTTAAAATCCAAAGTTGTATTTGTTAACATTAGTTAAATGCACTATGAACTAACATGAACTAACAATGAACAACTGTATTTTTATTAACTTTATTAAATGCTGTAACAAATATATTGTTCATTGTTTATTCATAACTATACTAATGTTAACAAATGAAACCTTATTGTAAAGTGTTACCAGATTCTTTGAATTTATACAGCTGATGATTGAGGAATAAGGTATTTTCCTAAAAATAAAAAAACAGATCTCTCTGCATTATAAATTACATATAAAATAAATGCAATTTACATTATATATTTATATAAGAATTAGATATTATATGTATCAGTGTTCCATGCGCTGTACTGTTACTCATTCTACAGTGCCACGGCAAATAAATTGTTACCCACTTTGTAAGCTAGGAGTCAGAATTGAATTTTATGAGATAAAAATACTTTTTAATGCGAAATAATAATAAAGACAAACAAATTCACAAACAAATGACTCTTTTGAGCTGGTTCTGTTAAAGAATCGTTCGAACGGACTCACAAGTTATCAGTCTAAATCTGTCCTACTATAAACTATGCACTTACAAAATATACCATGCACTCAGCCATGTAGTGTATGAATTTTCATGTGTAGTATCGTCCCAAATGGAACAATTAATGTTTGTTTTTTTTACTACGCATAAGCATTCACCGTTTAACAGCTGACAGAAGTGACGTTTCAAATGCGTGTGATGTGTTGGAGCTAGCTTTAGCATTTCAGCAACATACAGTACATATTCACACAGCTTGGGGTGATGGTAAAGCTTTCAACTTACATTTTTAATTGCTGTCTTCACAGAAATTCCACTGGTTGCCACATTCTTAATTATGTACAATTGTTTTGTCAGGCCTGCATCACCGCCTGATGATTCTGCCCCTTACACGACATACGACAAGCCGCCAGCATTAAGTGCATGAAGTAACCAACATTTCACGCTCCTTTTAGACGGTTGAAAAAGTGCATCATCCAGGCACTTTTAGTGCACTTTTTTTTTTTTGCATTTTCAGTGTTAACATAGTACTCACACTACTTGTGACGTAGAATAGTGCAGAAGTGTGTGGTTTGGGACACACCTTTTATCACAAATTCCTCATTGAGGGTCCTATTTTAACAGCACTCGTTAAGTGCAGCACTATGCGATACATGATACGCGCAAAGTCAGTGGGCATGGCCACAAAGTTTATATATTTTCGTGCATACTGGGTGAAGGAAAAATTGTACCTAAATGATTTGTATGCGCAGAGTGAGATTTGTGAAAGCGTAAATCAACAGAACATTTTGTAAAGGTGTAAATAAATAAAAAATATTAGCAATACTTTAATGCTTTGCATAAGTGTAATTCACGTAATATAATATAATTCTGCAATTTCATATTAACACAAAGTAAGTGTGGTCTGTATTCTTCTGACTTTTGGCACTGTTTTTGTGCCTAAACATGGCCAAAAACATTGCAAACCTATGATCAGCGGTATGCAAGCTACCAACAGATTCACTGCGTAGAATCAGTCTGTATGTGTAAAATAAACTACTGCAAATATAAATGACTTGTGTTTGTGCCATAAATACACTGGCGGCCAAAAGTTTGAAATAATGTACAGATTTTGTTCATTATTTTAATTATATTTTAATTACTTTGTATTATCACTGGCATGGCAAATGGGTGGATGGAACTTGCTGGTATCAGAACTATTGTAATTTTAGAAAAGAAAATTATATAAGGAAACTCTTTTTATCTATCTGTTTAGAAAGTTTCATTTTATATGACTTACTTTATTAATTTTCTTTCTAGCATGAGTTCTGTGATACCAGCTAATTCATCAAAATGCCTTCCCAATGATAATTAAAAGTAAATATAATTAAAATAGCCTAATGAACAGCAACAAGAAACTTTACTCTCACAATAAAAGTATGTGTATGTATTAATATTTCAGTGTAATATTTAAGAGAGGAGAGGTACCCAGAGGAACGACGCTTAGCCATATGAAGAAGAAGCTGTCTGTCACAATATTAAACCAATCAGGTCAGAGTAAACTGGTCAAGGAAAACATCATTTGATTGATTACTAGAAGCAGTTAGACCCGCCTTCCTCCTTGCGCTTGCAAAACTCTTTTCAGTGAGAAATTCATGCCAAAAATGTGAGCGCAACAAAGGGAAGACGGAACAGTGTAAATCAGATTATTTCAGGAAAATATTTATGCCACAAACACAAGTCATTTACATATTTGCAGTAGTTTATTTTACACATACAGACTGATTCTACGCAGTGAATCTGTTTTACTGTTCTTTAAACCATTTTTGGTTTGCAATGTTTTTGGTCATGTTTAGGCGAAAAAACAGTGCCAAAAGTGTAAGCGTGGTGATAAAAATGAAGTCATAAGAATGCAGACCACATTTACTTTGTATTAATATGAAATTGCATATTCACAACACGTGAATTACACTTAAGAAAGCATTTAAGTATTGCTAATATTTTTTCTTGTGCTTGAAACTTGATTTGCAATTTTACAAAACCTTCTGTGCGCAAGCTATTTATTTTTATGCTTGCAATTTGATTTACGCTTTCACAAATCTCACTCTGCACATGCACATTTTTCTATCACAATTGTAACTTAATTTACGCTTTTACAAATCTCACATTGCGCTTGTAAATCATTTAGGCACTATTTTACCTTCATAACTGGGTGAGAGTGTGTAATTAAAGATACACATTTACAAAAGTGTTTTGTTTTAAAAAATGTTTTTTAACATTAAAATATGTGACAAAAATAGCATTGCTTTGTTTAGTATGTAGTCTCTAATTTTACACTATTACAATCCTACATTGAAATTGAGCTTTCTTAAGTATTTTTCTAAGCTCTGAAACTCCAGACTGAAATATGTCATTAGCATAAGTTCTCACTTGAAGAAGCTTGAAGTTTCCACAAATGAGAAACAATTGCCCTAACGAGGACACAACTGCCTTATAATTGCTCTCTACTAGAGAATCATTAAAATAACTACCACATTTGTGGGATAAAACTTCCACAGTTAAGGGATCATTGTGAGGGACAGCTGTGAAAATTAATACTAAAGCTGTTCCAAAGAAGTCCTTAAAGCAAAAAAAAAACGCTTGTATTAGTTTAAATTATATAATCTTATTGCATCTAAGTGTTTTAATGTCCCGGTAGACACAGTTCAACTATCAAAAAGTTGTAGCCTGGGCCAAGGAATCAATGTGTCAACCGGTTGAGATTTTGCTATATTTTTACACCATGGTAGATAAATTTGCGTGATTATTAGTGGGTGGGACTGCTTTACAGTGGTATTTCAGGGTCATTATTTAGTGTGGGGCACAAACAATCACTTAATCAATTATTTGACCGATCTTTGAAACACTGACAAATAATTCCAAATTCTGTCACAGATGTGCTTCTCATGTTACAATTTCTATTTACATCAGGGATTATGAAGTTCTGTAAACTTGTGCATGTATGCGCTTTAACCGGCAAAGTTTAAAAACCTAATTTTAGCACAGCGGTTGATTGACAGGTAGAAGTTTCACCAACATGATCACACAGGCATGCTGTTTTCGAAAGTTCCGGTACCCTAGGATCGGCAACAGTATGCTGACTCACTGACATGCCCTATCTCCCATCGGACATATTTGAAACAACAATTACTTTCTATCGTGGCACAACTGTTAGTGCGTTGTATCAGTTGCATGAGAGACCACAGTTCAATCCACATTCAAACGAGGAAGTAATCACGTTTATATTAACAATTACGAGGGTGGTAAGGAGGTTGCATTTTTATCCTTAACATTGCATTTTGTCTCTCCTAATGGTTACGGTTAGATTTGGGTTTTTGTTGGGGGGGTAGATTAAATAATATAAACATTTCTCTTCACTGTTTTACACCCTGTTCAGCTGAAAACAATTATTTTTACAACTGCCTTCTGGTGACCTCTCCTGGAAATAAATGGATGTCACACTTGTTTATATGCTCTGAAACACTTACCGCTTTTGCCTCTGGAGGCAGTGTTTTCAAATTCAGTCAACGTATAACGACTTCGGCTTAAGAAAAATCGGCACACACTTGTCGAATTTTATGGGAGATCAGGCTGGTTTCACACTAGAACTCATTGGTTTCACCAGACTCAAACAAGGGGAGTCAAAACATCTATCTTAAAAGCCTATCTACTGTCATTTACGTGCCATTATAATGGATGCTACGTCCCTCAATGCCCTAGTACTTATAAAATGAAAACAACTATAGTACGACTAATAAAAATAGATCATGACAGAAATTTGACAGAGAGTGTCTAAGACTTTTTTTTAGCGCAACCTCTGAACATGATGCCACACAAACATTCCTAATGATTTAATCTCAGCACAAAACACCACTAAGATGTGCACATCCACGTCAAAAAGCTCAAGAAAACGTGAAAGTAAACCACAAATAGGCAAATCGTCAAAGGGTGTGCATATCATCTCACTAACTCAAATGAATAGCATAACAAAACTAATCATAACGTTGACAGACTTCCAATATTTATCAGTCATTGTAATTTAATAGAAACCATTGCACCAACAACACAACACTTCAAAGCAATGGCATACAATTAATTGAAATGATGAATGGTGCACTTAAACTAATCCAACCAGCAGCACATTATAATAAAATTAGCTTTTAAAACTTACCAGTGAAGTTAACTAAGCAGGTTTACTCTGCACCCGGTAACTTCCGATGCTCATGTCAACAGCTTGACACAAATATGATCAAAGCTTTTGACTGGCTCAGGGGCAAAGGCAAACTAGCCCCTTAGGCCATCGTTGAACGCTCGTTGCACATGTGTATGACATTCTCTAGATCTCCTTGATTAATATTGAGGATGAAGGGCTAGCCCCACGCATAGCAAATGAGAATGATTAAATGATTTTTATGCAACATACCTTAATAATAATAGAATTTCTCAAAACAATATATATTTTTTCCTTGTATAATGGACATAAAACACGTTTAAGTTGCAGAAAATATATTATTTCTTAAGATAAATTTATGATGATGCCATGCCATTTTTACAACAGCGCCACTTCTGGTGGGGCTTAGCCCCACTTGTTTCTAATGTAGAGAAAGCTGCTGCTTTACATTATTTACACATGTGGCAAAGATACATGGAGTTATAAAATGCAAAGTACGAAAATGCCGAGTGCGGTCAGTTCCGAACAAGTCTAGATGAGGAGGAACTTGTTATTAAGAAGTGTTGTTTGGCACATCACATAGCTTTCTGCAAAGCTAACATGACTATATTTATTTGTTTGCAGTTGCCAATTTAATTAATATAGAATTCAAATTGATGTGAATTTGAACGTCTGTCATTAACAAAGTTATCCACATTCCTTACTCTTTGCATATTCCAGGGCTCCCATACCTTTTGGACAATTAATTTTTCCTCAAAATTCTGTAACATTTTTATGACTTGTGATTACTGGATTAGTAGTTTTCTAGAAATAATTTCATAAAGGCTGCACTTGTAAAGAGCAATTTCTAGCCAATATGTTCCCACAAGAAATCGACATATTACTTCCAAATGTTGGTGAATCCTGAAATCAACATCATTCTGATGGAATACTGACAAGCTGCATCCCCCATCAGACAGTTTTGAACCAATTTCACCTTTATCTGTGGTGCCATTTCAGAGCCATGGGTTCTGGTCCCATGGAAACCAGGAATTGCATTCACAAAAATAGGTGTGATTCGGACGTTGCCTTTTCTTTCTAAAATTACATATTTACTCCACTGACAGTTAGGTTTAGGGTTAGAGTTTGGGTAGGGTTCATCAAATATGCATTCCTGTTGACTGAATGAAATAATTCACAATTAAAACGGAAAAAAAAAAAAAGTTGTTGCGCCACCCTGTGGACATTTCACATCAACAACACTTCCGCTTCTGCCATAGTAAGCACAACCTGATTTCAGCAGAGCTTTTGACCTCCTGTTGCCGAATTCACAATGTGATCAGTCTGCTAGAGTTGAGCATAACTAGAATATAAGACTGTAGCTATCGAAAAGATTGTAGTATTTTCAGCTCCGTTTAACAAATTTTACCATATTAAAACCCATTCTTGAAATGTTCCCCCATAACAGAGCAGAGAATGCAAAACTGTATAGGCCTGCATATTAGTCATTCAAGAGGTGCTACTGTGTGGAGAGGATTTATTGGTTCAGGGATGAACCCAAAACATTTCTGCTCTTTCTCAAAGCTGACACGGGTGGTGGAGGTGACGTGCTGCTGATGAGGGGGTCTGTTAGGGGGATAAGGCCCAAAACAATGTGATTACAGTGGGGCTTCCAAAGGATGAATGTGCTTAGGAAATCAGAGGGTTGGAGGAATGTGCCCATACTGGGCGCACACATGGTATTTTACTCTGTTCCACCTCTCCTCGTTCACAGCCGTGGCTCAGACAAAGAGCTCTGCAAAGCCCATGACCACTCTCATTGGTGCAGGATTGCAAAACCGTGTCAGAGAACCACTGGGCCCCATAACTCTGCATGGGCAGCCTTTATGCCATGCAAACATTTGGCCTCCACACGCTACCTTCTACAGGAAAACAATGCACACTCATTCTGCCATTTCTCTGCCAAACAATGCTTACATTTAATGTGAATAATAGACATGCATGTAAATGGGTTTTAAAGCATCATAAATAGAGCCCAGTGCTTCAACTGGCGTGAAAGTGGGCAATGATGACAAATGGCATCTATTTACAGGCATAGATCTCAACTGGCAAAAATATTGGCTTTGGATGAACTTCTCTCTGTTCCATTAATGTATTTCGAGACCTCCTCTAGCATTGATTTATCCTAAATACAGCAGCAATCATAATTAGCCCAATTAAAGTGATGAGTAATGGCCATGCCCATTCTTCATACACCTGGAGACAATTTTCTGATGCCCTGTACACTATGGCACATTAATTACGATTGATCCACAGCATGCAATTTCCATTTGCACATTGTTCTATAAATCTCAGCTGTAATTTACACTGAGCAAACAATTATGCAAGATTAGTATTCCTTTAGTGATGGTAGCACAGAGCTGGTGTTTGTCAGAAGCATACTTATATTGCCAGTCTGGGAAAATGTGAAAAAGGGATCATATGCATTGTAGCTAAAACAAAGTAAAGTTTGCACTAAGATTAATACATCTGAGGCTGCATGTTTAATGCATGATACTGTGATTAACACCTAACATTTCCCAATCATATGCAGCATGATCAGATATCACTACTAGACAGGTATTTGCATAATAATGACATGCAAATGCCACTTAAAAAGCAGTCACATCTATTTAAATGTAAATCAATGTATTCACTGGTCTGTTCTCATAAAACATGGCAGGCTGTTAACTCTGACTTAAATACCCAGACAAAAGAAAAATCACGGATAAGATTTCATTAATATTGCAATTGATTTATGAAGATAATAATTCAGAAGATATCTCAGTGCTCAGATTTGTCAAGATGCTAAAGCCTGCAATCAAAAGTGTGAGATTTCAATATGAAGACAAATATTTCTCAAGAAATTATCCTAAAACCAAAATAATCTGACCTATGCTATCAATTAATTATATATACTCACTATAATCTCACTTTGTCAACAATTGTCTCAGTTATGTCTATTTCATTCTCCTAAAGGGTTTTAGAAGAAACATGTGAGACTATGCTGATCCTTGAAAAAAAAAAAAAAAAAAACACAGCAGAGAACTCCATTAAAGGTGATTTGTAATTTTTTCCTGTTAAAATACTGTTTCCTATCTCATCTTAATATCCAAAGTCAACTAAAGTAATGAATATGTTGATTTTCTTAAAATGCGTACCAACGTTTAACACTGCTGTGTGTACTTGAGCATCTCGACCATCCTGACACTGCAACATTGAGTCACCCAATGGCATGAGTTTGGGGTGGGACTATCTGTTAGCTCGATCAATGGAAGACGAGAAGTGTTTGAAAAATCTGTATAAAAACAAATCATAATTTTTGCAGTTAGCCTACATTTGGAGACATTAATGTTGCAGAGATCTAACACTTCAGTATAAACAACTTAAATATTTTAAACTGTGACGGAGTGTGAGGGACAGAGAAAATCACCTTAGTGTCTGAAAAATATTTAATAGTGCTTTGTTCCAGACATACACCAACTAATAATCTGTTTTCCATTCTTATTAGACCCATTGTGCTCCACTCTTGTGGTTTCCAGTCGCCCATCTGACAGTACTTCTACTAAAAGGAACTCAAATCTTAGTGCATGCAGAGTGTAAAAAACAGCGATATAATGTGCAATTAAACATGACTATTACTTGTTTCATAGACATGACTCTCCATAATACAGGCCGGTTTCAGCTGTGTAAACGCTCCAAGACTTTTTACAGGGGAATGGAGAGGTTCTGATGTCATGGTTTTACTGCCCTGCTCTGGGAGTGAGACTTTTCTTTGGCATCATAATCCCTGAGCAGAACAATAAATGAGCACAGTCTTTAAGCTTTAATTGTGTGTAACACCGACTCAGTGAGTGGCCTTTGGCAATGAGACTGACATCCCATTGGAAAGCTCAAAGAAAGAAGAACAGTTGCAGACTGATATAAAAAAGTGCATGTTTGCTCTCATAAATTCGACAGATTCCAGCGAAGATTTGAGATCCACCCTGTCATTCAAAAATTAAAAGACCACAGGATTATCAATTACTCTCGGCCACTTTAAGGATCAATTGTCTATATTTGGCTTTATCTATAGGGTTTACATCTGCAAACCTTTGTCTTGCTTCTTCTGTTACCAGTACTCTAGTCTAATTATCTGATAGGCCGCAGTCTGTTCACTGACTTTCTGATGCATATTGCAGACCAGGGGCATGCTATTCTAGGATTTAATTTTTTTTTTTATTTCTTTTTTTTTTTTACTGCGTTCACATCATTCAAGCCTAATATAAACTAATACACATTCAGAATATTGTCATTGTTCTATATAATAAACACACATAAAGTTATACAAATTAAATTTTCCATTTATTATTATTATTTTTTTATGTTTATTACAGATAATCAATCATTTTTCAACTTTTATAGATTAAAGTTATATCAAACACCACAAAAAACTGTTATTATGATAAATGTGGTTCTTGGTTGTATGTAAATGTAAATAAATACTGGTTGTTTTTCAGTAGAGTGAATTAACTCCAGATTATGTTTCTCTTATGTCATTAACTCATGTCTCGAGTCTTTTGAACTTGTTCAAAAGAGAAAATCACTACTAAAAGTTATTTCAATAGAATAACCCTGGTAATATATACGTACATACAGTATATATATATATATATATATATATATATATATATATATATATATATATATATATATACACACACACACACACACACACACACACACACACAGTAGCCTGAATACAGTATACATTTGGCGAAGAAAAAATCACACTTTTACGCCAGTAGGTGGCAACAAATTAATGTCTTTTATATGTTTTGGGGTCATTAAACCATTGATAAAGCACAGAAACATTCAGGACCAAAAGAAGTCTAATTATACTGTCTTAAAATCAGCATGTCTCCTAAGAGACTTTGGCAGTGTTTAAATATCATAAACATTTTCTCCGCAAATGCAATACAACAAAGTAATACAACAAAGCATATAATTTTGTGAACTGCTGTGCATGACCATCAAGGTATCCAAAAAAGACAACATAGCCTGTAAGTAATTACAGGTTTTAATTACGTCCTGATGTCAATGAAAATATCATTAGTCACTTTTACTCTTAATTAATCCAGCCCATTTCTCTCCTTGTTAAACAAGATTACAAAACTAAACGAGTGACATGCCTCCTCCTCTCCTTCAATCGGTCAAAAGACACTGATCCTTGCTCGTTCATGAATTTAATGAGCCCACACTCCAATGCTATTGGCTCGTGCTTTAGTCAGTCTTTACAGGCAAGAAAAGCCACCAGAGCGTCTCAAGCTTCAAACTAGTGCAGCATTGCGGCTGCAGTTGTTTAAAACACTTACGTGCTGATTGCAAAGTCACAGATTTTTAGGGGGGCTGAGATTAATTTTAGGGGGGCTGAAGACCTCTAAATAGGTTTTAGTTACACCTATGTTGCACACATAACTGGAAAGAACTTTCCTGAGCTTAAAAGGTCTAATCTGAGTTGTTGACTTTGTGCAACTTTGGGAGGAAGGCACATTTTATCAGTCTGCCTCAGAGGTGGGTGGAGTAGCCAAAAACTGTACTCAAGTAAAAGTACAATTACTTTAAAAAAATAATTACTCAAGTAGAAGTAAAAGTACTAACATAAATAATTACTTGAGTAAGAGTAAGAAAGTATCCAATTAAAAGAGTACTCAAGTAGTTAATAACTCCTTACTTTCACAAATGACATAATGGATGTTTATTCCCCTATATTCCATTACATAATACACATTGAACATGTACTATAGAATTATTATTATTATTAATGGAAATTCTGTCATCATTCACCATCATGTTGTTCCAAACCTGTATGATTTTCTTTCTTCCATGCAACACAAAGTAGATTTTACACAGAATGTTTGCCTGAGTCACTGTTTATTTTAAGTGATTTTTTTTCCTCCATATTTCTAAAGTGAATGGTGACCGAGACTGTCAGTCCCTAACATTCTGTCTAACATATTTTGTGTTCCACATAATGCAAAGCGTCAAACTGGTTTGGAACAACATGAGGGTAGGGAAATGATGACAGAATATTAAATTATGGCTGAGCTATAACTTTAAAGCGATAGTTCACCCAAAAATGAAAATTCTCTCATCATTTACTCACCCTCATGCCATCCCAGATGTGTATGACTTCCTTTCTTCTGCAGAACACAAATTAAGATTTTTTAGAAGAATATTTTAGCTCTGTAGGCCAAAACTTTGATGCTCCAAAAAGCATATAAAGGCAGCATAAAAGTAATCCATAAGACTCCAGTAGTTAAATCCATACCTTCTGTAGTGATATGATAGGTGTGGGTGAGAAACAGATCAATATTTGTGAGATATGCAGAGAATGTGTGTATCACCAAAAACACAAGAAGAATGTAAAGGTGATCTGTTTCTCTGAATCTCATCCACACCTATCACATTGCTTCTTAAGATATTTATTTAACCACTGGAGTCTTATGGATTACTTTTATGCTGACTTGTGTGATTTTGTTTAGCTTTAAAATGTTGCCACCCATTTACTTGCATTGTATGGACCTACAGAGCTGAGAAATTCTTCTAAAAATCTTAATTTGAGTTCAGCAGATGACAGAAAGTCATACACATCTGGGGTGGCATGAGGGTGAGTAAATAATGAGAATTTGAATTTTTGGGTGAACTATCCCTTTAAGGCCTCTTGTCAGATCTGGATGAATTTGTCAAAGAGAGGTTTGGAAACATTTCAGTAATTATTACAGTGAAAATGTGAAAATGTCGCACAAGGACATTATATATAATGCTGAAATATAAACCAAAGCAAGATCATGCTTTACTGATGCCTTCTTTCGCTATTTCATAGCTTTTAAAGTCCTGTGCGGATTCTTATTTCAGTCTAGTTACAGTTTTCGGTGTCGAAAGAATTTAGATCATTAGTTCTGCACAGCAGTACCTCCGCTCTCTAAATGCAGAGTATGCAGCCTGTGTAGGGCACCAACCCTGGTCGTGCAACACTTGCTGTGTCTGAAACAGCCCCCTTTCCACTATATAGTGCACTATTTCGAGCGTCCGACATTTTGTAGGATTGTCTGAATTCTGAGTGAGCCACTCGATCCTTCCTTTTGTTCACTCATTATTACCCACAATGCACTCTAATTTATATTGTACATTTGATGTATACTCGACGACGGTTAATTGCCCACAATCCACCACGGGGAAGACGTACGAGCTTGGAGTTTACTGCTTCCTTCACTCCTGCAATGCTTTCTTTCATGCTGAATGTATTAAATTACTTTTTGACAAATCATTACTTTATTAAAGTAACATAATAACATATAGAGAGACAAAACATACAGATACATTTTAAAATGTACTCTTTATTTGATCAAATGTGTTTACTCTCTACATTAACACGCAGTATATATTACAAATGACAAACAGAATGAAGATTTATTGTATTAATATATTATTATATATGAATAACAAGTAAGGCCCAAGTACTTTAAAAGTTCATATGTGCTGTTGTTTCTGCAACAGCCCCAGAGCTCCGACACTTGGTGTATACGTCAGCATCCAATTCACTCACTTACTTTGTTCACTCACTGCTGAGATATAGTGCACTCACTGCCATTCACTATATAGGAAATAGTGAATGAGTGAACGATTTCGGACACAGCCACTCTCTTCGCCATACGATCGCCTTGCGCCTCGTCTGTTCGCTCTCCAGTTGTCAATCACGCGAACAGCAGGGCCAAGGCATTTTTTTACACTTAACTTGGATGTTTACATGGATTTATAGTTAATCCGCCAGAAGTAGTTGCGATAGTTTCTAGTACCCCCACGAGGGCTCAGGGTAAATGCATAAATACAGCTCATGACATGTGGGACGCGGGACAAAGCGCACTGATATATTGCTGCACTGATTTAAAAATGTACACTTAAAAACTGATGTCATAAGAGCCCAGTTACAGAATCACCCTGAAAATTACCATCACATTTACAAAGAAAAGCCAGTGTTAGGATTAGAGCCAAAACTTTGTTGCTGTGATTTTAATCTTGAAATATCCACTTGTCTTGGTGTTAAATGAAGGCATTGCATGATGAAACTATTCTTTTATGTTTCACTTTGAAGAGTTTGATGCTGCACTGATGACTTGAGTGACAGTCTATGACAGCAGTGTGCGCCTCTGTGTGAACTTCCGCTCTCGTAAAAGTCCCATTCAATAATCTCTCAATAAATTATGCATTAATTAAAATTAAACCCAGTAATGTAACAACAGGAATGCCACCCATTGTAAAGAAGTAAAAGTAAAAAAAATTCATTCGAAATTTACTTGAGTGAGAGTAAGAAGTACCCACTTTTAAACCTACTCTAAAAGTATTTTTTCCCCCCAAAAAAGTTACTCAAGTAAATGTAACGGAGTAAATGTAGCGTATTACTACCCACCTCTGGTCTGCCTAGAAACAAAGTGTCCAGGGTACTGGGTTGATATAATGTGCAGTTTTGAGGATGAAATAATCACTTGATTCGCCAAGTTTTCCTGGTTAGTTGCATCAAATCTTTGAAAGATATTCAGAGTTTTGCTTAGGAGCATGTGAACTAGCCTTTCACAACTTAGGTGTGTGAAATATTCAGAACTAATTACTTTTAGATAGGCAGAAATTCTAAGCAGAGTCTATACACATTTTTAGCTATTTTTCTGGTGTTTTCTTTACAATCATTCATGAAGACTGCTGCTTTTTTATGCTGGTTTATTATTGTGGTACAGTTCATTTCAGAAAAACCCACCCCTATAAGGCACATACAAACAAAACAAAAAATCAGAGATTGGTTGCTTTCCATGTCAGCCTGATGGTCTCTTCATGTTTAAGTAGGCA
Organism: Myxocyprinus asiaticus; assembly: GCF_019703515.2. Taxonomy (NCBI): domain Eukaryota; kingdom Metazoa; phylum Chordata; class Actinopteri; order Cypriniformes; family Catostomidae; genus Myxocyprinus; species Myxocyprinus asiaticus. Next base: position 10,432,182 of record NC_059354.1, on the reverse strand, counting down.
GTTCTTTGCAGAAAAAAAGCCACATTTTATACTGTTTAGTCAAAGGTCTGACTAATTTATGGATCAATTATCTTTATTTATTCTAAGTATAGGCACACATCCTCTTGCTTCTTCCATTACCAATACTCAATCAACACTTCCCAGGAATCCAAGAGGTAGATCATTATCCCTTTAAACCCAATTACTGAACTTTCTATGGATTTGGTTTCATTCCCTTTGACATATACCCCAGTGCTGGAAAAATATTAGGAGATTAAAAGAAAAAGCAGATGAAAATGTCCACTGGACAATTTTCCATGATGGGTATATTAATCTTAGCAGACTGCTCACTGTGGCATTTCGAGTCCCTCTCCTCGTGGTCACTAGCACTGGCCATATGTGTTTAAAGACATGTCTCCCAGCCAGTGACTTCCTGAAAGGTCACTTCACATCTCAAAGGAATCCCACAACCTTTAAAGGTCTTCTTTTTTGTCCCCTCTTTAAGAGGCAGACACATCAAAGTGCTGTCCGCACTGTTTGGAGATTCTCGCAACAGATGGATTACAAGTTCAGATGTGCGAGATGAATTAAAGTGCAAAATGATGCCTCAGGGCTGTGCTTTACAGCTTTCTCTCCTGATAACATCTCCACAGAACATCCTAAATGAAAAAATAAAAAAGTAAAGTCTCGGATCAGATTCAGGGCTCCAGGCTTTCATCATTCTAAGCCTGAAAGCACAGCATTTTTCCGGGTAGCTATTGTAGCCTCCACGCACTGCTGCTCTGGAATATCTACTGTTATGCTTGGCATTCAAGGTGGAGAGCACACTCAAAGGTTGGAGAGCAGTACAAGTTCACTGGAGCTTGAAATGCTTTAATAAGCTGAGGGTGCAGAAACTGTGGTCTCACCGGAATGATGCATGGAGTGATCAACACTACAATGTAAAAGGAAGTGTGTTTGTCTCTCTGATCTGCCTCCGTACTTCTCCAGCTGGTGGGGACGAAGCAAAACCATCCCCTGTGAACTCTGGACCAGGATTTCTTCTGCATTCTTTGCAATGGTGCTATTTCCGGTATATTTGACAGCTTCACATCAGTAGACTAAGCCTTGTGTTCTTGTACTTTAGGGGTAAATGTAATCGACATGTATTAAACTGGCATCATTGGTGTGTTGACATGCAAACCAATGAGCTGATAACTAAAAAACAACAACATAAGAAAACCACATTTAACAGATAAAATATGATCAGATTATTCTCTGCATTTGACGTCAATACATAAATAGGCATGCGTACAAATCTTGCGTACATTGGATAAGCCGGTAAAAATGTGGGTAAAGGTGTTTACATCCAACACAAAATCAGGGTAATGGACAAAAATATGGCCCGTTCGTTTTTTGCTTAAACCGTTTATTACCTCACCCTGATAAAGGGAAACCATTTAAGGCAGGTACATGACCACACATGTTGTTGGCTTATTAGCATAATAAGTGTAAGATTGTGCATGTAAACACGCTTACTTATGACTAGTTAAGCTGTGTGAACATCATCTGTGTACATTTCAGTGATCTTTTATACTAATTTAAACAAAACTTCGTAGCAACCACACAAAACACCCTTGCAACCACATAGTGATGTGCTGAAAACACACCTTAGCAACCACAGAGCAACACTCAGACAACTACCCTAGTACCGTGACAGCAACTTTTGCCTGCCTCACTCTTTGTCTGTATAAGCATCATTTATTTTTTCACCCAGAGCCTTCGAAAGTACAGCTTCAAAGGCTCTGGCTGCAGTGCACACAAAACAAAAGTAGCAGACAGCATAAAAAAGGCCTTTTAGCATCTGACCGTTAGCATTAGCAGTGGACTGAACAAACTTTAAAGCAGTAAATCTAATATGGTTTGTGCCATAGGACTACTGGATGGATGTCACGTCAAGTTATTAATATTCATGATCAAAGCTGAGAAGTTTGATATTTTATATCCCCCCACCTCCCACAACACACATTTCATATAGTTCCTTCCTATATACCCCTGCCAGGAGCCCTGGTAGAAGGGAGCTTAAAAAAATAAAATCAAATAAAAAATAAATAAATAAAATAAGGCATGGAGACCCATGGAACACTGCCACAAAATATGCTGCGTATGCTCATTTACAAATGAAACAAACAAACTTATGCAGAACAATGCAGCTGTAGTATTACGCAGTTTTACGATTTCAAGCATAAACAATGTGTGTAAAATGATTACCCTGCAAGATAATTGCCTGAAATAATTCAGTGCAGTAGCAATCGGGATCAATCAGGATGTAAAGATTGTCATAGTACTGTAAATTTCTATGTTGTAAATGGAAGTACACTTCAAGGGCTAATGAGAGACAAAGGCTAATCTGTTACACGGATTAAATCAGCCCTGTTCTCTCTAGTTATCTGACTGCATTGACAACGGCGTTGAGACGCCACACAAATGAATTCCCAGCAGACATGCTGCTTTCTTATCGCCTAGCATCGTGATTAAGATGAAGCACTTGAGACAAACACAGCAAACATACCGCCAACTTCAAAGAGCATGGTCAAGGACTCCAGCACACTCGTCACATGCTCTGTCATGGGACAAGGTCGAACTTAGAAATACCAGCTTGAGCTCATATAGTTCTAAAATAGGCTCTGTGTCTAGAAGAACTGTCAGAGGATGTGACAGTGTTCGTATGCAAATAATGGCCCACCTGGATTTGCCCACACTGTACTGCCACATTCCTTACAATCTGATTGGACGAGGAGTGGACGAGACCACTGAAATTGTATGAAAGTCATTGCATTATTTACAATGTGTCAAGGTTAGGCTGGTTAGCATTAACCAGTTAGCCCGTGCTGGTAGATGCTGTAACTACACAATTTTTCTGCCAAAAAAGCTTTGTTTTTGGAAAACATACTTGGAAAACAAGACAAAAAGACATTCCTCTCAGTCTGATTGGACACAGTGTCGTACGTGCCAGTGACACTGCTAGAAAGTCACTACTGCTCCACTGTATTATTTAGCTGAACTGCAGACCCTCGTTTACATGCGAGAGCAATACCAGAAAACCAGCCTTAGTGAGGAGTTAATTAATAGCAGTGCTGTTAAAATTTAAATATGATTTAAGAAAAACAGATACGCAGCACTGGAAGAGGGTTCCATTGTGCTTGTCCTTGTGAATGCAAAGCTTCACAGAGAGGGGGGCGGCTCAACCTGAAGCAGGCCTTGAACACTGGCTGTCAGAAATGCCTTGTCCTGCTGTCAGGCCAGCACCACGCTCATCGATCACAGTCACACCCCCTTCCAGCCCTTGTCCCATCCACCATCGGGGGTCCGTGCCTCATAAACAGCCCTCTCCACTGCTCGCATCTCCTGCCTGGGTCCTGCATTCCTGGGCCTGTGGATACCATCTTTGAAGTGAAGAGTACCAGGGCTGCTTTAGAAAGAGTCCTTTTAGAGTTCCCTCTCCCTCCGGACCCAGTCCACTCCTTCTAACTCCAGCACTTTGGAAGGTGAGGCCATAAAGGAACAGTTGGAAAAGCAAACAAGCTTTGACGCTCTGAAAGTACTCTTGCACATGGAGCCCTGGAACAGTACTGGGACTGAAGAGCATGTCTTGGGCATTGTGATGTGTGGCTTTCTTCAGTTTAATTAATTCCTGGGTCAGGACTTCGGAATGGTGTCTTCAATAAATGCAGTGTCTGTGATCCCAAGCAGGTTATTTAGACTGCTGCTTTCCCACAAGAATCCTGTGTAGCTGATGTTTGAGTGGAAAAAAAATTATTGCTACAGGGGTTTCTCAGATTTAATTAGTTTTTGTTGTATACAAAGGAATGATGGGATTTTCAGAAGTCAAATATCTCCTTGGGTGTTTGCTCGGAAGCATCATGGAAATGCAGATGGAAGACAACACAAAACAAATAACTCACAGCTGAATTGATTTGTTTTCAGGATTAAATTGAACTTTTCGCAATGTAACAACATTCTTTCACTTAACCGTAACAACATTCTTTCATCAAAAGGATTTTTGACAATGTTTTACTTCTGTATAGAACAGCTGTGAAGAGACATTTTGAGTGCACAAAGACCCAAACCACTTAATTTTTTTTTTCTTCCTCAAATCATCCGACCGTCTGGATTGGACTCCTCCATGGGCCCTGTTTATGTCATAACTGATTTAAATGGACTATTTGATGGCTTGTTGAAAGGAAATATACTGTAGGTAATTATAACTAAAGTGATAATGTGTTATGACATCATTTGAATAATAAATACAAATGCATGGTATATAAATACATTGTATTATATAAACAGAAACATTTGACTGTTTATAACAAGGTCGGGAGACCTGATTAACAAACCTAGACATAATAAAACAGTACAAAATAAACAGCAACATCTTACATTAATGAAAACACCACAAAACAAACACTTAATTTCTGATTTGTAATCAGTGCTGTGTAAGTTATTTAAAATAAGTAATCCACTACAAATGATTAATTACTTATCTAAAATTGTAATCCCATTACTTTGCTGATTATTTAATCGAAAAAGTAATCACATCACTTATTACTTTACTTTTAAGTTACTTTCTATAACACTTTTTATAGAAAAAAATTAAATTCAAAATTCAAATTCATCAAAATTCATCGCTCAACAAATTCAAAAGAATGTCTATATTTCCTCCTTGTTCTTGTTGCCTGTCCTCCAGCTGTCACAGAAACACAAACAGATGTACAAATGAACAATGTCTGAATTCATATTTTAAATGTCTGTTCTATATTTTAGAATATGGATATGTGTCACCCAAATATTGTACTTAAATGTGTTTACTTTAATTGAAAGAAAGTAACTGTAATCTGATTTCAAGAATTTAAAATGTAATGTGTTACACAGTCTTTTGGTTAAAAAAGTTATTTGATAAAAGGAACTAATTACTTTGTAATCAGATTACCCCTAACACTGTTTGCAAGTCAATTTAGATAAATTAGGCTCCTAAATGAATAGATGTAGTCTAAATTTATTTATTTATTTTTTCACCTAAAGGGGTACTTCAGCCTTTGAAGGCAAAAAGGCAGTGGCTCGGGCCCTCCTGTGACTGTCCATGGTCTGTGGAAGTCATGTTGTCAACAGATCTGCTCTTTTTCATGTCTTAACCATTCGGACCAGTGACCTTTCATGGTTATTACGTTGCAAGCACATCCTGAAATAATCTCACATCATTTGGAAAATGTCAAGACTGAGACTTTAGGGTGGAAAATGCTTTGGGGTCAGATATTCATTGGTAAAACGACTAGAAAAATACTTGTGGAGTGAGCGTCCCCTTGCTTAAAATTGATAGAAAAACGAAATGCAATGAGTCAGAGGTACAGTAATGGCTTCCATCTGGGACCTGACCCTAGTTTATGAAGGGTAATTCCAGCATGAAAGGCCTAAAGCAAACCAGAAAATGACAACACTCTTAAGAACAAAGCTTCAATCCTCACGTGTGAGTTGGCAATCTGTCCTGCAAAGGTGTTAAACAATTACCATACTGGGTGAAATCACAAATAATCTGCCCGAAGTCCAAGGACACGAGTCAAACCCTGACTAATTCAGCTCAGACCAGCATGCGATTCCAGGCTGGTAAGCGCTGGTATCATTCAGACCTAATGCACATTGAACTTTATCACAGGGCCTAGATCTACCCAGCTGTAAAAAAAACAAAAAAAAAAAACATTGGCATTCCAATCCAAGCCCTCTGTAATCATTCAATCAAGTTTCTGACTTACAGTGAAGATTTACTACGAGAGGGAAACAGTGTTATGGCAACTAACAAGCCCAAATACAAAGCAAGCAACTTCAGAAAGCCATGAAAGCTAAAATGAAACTCCAGCATGTGTAACTGTACACTGTGTTCTCATAGAATCCAATTGGATGCCCTCTCAAACACTTCTCTCCCTCTCTGTAATTCCTAAATAGAGGTGCAGTAACTAAATGCATGTGACTTGGTTGATATGAGACTGGTTTCTGGAGTTTTATTATGTCAGAGCTCTAATGATTATGAGCAGATAGTGTACAGTGCAATTTCTACTGAGCAAATCCAGGTCCAGTCTGAAGCCACATTTGGTTCTCTCATTACAGCCAGTGGCCCCAGCAAATCCCTGGACATGGGTGAGACCTGAAAGCACTAGAGGACCAACAGCACATCAAATGCACCGTTTTTCACTGCAGGTACTGTAGGGTGGTTTGGGTCAGTCAGGGCTTTGCCGTTGTTCTGGGGCATTGATGTGGACCGTAGGGTTGTGATAGGTACTCCTATGAGTACTGAGTTGGAGCATTCAGAGAGAGTTTGAGGAGTGATATAAAACACGTGGCATGAGATTAACGTGAAGGCACGCACACACAGCCTTTGATCCACCAGCCAGAACAATCAGCCACATGAGGCAGTGGAGCTCCATCAAATAGAAATGTGCATTTTGGTCATTTTGACTCATCGAGTGTTCAATAGATAAATTAACTACTCAAGTGCTCAGAGTCAAATGGGGAGCGAGTTACGTCTATTTGCACCATTTTCCTATGTACAGTACACATGCATCAGATGGATGTCTTTGGCCATCTGTTTTTTTTTTTTTTTTTTTTTTTTTCGTATTTCAATGTTTTGGTCTCTTTTCAATACAGTGACAGATTATAGAGATTCACTTTAATGCTTAAAAATGTACCCAAAAATACCAGAAAATGAATGCATGTGACTTGTGCATCATATTCTAAGTCTTTTGAAGGCATACAGTAGGTTTTGGTGAGAAAGAACCCAAAATGTAAGTAATTTTTCTGTCAATATCTTGACACTTGTTGCACGTTCATGAGTGCATGAGAGAAACTCTACAACTGTGGCTTCACGTATGCCACAGAGCAATTTGCATACCACAATTCCGATCTTGGGGAGGGATCTAAGTGCTATTAGAGAAATTGCATGCAATTTTGTGTTAGTATTTGAGACATTGACTGATATGCATAATTACTTTAGTGAATCAGATGCTAAATCGGTGCAGAACTGAACATGATAATGTTGCGTGCTAGAAGCAGAACTCGAGTTGTGAGTAGATTCACCTAAAATGAATCAGGTGCTAAAACAACGCAGACAGCGTGTGCAAATAAACAACACTATCAGCTGTTGCAATGTATTCTCAGTGAATCCCCCCCTCCCCCTTAATATTTTAAAGTTGACAAAAAAGAAAAATCACAATTATCGTGCAATTATTTTTTTCTTGATAAATCATTGCTGTAACCTCTGTGTATTCAGGTACTCATGCCAATCCCTAATTCCAAACTTTTAATAGTTCATTGGTTGAGACCCAGAGGTGGAAAAAACAACACTGTGACCTACCAACACACTCTCACGGCAAAATCGTCAGGATTCGTACAACTTTTCTAAATTTGGCTAATTTGTATAATATCGTGCGATTGCACTCGTTTGAATTTCAATGACTTTCACTAAAGCCAATGATGTCTCTGGACATCATTTCCATCTAATACGTGACAATTACTTGCTTCTGTCAAACACAACAGCTTCCTATCATGTTTACACACTCTACTGACTGGTTAAGTTTAGATTATGGGTTTGGTAAGGGCATAATATTAATAAGTTTAGAATAATGTTTCGATTTTTCTCTTATGGAAAGAAATGGGTACTTTTATTCACCAAAGTGGCATTCAACTGATCACAATGTATAGTCAGGACATTAATATGTGAAAAATTACTATTACTATTACTAAAAATACTTCAAAGAGTTCTCAACAAAAAATCCTCCATGCGTAGCAATGACAGCTTTGCAGATCCTTGGCATTCTAGCTGTCAGTTTGTCCAGATACTCAGGTGACATTTCACCCCACGCTTCCTGTAGGTCTTGCCGGGCACTTCTCACGCACCTTACAGTCTAGCTGATCCCACAAAAGTTCAATAGGATTAAGATCCATAACACTCATTTCCAATTATCTGTTGTCCAATGTCTGTGTTTCTTTGCCCTCTCTAACCATTTCTTTTTGTTTTTCTGTTTCAAAAGTGGCTTTTTCTTTGCAATTCTTCCCATAAGGCCTGCACCCCTGAGTCTTCTCTTTACTGTTGTACATGAAACTGGTGTTCCCTATCTGTCACTCACTCGATGTTGTGTCGATGTAGTGACACTAGGAGTCATCACTCTTGGGAGCCCGAAACACCTCTGGTCTTTGATAAAAGGCCAATGAAAATTGGTGAGTGGTATTTGCATACCACTCCCCCGGACATACAGGTATAAAAGGAGCTGGTATGCAACCACTCATTCAGATTTTCTCTTCGGAGCCTAACGGTCAATGTTCACTGAGCTGACTGTTCATTCACCTCTGCTGGATCTGATGGTGCATTTCAGCGGCTTCTCCCTCCTCTGCACTGGTGCACTGCAGAGAACGCCCCTGGGCGCTTCGGCAGAAATAAAAGAGTATATTTCTCTAAAAGAGCGGCACACACGGAACGTCTTTTTAAAGACGCGTCTTTTTAAAGATGCCTTTCCGTTTGTATGTTATTCCTGGTTGCGGTCGTTATCTCTCGCCTTCTGAACCCTCGCGGCTCGATGAATGGTTCCTGGGCTCGCGGCGCCGCTCACAGCCATGCCCCGCCCCAGTTCCTTTCTTCCTGGAAGTGCACGAGGAGCTGACAAGATCGTGGGAGGAACCTTTTACTGCCCGGTCCAGATCTTTCAGCTCCCCCGCCTTCACTACCCTCGATGGTGGGGCGGCCAGGGGCTATTTAGTGATTCCCCCGGTGGATAAGGCGCTAGCAGTGCACCTATGCCCGCAGAACGGCGCCACCTGGTGCGGGCGCCCAAAGAAAAGATCCCGCACCCTGCCTGCTCGTTGCCAAGGGTGTCCCCCTATGGTGACTGCACCGGCTCCACCGCAGCCCGCCCCTGCGGCACGGCCCCGGCGTGGAGCCCACCGCAGGAAGCAGACGCCGCCCGTCTCATGGCCGGCCACCAAGAACTCGCGAAAGGCTTTGAAGCGCCCCTGAGACGGGCAACCCAGGGATGACGAAACCCATTGCTTTGGAGCTGGTAAGCAGACCACTCCATCCCCCGGTGGAGGGCCGGGAGGAGAATCTTTTGTTGCCTTTTCATTTAATTTCACCGCATGCTCAAGTGGCTGCGGTACCCAAGACTTCAGCAAAAGAGCGGTTTCCTTGTTCCCTGGGTCACATACCCGGTGTGCACGGCCATCATCACGACCACCGTCCACCATTCCATTTTTGCAGGTTCGACGCTCCAGCGGCGGTCTTCCCGCCCTTGCGCGCCCAGCTGTGGCACAAATCCGCCCCCGATGTGACAGTCTCCATGGGTCACGAGGACAGGCCTCTTCCACATTAGACATCTGGGGTTTTGCACGTGATGATGTTGTATGAGTTTATGCAAACAACATCGTGCGAGACCATATGAAATAGCCAACTCGTAAATTATATACGACTTTTCAAGAGATCGGGTTGGACCTCCTCAGGGGTCCCGATACTACCATTACTCATGACTACTCCATATGATTAGCGTGCATGAATTGTGCAACAAAATGAGAAATCTACGTCATCTGCATGAGTGAGGGAGCATAACCCCATGCAGGAGGCCTCATTGTTGTGTTTTGCTTTTCCATGACTGTATTAATTGTGGCCATCGAGGTGAGCACAAACTATCCCAACTGAGCGCTCTTTAGGGATTTCAGTCTTAGCAATCAGTGCATGAGAATTAATGAGCTGTCCTGCTGCTGTGATTTGAAACAAAGCCGGGCAAGCAAACACATTCCCCATCTGAGCCTAATGGACTGAGTATTGCAAAACTCAGCCTCATTATCACCAATACTGAGTCACAAAGGAAACTCAACACTCAGAACACACAAACTCCAGTAAGAGCCATTGATGTTTAAAATCCAAATCAGAATTGAACAAAGTAGTCCTTTTGCTAGGTAGTTTGATTTTTTGTTTTAGCTTTAATATTTTGCACAGGTGGTGCTTTAAAGTGGGTAATTTGTAGATGCAGCTTTTCAGAGAGGTTTTAGTGTGCTGAGAGTGTGTTGAGCCGTCAGCATGCTAAAACCCTCAGAGAGAAGTTACACTGATTTGTCACAAATCCACTGTCTTCAACAATAAACATCAAATGGGGGCCTGGGTAGCTTAGCGAGAATTGACACTGACTACCACCCCTGGAGTCACGAGTTCGAATCCAGAGTGTGCTGAGTGACTCCAGCCAGGTCTCCTAAGCAACCAAATTGGCCTGGTTGCTAGGGAAGGTAGAGTCACATGGGGTAACCTCCTCGTGGTCACGATTAGTGGTTCTCGCTCTCAATGGGGCACATGGTAAGTTGTGCATGGATTGCGGAGAGTGGCATGAGCCTCCACATGCGGAGTCTATGTGGTGTCATGCACAACAAGCCACGTGATAAGATGCGCGGATTGACTGTCTCAGAAGCGGAGGCAACTGAGACTTGTCCTCTGCCACCTGGATTGAGGTGAGTAACCATGCCACCATGAAGACCTACTAAGTAGTGGGAATTGGGCATTCCAAATTGGGAGAAAAGTGGATAAAAAAATAAAATAAAAAAAACAATAAACATCAAGACACTTTACTGCTGGATTCCAAATTGCCTGCTATGAGCAATGTGAGGATTATGATAGTTATGTGTGGTCCACGTCAGTCTATGTACATATGACCAAATTTGGCCATTCAATCGCATCAATGTTTTTACAGTGTCTTTGGGGAGAATGCATTTTTATAACTGCGTGTCAGGTTAAAAACTGTTCAACTTTCAAAAAACGTGTCTCAAGACTGTTTCGTTCCATTCTGTTCCACTCTGACCCACTTTTTTTGAACAAAGGAACAGGTCCAGTGTGAATGCCCCACAAGGTGTCTGATGGATAAGGGTCTAAATCAGCCTAAAAATACATGTCTTCCTTAAGACGGACTGATTGTTCAGGTTGTCTGAATAACTAGACAGTCTTATAGGGTTAGGAAAGCTTGTAGTTTGTTCAAAATGGAAATTACATTTCTGTCATTCAATCTGTGTAATTTTCTTTCTTCTGTGGAAAATCAAGGGCATGCTAGGCAGAAAGTTAAAGACTGACAGCCCTGTTCACTTTCATCTCTTTCCTTACATTGAAAGTGCATAGTGACTGAGGCTGTCTCTAACATCTGCTTTTGAGTTCCACAGAAGTAGGAAAGTCACGTGTTTGGAATGACATGAGGGTGAGTAAATGACAAATTAAAATTTTTGGGTGAACTGTCCCTTTAAGGAAGACCTGTAGAATTATGAAAATATATTTTATTGCACATCCCTAAAAAAAAGCATGGGTGATTTTTTATTTGTAGCAGCAGAACTATTCTTCACAAAGATGAGGGACACTTCATTAGGGCAGATGTACAGCTGGTTTAAGTGCTTCACTAAACAGTATCAGTCCCCAAATCTGCCCCAAACCAAGAAAAGTGTCAGTCAGGCTGTATTAAATCCAGCTTTTGACTCTGTGGTTTCCATCCAGCTTTAAGGGCTTGTTAAAATAACCCACTGCACATTCTGCCGAGGCATTAATAAGATCTGATAACTAATCAGGGATAGCGAGCACAGGGACTGTATATCTTAGTAAATCCAGGCGGAATGTAAACCATTGCCACTCTCAAAGGAGCCCTGTGGCAGCTGCGAACATGGGAATCCCTGCAAACAGACAGACATCTGGCTCAAGTACTCCTTTTATTTGCTGTTTTAAGATCAAATGATGTTTAGAAGAATTTCACACAAATTTTAGATAGTTCACTTGCTCCACTGCATTAACATAATGGGCAGTGATTTCCAATCCTGGACTAATTTAGCTAAATAGTGTGCCATAAAGCAAAATGCCGATGAAAAATGTGTGAATAACAATGCAAAGGTTATGATATATGGTGAAATATTTTCACACTCTGTAAGTGCTGACACCATTAGAGTAGATTGTCTTTGTTAGCTGATAATGAACATGTGAAAATCCACTAAAGTTTCTTCTAGAAAATCCACGAACTTCTAGCTCCACATCTCCACTGATGCTGATAATTAAAGCAATCTTTGCTTTATCTGTTGGGAACATATCATGTCACTCCACAAGATCACACATATTAACACATCATACTCATTCACACACATACACGTGCACACGCATACATACATACAATCACGTTCACAACATAGACATGATTTATTTGCATTTAGTATGTAAATATCATAAAAATAACATATCGAGGTTCTCGCTTGGGCAAAATAGCTAAAACACCTCCGATATAGGTGATATGGCAAGTTTATCAGTATATACAGCCAATCACATTCAAAACAACATGATCACACGGGAAGTCGGCATGCTGTTTCCGAAAGTTCTGTTACCCTCGGATTGGTAACAGTATGCTGACTCACTGACATGCCCTATCTCCCATCGGACATATTTGGAACGGCTTGACAACAATTACTTTCCCTCGTGGCATGACTGGTAGTGTGTTGCATCAGTTGCATGGGAGACCACAGTTCAATCCCCAATCAAACGAGGAAGTAATTACATTTGTATAAACAATCATGAGCGTGATAAGGAGTTTGCATTTTTGTCCCTAACATTGCATTTTGTCTCTACTAATAGTTACGGTTAGATTTGGGTTTTGGTTGGGAGGGGGGGGGGGGGGTGGTAGATTAAATAAAATAAGCATTTCTCTTCACTGTTTTACACCCTGTTCAGCTGAAAATAATTATTTTTACAACTGGCTTCTGGCAACCTCTCCTGTATATAAATGGATATCACACTTGTTTAAATGCTCTGAAACACTTACCGCTTTTGCCTCTGGAGGCAGTGTTTTCAAATTCGGTCAAAATATACCAATTGCAGCTAAAGAAAAATCGGCACACATTTGCTGATTTTTATGTGAGATCTGACTGTTCAAAATGTATAATAATTAAAATAAGTAAAATACAGAGAAAATCTAGTTTAAAATAAGTCATGTTTTACACTGTATCACTAAATAGACACAAGAAAGAAAGATAGTTAATCATGTTAATTTATATGTGCAGGACCAGTACAACAATGGCTAATAAATAGCATTTATTTACATATACAGTACATATATTTTTTTTTTACAAAAAACGTATAATAATTATTATAATTTTGCCAAGATGGCGCCGAGTATGGCTGCTGCGTTGCGATGTTCGTGTTGCACTTGATGTGCGGAACACGGATTCAGGGAACGCGGAGGAGCATAAACAAGCCAGTTATGCACTCAGCAAAACTATCAGAGCAGCCAAACACCAGTACAGGGACAAGACTGAAGGCAGTTTAACACCACCAACTTTAGAAGCATGTGGTAGGGAATTAATATCATCACGGACTTTAAAGGGAATAAAAACACTGCCTCTCTCCGGGATGAGCTAAATACTTTTTATGCTTGTTTTGAGGTTAATAACACTGCCCTCGCGGAGATAGCTCTCGCGGCCGAAGCTACAGAGGTTAGTTCACTCTCCATCTCTGTAGTGGATGTAACCCGATCCTTCCGACGGGTGAATATCCGTAAAGCCGCGGGTCCAGACGGCATTCCGGGCCGCATCATCAGAGCGTGCGTGAACCAACTGGCTGGTGTTTTTACAGATATTTCAACCTTTCCCTCTCCTTGTCTGTGGTCCCCACATGCTTTAAAATGTCCACCATTGTGCCTGTACCAAAGCAATCCAAAATCACTTGCTTAAATGACTGGCGTCCTGTTGCTCTGACCCCCATCATCAGCAAATGCTTTGAGAGACTAATTAGAGATTACATCTGCTCTGTGCTGCCTCCCTCACTGGACCCATTGCAGTTTGCTTACCACAACAACCGCTCCATTGATGATGCCATTGCATCTACAATACACATTGCTCTCTCCCACCTGGAAAAAAGGAACACTTATGTGAGAATGTTGTTTGTAGACTACAGCTCAGCATTCAACACCATAGTACCCTCCAAGCTTTATGTGAAACTCCGGGCTCTGGGCTTAAACAGCTCGCTGTGCAGCTGGATCCTGGACTTCCAGTCAAGCAGACACCAGATGGTTAGAATGGGCAGCAACATCTCATTACTGACCCTCAACACTGGAGCCCCGCAGGGCTGTGTTCTCAGCCCACTCCTGTATTCCCTGTACACACATGACTGTGTGGCAACACATAGCTCCAATGCCATCATTAATTTTGCTGATGATACGACGGTGGTAGGTCTGATCACTGACAATGATGAAACGGCCTACAGAGAGGAGGTGCACACTCTGACACGCTGGTGTCAGGAGCACAACCTCTCCCTCAGTGTCAGCAAGACAAAGGAGCTTGTGGTGGACTTCAGGAGAAAAGACAGAGAACACAGTCCCATCACCATCAATGGAGCACCGGTGGAGAGAGTCAGCAGCTTCAAGTTCCTCAGTGGCCACATCACTGAGGAACTCACATGGTCCGTCCACGCCGAGGCTGTTGTGAAGAAGGCTCATCAGCGCCTCTACTTCCTGAGATGGCTGAGGAAGTTTGGAATTAACCGCCACATCCTCACACAGTTCTACACCAGCACTGTAGAGAGCATCCTGACTGGCCGCATCATTGCCTGGTACGGCAATAGCACCGCCCACAACCGCAAAGCACTGCAAAGCGTGGTGCGAACTGCCAGACATTTCATCGGAGGTGAGCTTCCCTCCCTCCAGGACATATTTACCAGGCGGTGTGTGAAAAAAACTCGGAGGATCATCAGAGACTCCAGCCACCTAAGCCATGGGCTGTTCTCACTGCTACCATCAGGCAGGCAGTATCGCAGCATCAGGACCTGCACCAGCTGACTTCATGACAGCCTCTTCCCCCAAGCAATCAGGCTTTTGAACTCTTGATCTCTCACGAACAATATACATCAGCACTGCACTTTATTAATCTTATTATCTCACACTGGACTGTCATAAATTATATTCTCTCTTTAGAACACACTGGCAACTGACTATCAACCGACAGCATGAATGTCAATTCAGTACAATACAACCTACTGTATATTTTATATATACTATATATACAGGTGCATCTCAATAAATTAGAATGTCGTGGAAAAGTTCATTTATTTCAGTAATTCAACTCAAATTGTGAAACTCGTGTATTAAATAAATTCAATGCACACAGACTGAAGTAGTTTAAGTCTTTGGTTCTTTTAATTGTGATGATTTTGGCTCACATTTAACAAAAACCCACCAATTCACTATCTCAACAAATTAGAATACATCATAAGACCAATAAAAAAAATATTTTTAGTGAATTGTTGGCCTTCTGGAAAGTATGTTCATTTACTGTATATGTACTCAATACTTGGTAGGGGCTCCTTTTGCTTTAATTACTGCCTCAATTCGGCGTGGCATGGGGGTGATCAGTTTGTGGCACTGCTGAGGTGGTATGGAAGCCCAGGTTTCTTTGACAGTGGCCTTCAGCTCATCTGCATTTTTTGGTCTCTTGTTTCTCATTTTCCTCTTGACAATACCCCATAGATTCTCTATGGGGTTCAGGTCTGGTGAGTTTGCTGGCCAGTCAAGCACACCAACACCATGGTCATTTAACCAACTTTTGGTGCTTTTGACAGTGTAGGCAGGTGCCAAATCCTGCTGGAAAATGAAATCAGCATCTTTAAAAAGCTGGTCAGCAGAAGGAAGCATGAAGTGCTCCAAAATTTCTTGGTAAACGGGTGCAGTGACTTTGGTTTTCAAAAAACACAATGGACCAACACCAGCAGATGACATTGCACCCCAAATCATCACAGACTGTGGAAACTTAACACTGGACTTCAAGCAACTTGGGCTATGAGCTTCTCCACCCTTCCTCCAGACTCTAGGACCTTGGTTTCCAAATGAAATACAAAACTTGCTCTCATCTGAAAAGAGGACTTTGGACCACTGGGCAACAGTCCAGTTCTTCTTCTCCTTAGCCCAGGTAAGACGCCTCTGACGTTGTCTGTGGTTCAGGAGTGGCTTAACAAGAGGAATACGACAACTGTAGCCAAATTCCTTGACACGTCTGTGTGTGGTGGCTCTTGATGCCTTGACCCCAGCCTCAGTCCATTCCTTGTGAAGTTCACCCAAATTCTTGAATCGATTTTGCTTGACAATCCTCATAAGCATGCGGTTCTCTCGGTTGGTTGTGCATCTTTTTCTTCCACACTTTTTCCTTCCACTCAACTTTCTGTTAACATGCTTGGATACAGCACTCTGTGAACAGCCAGCTTCTTTGGCAATGAATGTTTGTGGCTTACCCTCCTTGTGAAGGGTGTCAATGATTGTCTTCTGGACAACTGTCAGATCAGCAGTCTTCCCCATAATTGTGTAGCCTAGTGAATCAAACTGAGAGACCATTTTGAAGGCTCAGGAAACCTTTGCAGGTGTTTTGAGTTGATTAGCTGATTGGCATGTCACCATATTCTAATTTATTGAGATAGTGAATTGGTGGGTTTTTGTTAAATGTGAGCCAAAATCATCACAATTAAAAGAACCAAAGACTTAAACTACTTCAGTCTGTGTGCATTGAATTTATTTAATACATGAGTTTCACAATTTGAGTTGAATTACTGAAATAAATGAACTTTTCCACGACATTCTAATTTATTGAGATGCACCTGTATATACTATTTTTATTGTATAATGTGTATTCTATATTGTGTGTATGTGTATTCTATATTGTGTATTGTACACTGTACATTGTATATTATTATTTGTATATTGTGTTGTGTGTAATTATGTGTATATTAGATATGTAAATTGTGATGTGTAAATCTTATGTTTATTGTAAATTGGTGTATGTCTCATCAGTGTCGTGACTGCTATGTTGCTCAGAACTGCACACAAGACTTTCACCCACTATTGCACTTGTGTATATGGTTGAGTGACAATAAAAGTGATTTTGATTTGATTTGATAATTATTATAATAAATCAATTTCATATGAATATATAAAAAAAAAACATAATGGAACTCACTGTACATGATGATTTTTGAATGTTGATACATGCAATTTGTTGAATCAATTCACTTTTAAAAGAAAAGTTTGAACAGATTCACAGAAATGAATAAAACTTAAAAACTTGCTAACCAACAGGTGTAATTAAAAACATCTCTCTTGAAGCTCTCATACCAGCAATTCACAAGACAAGGAGGCATCGCAAAACTAATCTAATGAAAACTTTAGTTTTTAGGAAACTTAATTGCCAAGACAATACATTAAGAACATTGAGATATTTATTATATCTGAATCTGTTCAGTTTTATTTCATCAGAAAACGTCATCATAAATACAGTATTTAGTGGAAAATGCTGTACATATCCCAGCCCTACTGCCTTATGTGCAGTCCTTCACCCATCATGAGGGTGGTGCTACATAATGTCCTATAATGCTTTTTAAATGTTTTAAAGGGATAGTTTACCCAAAATGAAAATGCATTTGAACGGTGACCAGAAATTTGAAGCTCCAAAAAGGACATAAATGCAGCATAAAATAATCCATAAAACTCCAGTGGCTAAATCCATGTCTTCAGAAGCGATATAATAGGTGTTGTTGAGAAACAGATTAATATTTAAGTCCTTTTTACTATAAATCTACTTTTACACAGCCCTCCTATGCATGCTCATGAGAGTTCTTCTGTTTTTTGCTTATTCACATTCTTCGAGCATATCACTAATAGTGAAAGTGTACATTTATAGTAAAAAAAAAAGACTTTTTTTATCTGTTTCTCACCCACACCAGTAATATCGCTTCTGAAGATATGGATTAAACCACTGGATTACTTTTATGCTGCCTTTGTGCTTTTGGAGCTTCAAAGTTCTGATCAACATTCCTTTGCATTGTGTGGACCTTCTTCTAAAATCTTCATTTGTGTTCAGCAGAAGAAAGAAAGTCATACACATCTGGGATGGCATGAGGGTGAGTAAATCATGAAAAAAATTTCATTTTAAAATGCCTCAAAACTATGTCACTCTTATTCTGTTCTTCTCTGACAATAATTGTGTAATATGTACTATTGTACTTCCCGCTCAGATATCGCAAACTCTAACCAGTTTTAACTGCTGTAAATCTCATGTAAAATCTTCTCAATCCAAACATTTACAAAGGCATTACTCAGGAAACCGCATATAGCAGTTGTACTCGGCAAAGACAAAAGGCCATTAATTATTTAAGAGGTGCTCCCTCTGCGATGGAGCATCAAACCCGCTATATGACTCATCCACACTTGAAGTGTTGAAATGGAGGTCTGCGCACCTCAAAATATCTCTGTTAGTGTCACACTCGGGCTCCCTGCCGTAATCAATCCGTTAGCACAGAGAGCCTGCCGAGAGATTTGTGAGTTAGGCCCGTGAGTCTACGGTGGAGCAGCTGTCACGCTCTGGTAATATAAGCCCTTATTAGTGTCCATTAGGCTGCACTGAAACTAATAAGAGATTGTCAAATACATCCAGACATTCACACAACTCCTTAGAAAACACAAGGACATGACAAATCACACTCTAAATACAAAGCTCGTTGAATCACTTCCGTTACAGAGTTATTAGGAGGAAGAAGAGTAGAGATCTATTGATGAGAAATTAAGTGAATAAAAATGTAATGCTTTGATTCACCCATTGTTCACACTGGCTCAAATCTATCACTCTCTAACTCAATCATTCACTCACTCATTCCCTCAGTTGCTCAAAAATTCTTCACTTCACTCAATAACTCATTCTTTCCTTTACTCACTCACTAATTAATTCACGCATTCATGCACTTTTCAAAGCATTCCCACTGTCTTGTCATTATTGTTTATGTCACAGAGACACAGTGAATCACTTGATAGGTCTCTGGTTTTACATGCCACAAATGAGTGTTTGGATTGATGAATTGTATGGAACAGTCACCTTCAGAGACATCGGTCCCTCACGGCTTCTGCCAAACCACACACTAGAAAACTAGCCAGCAAAAATGCATGACCATGCACAAGCATTTGAGATGTATGGTCAGGCATCGGACATCAGCATTTGTATTCAGTTTCACCGTGTTTTGGCTGATTCCACATTTCATTCCACTCGTGGGGTAAAACGAGTGATGCCAAAATCACATGCGTTTCATAAAAATCACATTCGAGGGAATTGGGAGAGAAATAAAGCTCTGTTAAAGCATATTAATGAGGGGCCTGGGTAGCTCAGCGAGTATTGACACTGACTACCACCCTTGGAGTCGCGAGTTCAAATCCAGGGCATGCTGAGTGACTCCAGCCAGGGCTCCTAAGCAACCAAATTGGCCCGGTTGCTAGGGAGGGTAGAGTCACATGGGGTAACCTCCTCGTGGTCACTATAATGTGGTTCTCGCTCTCGGTGGGGCACGTGGTGATTTGTGCATGGATGCCGTGGAGAATAGCGCGACTTCCAAACGTGCTACGTCTCCGCGGTAACGTGCTCAACAAGCCACGTGATAAGATGCGCGGATTGACGGATAAGATGCAACCGAGATCTGTCCTCCGCCACCCGGATTGAGTCACTACGCCACCACAAGGACTTATAGTGCATTGGGAATTGTGCATTCCAAATAGGGGAGAAAAGATAGATTTTGCATAACATTACAATGATGACATATTTATTATTTCATTACTTTACAATTTACATAGTTATATATTTTATTTAGTTAGATTTTTGCTTATATTTACCATTAAAACTACACAACCATTAAGCATTCTTTTTTATATTGTTTTGTTAAAGTTTTTTGTTAAAGATTAGATAGTATTTTTTTGCCTGACTTCAGCTCTAAATATCAAAAAAAAAAAAAAAAAAAAAGTGAGTTGACAGTGTTTATTTCAGGATGTAGTTTTCACTTCAATAATAAATAATTGATTTAATAAAAATTAATAATGATAAAAAAAAGAAAAGAAAAACTCTAGAATGTCTCCCTGAACAGAAAAAAAAATAAAAATAAAATAACAGATCAAATCAAAATAATCAAATCAAAATAATCATGCTGGAATACTATTAATTAGCCATTCAGTACAATTAAAGTGTAAAAATTACAAGCACACATAGTGTGATGATAATCAATGATGAAATGCCTTTGATCCTACTAGGATAGGATGCCATCCCTAAACATAAAGTACTGGGTCATAGCAGTAGTGTAGTCTAGGGCATACGCAGGCATACGCTGTATGCCCACCTATCTTTCTTAGGATTTTGCGTATGTCCACCTAAAATAAGTGATGATATGTATGGCCGCCAGAACAACGGGTAGGCTTTTGACTTGGAACTTTTTCAATCTAATAACCCAATGACGCAGCACCGTTGAGTGAATTGTGCGTGTGGATGTTTGTTTTTTTTTTCGTTTTTTTATGTGTACAGATATTCTCCCTAAACGCACGCGGAGCTGCGGGAGGCGGGAGCACAACTGATGGCACGGGCAAGACAGACAGTCCGACTAAACTGATTCACCAATAAGAACGTTCCTTTTAGACGCGATTGGACATTTGATGACCAATCATATTTTACGTTTCAATAAGGGGAGGGACATTTCTAGCGTCTAATGTTGATGCACAAGCATCCCTGGAGTAGTCATACTTTGCACTGTAAATTTGTTTACCTGCTAAATGTAAATATATATACACACACACACACACACACACACACACACACACACACACACACTGCATGTATGTATGTATATATATATATATATATATATATATATATATATATATATATATATATATATATATATATATATAATTTAACATGCAATTCCAATTTGTAAAAATACTACATATTATTGCACATGTGCTAGTTTTTGATGCTCGTCTTTGCAGATGCTGAACAACTGTGCCGCTTAATTAGATCAAATGTGTGTTTTTTTGCCTTTTACTGCTGTCGGTGTTGCCTTTTTCTCGTGATATCAAATAATTTCAATTTATATTTTTAAGTAGGAAAACAGTTTCACTATACACAGAAAAGCACATTATAGTACACAAATTAAACAGATAACCATTCATTCTTATGTAGGCTATATACAGTATGGTAATACAAGATAGCGTATTAACGTGAACATTACTACGCTCATATTAGCTATACAATGTTTAACAGTTTATTGCGTATTATGTATGCATTAATTTATTAATTAGAGTAATCAAAGTATTACACATTTTCATAGTAGCCTAATGAAAGGAACATTAATGACAGGCCTACCTATTAATTTATATACATAACATCAAGTTACCATCATTACCATTCTTAGTACTATACTGTACACCATGCCAGCAGCAAACTTACGCTGATATATATATTTTTAGGTTCATGTAGGTCTATATGACAACAGCCCTTTTTTTATGGAAAAAAATATATTTATTACACATTTTACATATGTATTATATATAAATTTAAATATATGAATCCGTGTACATTTTTGGGGGGCATGCCCACCTCTTCAGACACTACTACACCACTAGGTCAGAGGTCACGAGCCCTTAATGATTTAACCACTATCCTCCAATTACTTGGCCAGTAACAACAGTAGTAAAAGAATGCATTGGTCAAGTGTAGCGTAACATTGCTGTGGTTAATAAAACCTTGGGAACAACAGCAGTACAATTTTGTTAAGGCAGGAAAAAGTGTAGCATGGCCTTGTTTTTCCTCATCACTTTGCCTATGGCATGCAAGTTTCAGAGAGATGCATCTCGATGTAAACAGCCTCATGACCCATTTTGCAGCTGTTCCACATATAGTGCTCCATAACAGACACAGAAATACACACACAAACACACACTTCTAACTTAATACCAGTCAACAAACACTGATACTCTCACACCCATGAAGAGTACAGCTGGACAGAAAACATCATGTTGAAATTCTCAAACATCTCTGGGCAGTACTGGAGCGTAGAACACCGACAGAGCATTTTATGAAGAGCTGAAGTGATTTCTCCAGGGTGACAGTCAGCTTAACTCAAATAATACCAAGGGCAGGGCTGAAGCGCTAAAACCAGCTGCCAGCCAATCTAATATCAGCTCCCACGACCACAGATAAACGTACACGCCAGACACAATGTTCAGTTCTAGTGTCATCGCTTAGGGCACTTTCACACTAAAGCTTTTGGTGCAGACCCAAATCAATTTGAAATCAGAGTTTGGTTTGTTTAGTTGATGTTAAAGTGGCTTTCCAAACTCGGGTGTGCACTATCAATCCCCATCAGATTCTACTTGAAAAGTTGGTCTAGGGTACGACTTGCAAATGGTTTGAAAGCAATCTTGCCTAATTTGTGGAAGTGGAATTCTATTGAAAACACATAACTTCCCTCTTAGCGTGCTCCGTGTCATGTTAATTATACACTGAAAATAATGATACCCTAACAACGGTTTCATTTGGCAACATCTAAATGAACTGGTTTCATTAAAGTCAAAAATATTATTTAAAATCACTAAATCAACCTGACTCCTGATTTTGACGAACTTTCAAACCCAAACTAAAATGAACCCCTAACCCTAACTTTAGCTGATATTCTGAATCATGTCAGAGAACAGTTGATTTTCTTCAATTTCGTCTGTTTCTTTGAGAATAGAGTATGTGGATAGAATCTTTATCTTAGCATCTCTGTAAGTGTCACATGCTTCAAATCACAAACCCACACATATACCGCTCTTTTCAATGGCTTACATACATCTATTTGTGTACTCTGATGAGGTGATGCAGAGAAGTGTTGCACAAGCTTAACTGCTTCAAGATGCCCTTTGAGGGGGTCTGCACCACAGATCTCCTCTGTCCTCGCTTAGAGGGAACTCTCATATTCCTGTCTCCAGAGCATGGCTGACAGATCCGGGGTGTGTCCGTATCTGGGAAAAATCCATTTGCGCGCTGAGCGTGGGACAGATACTCAACTCACCATGGAGTTTAGAAACATTTACATTGTGAGCCAAACACTTCGCTATTACAGGCAATGAGCAGCATAAACAAATGAATGGTATGCCAGGGACACACTACATTGTCCCATTTAGAGCTGTTGTGTACAGAGTTGGTGCTAGTACATTACGCTGATGAAAACGAGAAAATGGGCCGTGAAATGAAAAAGGCAGTGTAAGGAGAAAAGAGAGTATTAGAGGAAGAAAGAGAGAATAAACTACCTTGGCAGGCAACGCCTCGCTCCTCATAACCTATGTTGCACAGGCATTTCCCAATGGGCACCAGCCACTCTCCTTCGGTACTGCAGTACATTTTTGGCGGATCCTCCTCTCTGGAATTGTTCACGCAGGAGCCCCTAACTTCCACCAGGGACTGTGAGTCCGTAGGTACAGTGTCGGGAAACATAGCCAGGTTCCTCACTGTGAAGGGGCATTTTTTAAAGTACACCCGAACGGAAACCAAGGCTACACAGGCTCCCACATCCTGGAAAGCCAGGTAGAAGCCCTTCTTTGTCATGGGCCCCACCTCACGGACCTCTGTGTTCAGTTTTAGGATACGGTCACCCAGGTCCATCTGAGTAAAGCTCTCGTCCGCTGCAATGGTGTCTATTTTTGAGAACTGGTGCTCTCTAAACTTACTTCCCTGGTCCTCATCTGTCTCCAGGTAGTGCAAGTTGAATGTCTCTTTGCAGGTCAGCACCATGGGAATACTGTTGCAGTCCCTCAGGGTAAACTTAAGCTCCACATAGATCTTCTGGGCAGAATTTCGAGGAATCCAATTGGTCCTCAACCAGTTGTTCTGGCTGTAATCCATCACGTTGCACACCTGGAAGGTCCGGATGGGTGTATAGTGCTCATCCACCCCACTAATTTCCTCCCACTGCAAAAAAGAGGAAGAAGTAAATCATTGGGGAAACTAACAGCAGTGTTGGGAGTAACTGGCTAAAATTAGCAATGTTACGAACTTAACTACATTTTTCAGTAGTGTGGCAATAGTTTTAGAAGATTTAGTTGTTTGGTAGTTTTTAAAATGTCATCTGTTTTAAGAAGCAATGGGATGTCTAAAACATTTGAAGCTGACGTGTTTAATTTTTGGGTGCATTGCATCACATCACTAAACAGAATTGTAAAAAATAAGTTCTGTTTGCAGCATGATTTCAGAAAATGTCCCCTGTCTATCATTGGTTGTACAAACAGATAGTCCTGCTTCACATTCACATTATTGGTTGAGCTGATGTTGCCGTGTCGGGCTAGACGGGCCGAGTGGAAGGTTTTGATAGCACTACAGAGCCACAGTGTTACACTTTTAGATGAAATTAGCCATGTGTGTGTTCATTAGCATACTTATAGCTGACTCTGCATATTAATCAGAGTTTAAATGAATCACTCAGCTTTAAATGAATCACTTCTAATCAGATGGTTTATAAATAATTGATTTAATTGAACCCCTGCGAAGGATTTGCTGCGTCTTCTATTTTGAAGCAGAATATATATAATTACTGATATATATAATATGGGTTTTTCTTGTTTTATTAGTTGTATTTTGTCTCAATTTATGTTCAATGTCCAATTTAATTGTATTTAGCATAAATGTATGTTGAATTTGTTTTATGAGTAGCTTGTGAATTGTATTTAGCATAAATTTATGTTGAATTTGTTTTATGAGTAGTTTGTAAAGCAACAACAATGACAGCTACTGTACTCCTACAGTAATACCAGCCTGTTCATATTCAAACATTTCAACACAACTGAGACATTTGTAGAACACCTGAGTGGCAGAGTTATTCATTTCTCAAACACATTCCGAATAATGAATCATTTTGAATTAATATTTCCCTTGTTTGTATAATTAATGTGCAATATAATTAATGAGGCACTCCACTCAGAGTACTCTCTGTTGTAAGTCGAGTCTGACAAATCACTTCGTTTTGTCACACAGGGTGTCCAAAAGTCCCAGTGCAGCCAGAAGTCTTGAGGTTTAATGTACACAAAGCAGAATAAATGATGGACTGTGGGGCCGTGTTTTCTATTACAATAATGGAGTAGTGTATGGCTCTCTGTCAGTCTGAAGTTTATAAAAGCTCTTGGCTGTGTGAGGCAAGGCCTCTGGAGTGGCTGTGAGCTGTTCATTACCAAGAAGAACAAGTGTGCCTTCAAACCGAAGAACTGACTATTTCTGTTTCAACTGCGATGGTGCTCAATGAAACTTTAGGGGATTTTTTTAGTGTGTTGTCAAGAATTGTATGCAATATTTTGCATTGCATTGTTTATACACAGCATTTCTTTTCGGAAGTAGACTACAACAAATTGACTGAACTCCACAATGTGGAACAAAACCATGCCCAGAATCTAATTGCATCTGCATTTGATTTCAATCAAAAAACCAAGCTTCCAGACTTCCAGAATACGAACCAACAAACAACGTTATAATGATTTTTTTCTAAGTTTAACCCCTAACCCAAACCTTAACCTAATCATGAAATTTACCCCCTTTACTCAAACCCTTAACCTAATCACGATTCAGAAAACAGAAAAATCACTTGTGAGTACTGTGGGAGAAAGACAACTTTTAGGTTTGGAATAAGACAAGTGAAGCATATTACTGGTTATTAACACACTTCAGTCATTTTTATTGCATAATAAATATGAGATGAGTAACCAAATTTGTTAAGTGATGTTTCCTTTCTTAAAATAAAGTGCTGGATAGGAGGCTAGCTAACATTTGCTGCCTGTATTGCATTGATGTCTGAAATTCTGTTTGTTGACTGTGTTGAAAAGTTAAATTAAAAATACATTTTCAGCAGATATACGCTTTAAAATTTACTGTCTCTCTCTTCTGCAGGAACACATACGAAAAATATTTATGACTAATCTTGCACTACACAGATGCACATCCAATCAAATGCTCTCTAAAATGAGAATGTCCCTCCCCCTAATAACACGTACAACTGACAAGCAAGCAGCAAAGTATGTTTTATGGCAGTGATATCACTTAAGTATATTTGCTATTTTAGAAAGGGACGAAACCTTCAATATGCTGCACTCAAACTCCCTGTTTCAAAAGTAAATATGTCACAACAGGACAATAAGCTGTACTCGTCAAGCAAGTTCCTTAAGTCTTAACTTCCTTTAAGATAAGCCTAGGCCTCTTTTTTAGTTGCTTGACAAATGGGTTAGCATTAGGCAGGCCACATGGAATATGTTGCCAAAGAATTCTGCATATTTGAAAAATTTTACTGCCAATTTATTCACAAAGCTGTACACATTGCCCGCCCCTTGTGTGTTCATTTATGACATATTCTGGCCAATCGGATTATGCCTTTGGGTACTAATATGAGTCTAGTAATCTGAGGCCTTTTAACAAATTTTACCATGCTTAAATCCATTCCACAGAATTCCGCAGACCTCCCTCAAAAATCTGCACAGACAGCCACAGCCCACAGCACAGCTCCTTGATAGTGGTCCTTGATTATCTAAATGGGGTGTTACAATCACAGAATAATGGAATCCCCTTAAATATCACGTGTTAATGTATTAAAAACTAAATAAATACGATGCAAATTGAAATTAATGGAAATTTAGAAATTTGTTCATTTGACTCAGTTTGAATGTACAGTATGAGTTATTTACCGAAAAGCCAATTTGTGCTCAACAGCATAGATGATGCTCCAAATCAAGTCCAGGTGCCTGGGCTGTGCCGCAATATCATACTGCAGTGAGAATGACTGTACTGAAACCATGGCTGCCAAACTAAATGAAGCGTCATACACAATGTGTAGATCACACACTTGAGAATTGTGTATTTCATGGATTCTCTGCTGCCATGAATGACATCATCATAGCACTGGCCAATCTCCTTCAAATAACTCTGCTTTATAATGCATACCACCCGGTTATAGAGAGGGAAAAACTGTAAAACCTCTTGCCAGTCTGGATATCTCTTTTATAGACGGCAGCTTCTAAAGACCACACTGATTTCTAGGAGAGCACTGGACCGCGATTGGACACCAATATGTATTTCCTACTCCACAGCAGGATACATCAGCCCTCCGCTTTGCGACTTAACACTCAACAGACAGACTGAAGATGACTTAAGGTTTCTCCGAATATCATTTTACAATAGTAATCCCCCCTTGAGCATGGAAAGCAGCGGAGAAATGCGGAAATCAGCAGTTGGTACATTTGGCAGAGCTGAGGCCCAACTCCCCCCTGTGTACGCTCAAGTGTGTACACAGGCCAACTGGTACGTTAAACTAATAGATTCCTTGGCACTTGTGGTTAAAGTGGAGCGGAGCTTATGTTTCAGACATTTATGTAATAAAATTATAATCCTCCTCTCACTCATATTACAATGGAATTGCATTAGTTAGAGTAGACTGACATTTACTGCAGGCTTTTCCAGGTATCACATGCCCATTTCCTGTATAGGTACATGCAGCGCATGTTTCTCTTTATCAAATCCCGCTCTCTTCATTATAGTGCCTGTGAGGACAAAATTAGAGTGGATTCTGGTAGCGAAGACTCCATTACAGTCTGAATGCTGGGATGCTAGAGAGGGCATAGAGGAAAGACAAAGCTTACTTTTGGGAATATACAGGAGATCTATCAGAGGAAATTCATACATGGAGCTATATGGAGGAGATTGCTGCTCACTGTGAAATACACACTGATATTAAATTACACAAATTAAAGTTTGGACTACTGAATAGTGGTCAGCAGAAGTCAACTCAACTCAACACAACTCAACGCAAGTCAACTTGCAGCTGTTGCAACTCAACTCAGTAAAACCTTTTGAACTAAAATTGCAGCTTAAAAACTTGGAATTGGTTTTGTAGACAAATACCAATTGTGTCTATATGAATTTCTTTATAAAACTAAAATATAAGTTAGAAGCTGGACTGGACAGTGAAAGAAAAGCATCACGTGTCATGGGAACTCCTTCAATATTGTTTAAAAAGCATCCCAGGTAGCACCTCATGAAGTTAATTGAGAGAATGACCACATGCATTTTGATTTAACTTAATCAGGAAGAGTAAATTCCTTCGTATTATTTTACAGAAAAAAATAAATGCAAATACTTCACTAAACTGACGACAAATCACTCAACAATAACAACAACAAAAAAAGTATTGTGTTTATACTTAAGGCACAAGAGCCTACACCATTCCCACAATATAGCAGGAAACACTAGAAATAACAAGTGCATGACCATCTAAGATTTCCTGCTCTAGGCCACAGCGACAACTGTACCCTATCAGTCAATACCTTTTCATCACAGCTTTACCACTGAGGAACTATAACACATTGTGCACTGCCTGTTCAGCCCACTACGACCATATGATGTGCTAATCCACCTTTATAGAGGGGGTTTTCTTTGCACTTTGTACAGCTGGAGACCTTTCACAGTTTCCTTTCAGAGGGGAAAACTAAATGAGTTTTAGCATCATGTTGGAAATATTGTCTTTCAGCTGCAGGCATTGGCAGATTGTGACTTCATAAATGCATAATGAAATTTTTTGTTTGCTGCCTATTTTGTCTCACTCGATTAAGCTACAATGCTGCAGATCTGCTAGCTTCTGTTCCAGATAATAAATGGAAATAGGGGTGGGTGGTATGATGGGATATACAGTGTGATAGTAGAAATGTGTCAACCGGTTGAGATTTTGCTTTAAGTCTTACACCACGGTACATATTGTATATTTTTGTGCCCATCGGTAGACAGGACTACTTTACGTTATTTAAAAGAAATGGGGAAACATGGAGTAATTTGAAAATACAGAGCAGGATGCATCCCAAACAAGTTAATACAAAGCAGGACTTTTTCTTAGGAGGTGTATGTTAAGCACAACAGCATTCAACTGATGGGCGTTCACAAGTGTGCATACATTAGTTGTTTTACAATGGCTTTGAATCTCATCCTATCATTTTTGTAAGTTTATCATTATATTTACAATAAGTTTAGTATTAGTTTTACTTTATTGAGACTTTTTTTAAACTTTAAATGAAAGTGTTACATAAAGTGAAGATTTTTAGCACTGCTATTCAAGGGCGTAGCCAGGAAATTATTTTTGGGTGGGCCTCAATAAAAATGGATGGGCCAAGTTTTCGCCCCCAATTTTTTTATTTTTATTTTATTTTTTTTTACCAAATTTTCCTTAACAACAGAGAAGCAGCACATTTAAACAGTTCTTTCACACTTTCAGAAATCAGAATTTATTAATTTTTAAAAAACTATTTTATTAATATGAATTTGAAGTCAAAGTGGGTGGGCCTGGGTCTAATTTGGGTGGCCCACCCTTGGCTACGCCTCTGCCACAATTCATTTGTTATGAATTAACTAATCTTTTTATTTTTGTCTATCACACTCTAAATAAAAATAAAAAAATTATCAAATGAGATTACATTTCATTTGTAAATATTTAATTCGCTGAATTTACCAAAAAAATTTATAATAATAATTATCACACCTACTTTTTGAGCCATTGTTTTGTTGAATTTCCAGCAAAAATAGAAATATCATGATATACTGAACTGTTACTGTGATATAACTTTATTCATATCTTGAAAAAAGTCATACCGCCCACCCCTAAATGGGAAATAAATTATAAAATATCAATATATATAAAAAAAGAAGAAAAAAAGAAAAAAAAATTAATAAGTTCCTTTTTTATCCATTTGCTAGATTATATTTTCCAAAAACTGGTTCGAAGTGGTTTGAATTGGCTCAGAAATATTCCATCCAACTATATATCTATCCCAGAATATTTACAGTTCTTGTCTGTTGTCCTTTGCCACCAATAATAAAAAGTTATTCTTTCAATAATCTTAAATGGAATTAAAATCTGTGCTAATGCCAAGCCACTGAGACGTTCATCAATCATTTGCACTTCTCTATCTGTTCTGGAGGTAAAACAGTTTTGAGGTTGTGAGGCTTTCTAATCCCAACACTGCAAGTGATAATAAAACTCTAATCTGCATCTCCACAGATGCCAGAGATGCATTTTCAACCAACTCGATTAAGAAATGCAACAGATCGTTACAGTTCATAAAAGTAGCCGTGGCTCAAACTGAGTAACCCGACTGCCGTGGGTAATGAATCCCAGGCTGAGGCCTGATGCAATTTGGAGAGGCCATAATAAACAGCGCTGCATGTTTCAAGAGCTGTCTGCACAGGGCAGATTTATATTTACTGCCCATATCTGAGCAGGCGGCCGCACGGGGAACGTCCGATGGGTTTAGCTCTTAATTTGCTTTAACCGGGCCGATTTGTGCTTACACTGGCAGAAGACGGGCGACCCATCCATCAGTGTCAGCACTGCACCGGCACATTATTTCAAATCATTTTTGAGGGCATGGCTTTCAGGGCAAAATGCTTATCGCTCCAAACTAGGCAAAAGTCATGAGTAATTAGAGTTAATTCACCTTGAGAACTTGATCTTCGCCATCGTCTTTCAGCAGTCATGGCAATGGCTAAACATCGACTTAATAAATCCCAGAGCATTCAGCACATATCTGCGAGGGATTTCCTTTTTCATTCTCAATCACCTTTATGGCTATATTGTAAAGATTAATGATGCTTCCTCTATTCAAATAATGAACAGTTAGAAATAAATCTAGCAAATTAGTGAAATTACTAAATTCCCTAAATGCCTTTTATATTAAAAAGCACTTTGTATAAAAGTCAAATGTAATTTTTATTTTTATTTATTTATTTATTTTTTTTTGCTTTTCCTTTTTTCTTCCTTGCTTTTTTCGAATAAGCTTCATGTTTTTCTGTGCAAACAGTCAAAAAAAAAAAAAAAAAAAAAAAAAGAACGAGGGGAAACAAGGTTTGGCAGCTATATGGAACAAATGACTGGATTACCTTTAGCAACTGCCAGCAAGTCATTTTAACACGTAATAAAGTTTAAGGAATGGTTTGGTCTGAGTAGCCCTTGAGACCAATCCCTGTTCAGCTCGACAAATAAACATGGTTATTATCGGAAGTTGTGACCTTGAGGTTTTGACAGCAAAAATAAAGTATACTGACTTGCTCTACATGGAAAGGAAAAACATACCTTTGTGCTTAGTCCTTTACTTTTATTTTTATGTTTATAATGTGTCTTTTTATATTTTAAATAGATTTGAGTGTACATAGAATTATTTTGAAGCTTCTTAATATTATGTAAAATAATCCCAACAAAATTACATTTACATATAATTTGAAATGGTCCAAATAAATTTTCTTTTTTTTCTTTTTTCTTTTTTTGCATGTTTGAAAATGTATTATTTTAAAATAAAAAATAGAAATGATAACACTTTATTTTACTGTGACTGTGTTCCACATTTGACCATTTACTTTGATTAATAACTATAATATTAATGATATGTAAGTACAAGCAGCTCTACAAAATAATTAAACACTAAGTTCATATAGTTCGTGAGTAAATACATAGTATTAAGAACACTGTAACTAAAGTGTAACCAAAGAAACTGAACACAAAATAATAAATGCACTGGAAACTATGTGCATTGTTTTCGCTCCTCAAAAACATTCCCCCAGCATGAAATCTACTTCAATCAAGAAATATGGATTAAGTCTGTAACACTCACCCCATGGGATGGGGATGATATCCAGCCCAGCTCCCCTTGGCTTGCTTTGGAGTCCAACAGGTTAACTGTAGAAAAGGAGAGAGAAGCGTAGTGAGACAAATAAACATTTATCCCTTTTTAGCTCCGGTTTCACCCCCCAGTCACCAGCACTCGGACTAGGAGACCAGGAGGTCTCAGTGCGCACTGTCCCGATCAACAGAGTACTGACTCAGCTGCACTGTTCTGATGCCTCAATCCAATTAAATAAACAATGGAGTCATTGGACTCATCCTCCAAACGAGCATTTTTTCAGCATTCTCCACTAGTTTTAACTGGCTCTGTGCTGAGCAGAGAAACATTACCCATGATACTGTCTTGAATGTCACTATCTGGCCCACTGTTGATTTTGTGTGTCATCGTATTATTTCACTGATAGACATCTGCAACAAGGCAAAGACATCACAATTTTTTTTATCTGACGAGCATCTTCTTAACGAAATTCAATATGTTTAAGTGATGTGTTGATAAGTGGTGACAGTTCATACCACTGTGTGCCAGTCAGAGCATTCACAAGTGTAGAACATTAGATTGTTTAACATTTTTTTATAGGGTTTATCCTTCTATTTTTTATAGGTGTTACTTTTCTTTTTCTTTTTCCATTTCAATTGATATTGTTCCTGGGTGAACCAAAAATGTGTCCAGGTCACATTTCACCCCAAAATTTAAATAAGAAATAATATTTTTTTATTAAAAAATATAAGCCTTTTTAAAACCATTAAGATTTTATGCATTGTGACATTATTTTCATGACAATTAAGCAAAATAAAAAATGTATTACCACTATAAGTCCCGACGTTGTAATTTAGATTTTTTTGCAATTCACATTATCATTGACAGTGGTGATTCTCATGAGATTCTTATTACTGTAATACAATATATATTTTTTTTATTGTATTGCAGTAAATACTCTAAGAGTATGCTTTTTATTTAAATCAGATCAAATTAAAGGCAGTACAAATTCTATATATCGAATATGTGGAATTGAAGTAATGGGGTAAAAAAGCTTAATTCTCATTAAACTAATTTAACAGTGCAGAATAACTTTAACGGTCTTAATGTCTTATTTCTGTTGCTTGTTTTTTGTTTTTTAGGGTGAAATGTGACGGACATGTTCTTGATAGTTTTCGTGAGATTTTCTTCTCTCTTCTCTTTTACGCTACATAACGTTTTTTAAACGAGTAATGTGTTACTGTTTTATTTCAATCATATAATATTTCATCTCTTTTTGTCTATATATATTTGTGTAGAATATATTTATTGTGTGTAGAATTGTTTATGTTTTAAACACATTATCATACCCTTGTCAAATCCAATCTATTTACTGTAAAAGGCAAAAAACAAAAAGTACAATAAAAACCAACAGAAAATAAAGAACAAAAACAATGGAAGAGAACAGAAAGAAAATACTATTGCATTTTTAAAAATGGCTGACTGCCTCAGTGTGGATGTATTAATCATGAACTCTATGGCGTGCTGTAGAAGAGAAGGTCCTGAAAAGCTCTTGACATCTCTGTGTCTCCAGCTCTCATAACGATGACTCCTGTTTGATTGAACAAGCCTTCTACAGACACAAAGAGAGAGAACAAAAGCCTCCATCGACGTACAGTAAACGCATAATCTCAGCTGACATGTGGGGCACTCAGCGTGGCGTCTATGGGCGCTGCTAATAGCTGTGCCATTCATTCTCCCTACAGCGATGTCCAGCAAACATCGAGCCAAACCACAAATGGACGGGAAATGAATGACAAACCTTTCTTTTATAAAAGTGCCTAGCAACGCACATTTTGTTTGCAACATGATCATTTTCTTATCACAAAGTATGACAGAGGATAGAAAAAATGTTCAAGTCAGAGCCGTTAAAGCTTCCGTAAAGGAAGAAATGTGTCCAGTCAAAAAATGCTATTCGGTCCTGGAACATTCTATATACACTACCAGTCAAAAGTTTGGACAAAGCGATTCTTTCATTATTATTACTAGTTTCTATATTTCTAAATAATAGTTAAGCTATCAAAACTATGAAATAATACTTCTCTCAACCAACTTCAGGAGGGGAGTTTCCATGTACACCTTTCCCCACCATCCAGTCAAACTCATTTATAAAACAAAAGAAAAGAAAAGAAAAGAAAAGAAAAGAAAAGAAAATTATTAAAATAAAGTGATTTATTTTAGATCAATAGGTTTTTAAGATAATGAGAAACATATGTTCGGTAATTAAATTCAGCGATACTATATATTAGGGGCTAGATGGAGAGGTGAGTCCGTTAGAGACCCCATTATCAAATTCCACCACAAAACGTCACTGCACCTGAGTGCGAGCCAAACAGCTGGCTGTTTCCATACAGTAGACGATCCCTATTAACTATAATAAAGCTATCTGCTTGAGATAATGGCAGTGCACATCCAGCTCCGTTGGTTCCAATTTAAATTTCTCAATGAGCCGAGCCAGCGTCTCAAATTGAGCCAACCAGGGAAATTTGAGACCATAAAATGAGATAGCTACAGTACATGGGTGAGGCAAATTCTGTAGCTGTAAATGAAGGAAATCACAGCCAACGTCATTCCCACCCTCACAATGAAAAAGTGTTGTGAGTCACATCAGGCAGCCATTCCCCCCGCCCCAGCTGATCCAACGGCTGCCTCTTCCAACCAAATACATAGGACAAAATAAGTAAATCAATATGGGATGGAGACAATAATCTAGGATTCCAACCAGCAGCCGCCAAGGAATATCTGTCTCTTGAATGCATCATCCCTGCACAACTAACTATTGTTTTCCTTTCGTCAGCACATGGCAAATTGATCGAACACATTAACTGCAGTGAAAACGAGACAATGGTATGTTTCATTCACAAAGCATCTAGAAGAGCTCAATGTGTAAAATATAGGCTACCTTTACCAATGACTAATTTCTTATTTAGCTTATGTTTTTTTTATTAAAATCATCTTACAGTAAGAGGGCAATTGTAAAATGTTCTATCATAACTCATACTACAAATCTAGCTGACATCTTTTGATAAAAGGAGAATGTGCATGTTCCTACAGCAATAGTACCATTAATATATAATATGATATCTAATGCTTTAACTAATGCTAACAATTGGAACCTTATTGTAAAGTGTTACCAAGTTAATACAAGAAGTCAGAGTTACAAATACCCCACATCTTTTAGCCAAGAATCTCTAAATAAAAAAAGTTTTTAATTCAAGTTTAAATTCAAAGGCATCACAACTTTAGAAAGCAGAAAACAAAAGTACTGGACATTAAAAATAAGTACTTTTATACCTCAAATTAGTCAAATAAAAAGTAAAGTAAAAGTTGTATTTAAAAGTGATACGATGACACTTATTTTTCTCAGGCATAGAGAGAAATGTATTGAGCATTTGGATACTTTTGGAAAGCTGACATCCTGATGTGTGACATGCTATCCATCTAAAACATTGCTAATTCTTTTATGATTATGTGTGCAGCTTTTACAACCTCATATTAATTGAGAGAATGCGTGGAATATTTGTACTTTTAAAAATATGCTTGTCATACCGCAGGATCATTTAAAATAAAGTAGTAAAAGAAAAAGATGATTACAAATGTTGAAAATCTTTAAAGAAATGGCAACCAGTCACAACACGTTACATTTACATTTATTCATTTAGCAGACGCTTTTATCCAAAGCGACTTACAAATGAGGAATACAGCAAAAGTGATTTGTCCAAAGAGTGCTGCAATACAAAGATTACATTACATGAAAGAATAGATTTAACACCTTTAACACCTAAAATATAAACTTTCCTTTATGAATTCACATGAATTTTAACCTAAAGGCTAAATGGTGATTAAAAAAACTACCCATATGCTGAATAACTGCCATCCCTACAGATTGTTTGTGATTGAAGAAATGTAGTACATTACAATTGTCTCCCCTACCATTACAATATGAATACAATTCTCGATTATGTACTATGTCAACATTTTACTGTATTACACGGATAGGATCAGAGAAAATACACATAAAATAGCCACTAACCATAAATTGTTGTGATCATGGTTGTCGATTACGCTCTGAACAAGATTTGCATAAGTTAGAGAGCCATATGGCTTGTAAATGGCAAACTGCCTTCTCTTCTTCACGTTCAGGTAGTTAATTAAATCTGTTATTGAATAAAGATGGGAGTCAGGTGTCTGGACACCTCGGAACTGCCGGGTCCTTGGAGAGCAGGGGAATTAATGCCTGGCTTTATTAAAATCTGATGGAGAGTGTAGAAAACACGTGGTGGACTTGGGGATTATTTTCAAAGGATTTCAAAGTGAGCACGAGAGGCCTGAATATGTGTGTCCAAAATACCCACTGTTGTTTCAATGATCCCTTTTCTCACTTGAACTAGATCCAGCCCTGCAGCTGGTCTACATTCACAGATACCCCTAACTGAACCATAAACAAACATCACAAACATCTTACCAAGTTAAATAATTATAATGGATGTTTTTTTATCAATGATTTATAGATTCCTTTTAAGCCAAGTAACATGTTGGATTTTAGATTCAAGAACAGGTAGAGCCACTGAATTGGGCACTTTTGTTCTGTAGACTTGCAAAGTGCTATTGATTTGTGTATGTATGTGTAAGCAAATTTTCCACACATCCAAAAAGTATTGTCACTCACAAAACATTTGCCAACTCAGCATCAGTCTAGCGATAAGAGAAAAGCCGACCCGTTTCCGATCCTCTGAAACAGAAACATTAGCCTAACATGGAACATCAGAAAGAGTAGCTTATAGCTAAAGAATCACAAACATATTTCCAAGGTTTTTTTTGTTTTTTGTTTTTTTATTAAAAGGGATGGGGATGTAATCACAATGGTTTACAGCTTCCTTACCTAGCCAAATTACATTTTGGATTTTAGATTCAAGAACAGGTCAAGCTGTTGGATTTGGATTCTTTTGAGTTACACATTTGTTCTGTTATTGATTTTAATTGCTCTTAGCAAACAGAAAAATTAACATTTTCGAAAATCAATTGTTAACGACAGGCCATACAGCCTGATTGTAGGTTCCAACCACAGTGGCAAGATGGCGATGAAGTATTAACCTCCACAGCATGAATAATTCAGCTGAGTCTCAGGGTGTCTGCCCCAGCCCCTCTGCATGCTCACAGCTTTTCTGTCCACCATCTTCGTCCAGAACCCACCCATCAGCATAACCATGCACATCACTGTCATGCTGACGATTCTCTAGGCTTGCAAAGTACTATTTTTGATGTGTGTTTATGTATAATCAAATTATTCCACACAACCGAAAAGTACCCTCACTCATAAAACATTAGCCGGCCCAGCAGGAATCTAGTACACCATGACATCACAGCACTGTTGTGTTGCCATCACAGACACTGAGTGCGCCATCTTGGTCACAAGTTAGAAAATGGAAACCCTGATAACATGATCATGTTGTCAGGGATGTTTATATCTATATTAATGTTTCTGCCAAATGCTTTTTTCTGAAGAAGATCAGCGTTGTAAAGTTAAAGCGAGATATTGTGGTTGGAACGCCCTATAAGATGTAGTCAACTGTCTGCCGAGTGTACTGATGATAGAATAGGTGATATGCATTACAATAAAAGACCTAAAAGTTTAACCACCACAGACTTGACATAAACAGGCTGAGCTAAATGCCAGAAAAATGTATTTGCTTCTTTAAACAGAATTATGTTTCCTTAGGCAGTGTGCCCAGATCCAGAAAAAAGATATCAATTGCCTGTTATATATTTATTTATTTTTTCTGCCATGTGTTGTTTATTTAAAATAAAAATACAAAATATTAATCTGGTATGGAACATGCCTATTGCTGTAAATTAAGAGAATTGCTATTATGTATTAAACTTTAAGCCTGTGAAGCTGAATATGTATATTTAAAATAGGTATAAAAAAATAATATTTACTCTAAATTTATCATAATTTGTGCACAGGTTTAGAGAATAAGTGTTATGCTGTATATTCCCAGATTAAAAAATAAAAAATAAAAAAGAGAGATAAAAATTATACATTTTAAGCAAAAAGTGCTTATGATATGAAATGTCTACAGTAGCTTTATGCAGGCCTCAAATGGATGCTCTGTTGTTTTCAAACATAGACTTTAGGAAAAATGCAGTAAAAATAAGCAAGAACATTTTTTTAAACTATTACAGTGCTCTGTTGACATTCAACATATGCCTTTATGTCTGGAAACTAAACCACATAAAAAGAAAATATATATATACATATATATATATATATATATATATATATATATATATATATATATATATATATATATGTGTGTGTGTGTTTTCTTTTTATGTGGTTTAGTTTCCAGACATAAAGGCATATGTTGAATATATATATATATAATCAGTGGAATTAATATTCTTATTATTATTATTATTATTATTATTATTATTATTATTATTATTATTATATTTTGTAGATGTTGCTGTTTTTGACAGAACCCAGAGCTCTCATTCAAAACTTCCCCCAACTTTCTAATCATCTACAATAAACCGTTATCTGTGTCATATACATAAATACCCTTATCCCTTTACAGTCATGCATTCGGTTCAATTAAGAGACTGACGTACTTACATGAGCAATATTTATTATTATTATTATTATTATTATTATTATTATTATTATTATTTTCTTCTTCTATCTTTTAAGGCAAATCTGTTAATAACACACAATCAAGGACCGTCACAAAATAGTCGCAAAACTTCAACTAAAATTCATCACATGTAATAAAGAATTTAGGCCTACTTTAAAGTTGTTTTATTATTATTATTGTTATTTTACGGCCTTATGTTTAGGGTTAAAGTGTTGGCCTTGGGTCCATACAGTAAAACGGGCAATTTTGCACCCTATACGAGCAGAGAAAAGCGTCTAAAAGCAGCCATGAATTAAGAGCTGGATGTCAGGTCCTAGACACTGATCTATGCTTTAACTAAGGGAAATTAAATGAAGAAAAAAAAAAAAAAAAAAAAAAAAGGAAAGAAAGAAAGAAAGAAAGAAAATTCTTAACTCTCTCTTCACATCGATATATGTAGCTCTCGATTTATATGTTGCCTTAAAAAAAACATTAATCAGTGATAAAAAGTTTCAGTAATGCTCTTTCTCAACGATTGCTCAACGTCCGTTATGAAAATTATTATCCTAAATAATAATAATAATAATAATAATAATAATAATAATAATAATAGAAATAATAATAAAAACGGAATATGAACAAGAAACGTATGAGTTAAACTTCTGAGAACTACTTCACGAGGCTGGACAACATTATCTTAAATAAAACCGTTTAATCAATTTAAGTGTAATGAAATCATCGAAGCAAACTACGTCAAATGTTTATTTCAGAAGGTGGCCCGCTGTCACATGTACAGAGGTCTGAAACGGCCTTTGACACGTTCAATAACAGTTCATAATAATGCCGCTTCTATCAGTATCGTACTATTATTTGTATTATCTGACTTAACCGTTTGACTCAACTATGCTCATAAAAGCTGCAAAAAAAGCCCAATTTGCTCCAAATGATCTCGATGGCTGCAGCTCTATACTGACACTCTCTGGTGAAAAACATGCCCCATTATATACTATACGGACAAAAGGTAATTCACAGCACATAAATCATCTTGAGGGAGAAAAGCCGGCCTGCTCTTTCCTAGACTTAAAAAGAATCATAAGATGCAACCACAGCGACAAGTTAAAGCCACTGAACACCTCGTATCTTTCTACACAGATCAGATTCTTCACCCTAATAGGCGTTCAAGAATAAATTCAACAATATATACAGGCTTGAGTATTTGTTTTGCCTCAGATATAAAGTCATGTCACCCACAGAATATTTCCATGTTCTGCATCACCTCATGAGTACACTACGGCTAGCCAAAGTCCCTTTACTTTTTATTAGTATTATTATTTATTTATTTATTTATCTTTTATTATTATTATTATTATTATTATTATTATGACTATACTGTCAAGAGCACCTGAAGCTTTGGAAATGCTAATCAATGACATAAACTTTTACCAATTGTATAAGGGCGACCAGCTCTTCCTTAGCCTATAAGTTTAACAAGTCTCACTTCTCACAGTTTTTAGAGCGACTCTGAAAACTTTTTAGCTCTGAATGGGACGATCATTGCTAATTATGGAGGAAACTGTAAGTAATATGTAAAAGACATACACAGTAGAAATGGGTTTACAAGCATTATAAAAATAAAAAAGATAAAAAAAGAAAAGAAAGAAAAAAGAAAACATGCCTGTTGTTTAGGCCTATAGAGTATGTTTCCAACTTTATACAGCCGAGATTTTGATCACTAGATTTGACCGCTTCTTCAACCGTTTCATTCATGAAGGACGTTTTCATGAAGATTTTATCAAATACAAACTACAGTGCCATTGAGTTTAACCAAAAGTCCACCCGCCTGTGATCAACTTAACTACGCCAAAAAAAAAAAAAAAAAAAAAAAAAATGTCCAACTAGAGAAGCATAGAGAACTATCCCTGAACATGTTATACCCGATTAACTGAGGTCAATTTCTGCTTTCTCAAAGGATCGAGAGCGCGAGGGCTTCCCTGCATGTAATGGCTGTAGACATACAATAAATAATACATTCATGAATTACCTTGAAAAGTACAAATATATCAAATGCAAAAAGAGTCTATATATATATATATATATATATATATATATATATATATATATATATATATATATATATATATATATTGTGCGCAGCTCTGAGTAGCTACGCGTTGGATACGGACTTGATATTGCGGCCAGCCGATGCGCGTTCGCTTTGTCGATATTTTAAAAATATTATCTTATCAAGTTGCTCAAGTTTTCCATACAGACCAGAATAGGCAATAGGCTATTAAAAGTTACATTCGAAGCCAATACGACGTATTTCTCGCCAAAGCATCGCGAAGTTCACACTCTTGTGTATCACACAGAACTACCATATTACGGATTCGTAGAAGAAATCTGTTCATTTGGAGCAGCTGGTCCGACATGGTCTGACATAAAGTGAACGAGCGAGCGATAAACCAATATTATCAAATTCGTCGCGTCTTCGTAATCAAGGCGGCTTAGAAGATACGCTTCGGAAGGAAAGCAGGTAACAATTTCAAGTTAATGTCATCTGCCAAAGCTATCTACCAGAAAGAAAACTGTCGTTCGTCAATTCGCAATATTTTATTGACAGCGCCGTGCAGAATCTAGCCTACTGACTACAGAAGATAACCAGGGATAACCAGAAGATAACCAATATTCCACCTCGTCTCCCACTTCATACGTTATCTTACCTTCATTGGACGGATGAACAGTGAATTCTGCGCTGGAAATAAACATGAAGAGAAAAAGAAAAAGAATTAATATTTTGCAATCCATGATAGCAGTTCAGGGGGCAAAGCATAACTCCATGAAGCATGCCACTCATGTGAGGGCTTCTGTTCGGACACAAGTTGCCATTCTCGGCTCAGAGGCTGATGTCAAGTTTGACACTGGAGACGAGGAGGAGTCTCTCTCTCTCTCTCATTCTCTCTCTCTCATTCTCTCTCTCTCTCTCTCGCTCTTCAGTTCTCACCGAGAGCTTCCCTTCTTATCTGGGTCCTACACACCAGACAGCACCGTTTAACAGACCGGCAGGTTCAAGAAAGGTCATGACATCTCTCCGAAGATGAAGAGAATACCAAAACACATGAGGCAGTCTCATCAAATTCCAGTTAGTATATGTAACACAGCAGAAATTCTGCAACTCCTTTGTCTACATATATATAGCCTATACTGTGTGCATATATATATATATATATATATATATATATATATATATATATATATATATATATATATATATGAAGATATGCCTTTGTTTGGCCAACAAGGTCACATATACAATACAATGCTCAAGTCACAGTGCTAAATACATAACCTACTCTATGTACTGAATAAAACAAATAAACAAATAGGCTTCTTAATGTGTAACATTAAGTAACATTTTAAATCACTATAATTACATGTGATTGATGTGACATCGACAATGTAAAGTAATACCAATGTTTACACTAAGTTTTTTGTTGTTGTTGTTGTTGTAGAATTCCAGGATTCTTTTATTTTATCATTTAATTTACAAAGCTGTGTTGTACATCAATATTTGAGCAAAAAGCTCTAAGACATTAACTGTATTAATTCCATGATGATTTACAGAAACAGGATGTAGGCTTCATGCTTTCATATTATGCCTTTAAAACTTGTCTAAGCAGCTGCTGGGTGGACAGAAACACTCACAGCAGTTGAATAAAGTGGACTGGGGTGGGGATTTACTTATTTACTTATTTATTTGTGTATTGAAAATTTCCAATAAAAGTTCATTAAGTTCACACACACACACAAACACAAACTTGTTATTAAATCATTGTGGGGACTCTCCATAGACTCCCATTCATTTTATGGATTTTATACAGATCTAATGATAATTGTTTTTACATAAAAAAAACAAAAAAAAAACATAGTTTAGTATGTTTAATAAGCCATTTCCCTCATGGGGACTGCTGGCTGGGCCCCACAAGGTAGGTGATCTCAGGTTTTACTATCCTTGTGGGGACATTTGGTCCCCACAATGTAGTATAAACATACACACACACACACACACACGCACACACACACACCCATATGTTAAATTATATTTAGCAATTCTTAACCTTTCCTGTTCCTCAGTGATACATAGGAATATAATAATTTATTTTTTATTTTATTTATAATTATTATTTTTTATTAATACAAACAAAAAACAACTCCGATCACCATCATTATTAAATTACAATTATTAAGATATACAGTATTATTATTACACAGTTTACAAATAGAATTACAAATAGTCACTCGTGTTTTAAGTTTGAATAAGAAGCTTTATACTCATTAGAAAATGACACTAATTATTTTCACTTGCCAGATTTGCACAGATCTCTTCACCTAATCTCTCCTTAAAATAAACTGCCATAAACTGATAAATTGGATTTGCCATTGCACATCATTAAGTAGTACCTGTCCTAATTACGTTTTTACTTGTAGATGCATGTAATTGCTTTAAGGAATTATAAATCCTTTTTAAAGTGTTACATTTGTACACTGTAATACATGTAATACATTTGAGCAGTTTATTGTTGTTGTTGTTGTAAACATGTTTTGTTTGCTTGTTTTATAGGTTGAAAAAATCAGGTAAAAAAAAAATGGAACATTATTTTTCACTATGTAGGAATTTCTAATGAATGTAAACCGTCAAAACAAAAGCAGTTTTTAATAGAAATGTTCCTTTTTTGGAAAATTCTCTCTCTCTCTATCAAGTCGGAGGATTGGAGATGAAGCACAGTATACATCACTTTAGCAAAAACAGAGAAAGCAGATGTTGAAATATATATGTCCATGCTGCCACTGAGACAAAAAGAACTTTGAAAATACAAATACATACACTCATGTTTAATAACCATATGGGAGCCCCTTTCCTGTCTGGTGTTGAGGACACACATTTCTTTTTGTTTCTTTACAGCATACGATGGGCTCTGTTCAGCCTTTTATTTCTTCCAGAGTTGTCAAATTATTTGCCAGGATAAAAACATG
The DNA here is from genome assembly GCF_019703515.2 of Myxocyprinus asiaticus. Taxonomy (NCBI): domain Eukaryota; kingdom Metazoa; phylum Chordata; class Actinopteri; order Cypriniformes; family Catostomidae; genus Myxocyprinus; species Myxocyprinus asiaticus. Next base: position 10,389,005 of record NC_059354.1, on the reverse strand, counting down.
ATCTGAAGCCAATGTCTCAATTACTTTCTGTTTTGAGAATGAAGTTTTTGGTGCAAAGAACTCAACATCAAACCTGGGCAAAAGTGCTGACAGTCTAATGGGTCCACACCAGGATAATTTGTCAGTTCACATCAGATTTCTGCTTCAAAAGTGTTACCATCATGTAGCAAATCCCAGCTTTAACTGTATGTTTAACAAGCAAACATGTCTGGAGCATGATTTAGAGAAGAAAGGCAAAACAAAGAGGCAAACCAACTAACGTGGCAATTAAAAAGAGGGAAACAACATTTTGGTTTTCCGAGTGCCACTGAGGTTTTATCTGAGGCATACACTCCCTCAAAGAGCTGTGTGTGGCTCTTATTGTAGTGTGTGAAAGTTAAATGCGACTACTTTTTGCTGATTCGATCATAGTCAAGAGATTAGGGCCTAAACAGAAAAGCCATTGACCACTTCATAAGATAAAACTGCCTCTAATTTTCTCATCAAATGAATTCATACAAAGTCATGGTCAAAACAAGCAGTTAATTTAATATTATTGATGTTTATGTAATATAAAATTTAAAGCAATAAATATATAATATGGAACCTTTTCATATTTCTGTGTTCAGAACATGGAAGCAAACAGTAGCGTAAACACCGCAGCTGACGTATAGTGTTAAATGAGAGACCATAACGAATGTCATTACAGCGTTCTCTTTTGCTCCAACAACAAAATAAAATAAATAAACAAGAATAAAAAAAGTTGATTAAAATAGAGAGCCATGGATTATGACAGTAAGAGAGAAAAGTGCTAAATTTAGTGTCACTCCCTCAAAAAATATAGCAAGCTAAGCTACCAACTACTCAACATAAAAATTAGTGAAGCTAAGCTAAAAGCTACACTTCAGAGAAAGTAGCAAGTTACACTACAAGCTGCACACCAAAAGTAGCTTGCTACATTTAAGCTACTTCATAGTTTTTCAACCAGATGCACAGAGAATATACTGTCATAGACAGAGCATCTAAAAGATGTATTCACATGACGTTTATCAAAGCTACGGTACAGTATATTCCAGTTTAGTGCAATACAGTATACAACTTTACAGTATGGTGCAAAACGTACAGTATGTGCACGTAAAAAAACCAAAAAAACGTCAATTCACATTTAGACATGTTACCTATACAAACCCATGTGTTCAACATGTAAAATCACTATTTTTAAATGTTATTTTTCATATTTATACTACTACCTCTACAAACCCATACCCATTTGAACATAATTTCCTTTGCACATTCCTGTATAAAAACTCTGTACATATACTATTAATCTTATCTTGTGATTCTGTGTCGTGCTTCTGATCAGAGGCCAAATTTATTGTGTGTGTAAGCACATCTGGGCAATAAAAATGTAATATCTGATGGTATCAGATGGTAATACCATGGTACTTTGAGAAACAATTACCATATTTATGTACTATTCTGTATTTACATGGTGCTTCAAAGTACTTCAAAGAATACCATGGTACTACCATGGTAATTTGATATAAGATTACCACATTCATACACAATTGAATGTACATGGTGCTTCAAGGTAATTCAAAGAGTACCATGGTACTACTATAGTACTTCACTATTTGACTACCTTCGTATACCACTGTATTAACATGGTGCTCGCAGGTAATGGTGCATGTCCAAAAAGCATGTTAATGCTATGGGACTTTTTTTTATGTGTTTTTGTGTAGGCTAAGTCTTTGATACTCTTTCAGTGGTAAAATCTTTACCTGCAGTGCCATTCAAGCTGTACATGTGTTGAACTTAATAAAGACCTTCTTCATCACTAGCATCATGGAATATTTTAAAATACGGAAAATAAAGATAATGATGGTTGCAGTGGATCTACAATCAATGGAAACCAAACCTGCAAATGATAGGACACATTTGCAGGTTTGGTTTCCATTGATTGTAGATCCACTGCAACCATCATTATCTTTATTTTCCGTATTTTAAAATATTCCATGATCGTGTTGGCAAGTGAGAGCTTGCACCAAATGATTCAGCAGCACGCGCATGTGCTTTCTGAGTCATTCAGATTGAATCGCGAAGCGATTCAGACTGCTTTGCTATAACGTGTGACCAATTCATTTTAAAGAACCAACTCAGATGAGCGATTCATTTGTGAGTCGGGCATCTTTAGTTCTGATTCAAAACTGACGATAGTAAACACTGGTGTGATGTATGATGTAGCGGTGTAGCTTTTATCAAAGCTATGTGCTACCTAATAAAAAATATAGCTTCGCTACTGAAAAGCTACTTGATTTAAAAATTAGCAAAGCTACCACCTCACTACTCAGAAATATAGTTAAGCTAATAGCTTCGCTATTTGAAGCGAAGCTGCTGCCCATCACTAGTAATTGTATTTGACATTTTGGCCAGGACTATCTTTTTTTCCAGCCAATGACAGAAAGAGGAAATGTTCGAAAAACCTGTTCGAAAACAGTTAATATTTTTGCAGTTCTGTTTGGTGCCACGAGAGGCACATAGACTACACACTTTACATTTAATGTCAATAATTTTTTTTTATTTTATTTTATTTATAAAAACTCTATCATTACTTGAAATACTTCTGAGCCTCTGTTGTTTCAGAGTTTTCCTGATCTTGGTAAAGCCTTTCTTTTGTCTTGCAATTTAACAGATTTTGCTGTTTTTGTAGACATGCCATACTGTGTTCTGGGTGCCAGTCTTTGGATGCCATTCCTCCACCATCTGCTCCTGGATCATGCCAATCAGAGTTTGGAATGGCACCCCTGTCTTGCCAGCCAGCATAACAGTTGCATTGCAATTGGTCAGCTGTAAATTTCCCCTCAGGGCACGCCTATCTCTTATTTCTCAGAAAATGAGTTTCCCTATTATTTGGTCAGTTTGCTACTCCATGTCATGAATCATCTGTGCCACATGTTTGTTAGATTAGATACACCACTGCATATAATGAGTTGGATAATAAATATAAAATGCAAATGTGTGGCCAATATATACACACATATGTGTTCATTGTGTCACGGCATACACTGGCAAGTATGCTATATGTGAATGAGGAATATTTATACATTTTGTGTTGAAGTTGATTTATTCTTCATGTACTATGATGCTCGGTGTAGTAATGCTTTGTTTAGCATTCATTCCACAAACACTATTGGCAAGTTGAAGTGAGCAGACTATCTACAGCCTGCAAATAGCTGAGTACACATTATTCGTCAACACTGAACTGCAGAGATTTGGGTCATTGCATTGCTTCAGATGAGTGCACAAATAGTTCAAAAATTACACATGAAATGGGTCATTACTTATTATGTACTTTCTTCAGCTGTTTTTTTTTTTTTTTTATTATTATTTTTTTCTTTTAGGGACACTTGAGCTTCAATTATCCATTGCTTCACAATTACATTTTAAAACCATAGTTAGAGACCAATAATAATAATCTGTAATAACCCCAGTGGGTTGAACAGAGTATTCTTTACATAGTTCATTAACTTTTAAAAGCATTGTTATGCACAGATATATTCATGTCCACAGTCTTAGGAAATGCATTGGCAAATTACCTATCAAGCACTAATGCAAGTACAACTCTGGGAATTATTGTACTATATTGTATTGGTGTTTGAAAAATGACCAAAAATAAAGCATACTGAATGTAGATTAATCACAGTGAGGTCTATGATATAGCACAGGCCTCATGTGCGCAAACGATGTATATGAGCACTTTGTCTAATAGCACGTTATTGGACCCTGGCTTATTAGAGCTCATTGAGCATATGTGCATTGTCTAGTCTGTAAAGCAGAGGGGTCCTACCACAGACTCAGTCTTACAGTACTAGAATAAGATTGCTGCTATGGAGCTTTAAGACAAGTTTGCATCGCAGACGCCACTCATATGATCTGCCTCTACTTAAAGTCAGAGAATTTGCCCACATGAGTTCATTAATCATGGTCTTTAATTGCAGCTGAATGAGTCACGATCATACAGATGCAATGTCATTAAAAAAAGATGGGAAAAACTGATCCAAGCCTCTGTGCAGATTATAGGCTTCGTTATACACTACAGTGTTGCAGTGATTACCCTTTTGACAATTGCACTTAGTAGCTACGATCCAAACCTGCAGTGTCTGCAGAGCAAATTTTGTGTGGGTCCAATTTAAAGGCAAAGTCAGTTCTCATTGACTCTGTAATATGTATTTTCATTTCACATAAAATAGGTTAATGCCAGACCACTTTGGAGGCAAATTATAAGGAAAACAGAGGCCTCTCAGAAGCAATTAGTTGTGTCTTCTACTCATTTAGAGCTGAGCGTACTTGCTCCCTTAATTAGGCTTATAGCCCTGACACACAGACTAATCTGGCATGATTCTGACTGGAGGTTACAAGACTTTTACAACCCAAATGGCAGGGATTGTGCTTAATGTTGTACAGAAACAACACACGGAAAAATGCAGAAATGCATGCTGCATGCACACACTAACACATTTTTAGTAGGGCTGTTAATAGATTACAATTTTAATCAAATTTATTATGTGATGTTCCAATTAATCCAATTAATTGCAAATAAATTATTAATGATAAATAAAAACAATTTAGTATATAATAATTAAAATAATTATAAACATGATATAAATATGATTCAGGTAGTTCAAATACAAGTTAAGCATTTATTATCAAAACACAGAAAGTGGCATTAGAAGTGTATTTAGTGAATAGACCCATACAGGGTCAGAAATTAACTTTTTTGCCCACCAGCCACAGTGGTAGGTGAATGCCCAATTTCACCAGCTACTTTCATTTCATATATATATATATATATATATATATATATATATCACACACACACACACACACACACACACACACACACACACACACAATGATTATTTTAGAGTATAACATGTAATGCCAAGCTAATATTATTATCATAATGATAATTTTGCAACATTTAAATGGAGGCTAAAGAGTAGACAAGCACAGCAGAGAAACTTCTTGTTCTTTAACTGACAGAGACGAAATAGTGAGAACTTGTCATATGTATGTGTTCCAAGTAGGTGTAGCTGCAGCCCGGAGATTTCCAAACAGGGGCGGAATCTCCGAGAGGTGTGGTAACTCCAGAAGTGGGTGGGGTTACTCCAGAAGGGGTTGGGCAACACTTCCACACACGGTTAGGGTCAGGGAAAGGGTTAGGCCAGGGAAGCTGTATACCTTTGCTGGTGGTTTAAAGCTCCCACCCCTTTTTAGAGCTCAGCCTGCAGCTATATCATTCTCGTGTGTTCCGGGAGACACGCTTGCGATGCGTGCGTGGGCGCCAAAGTGCCAATAAACCTCTGAACACATGGCGAATCAGACACGCCCACCGACGGCTTTCCTTTCTTCTGTTCTTTAAAATATAATCAAGTGTGCTTCTTCAAACATGCATCTTCATGTACAATGACATTTCTTTTCATTTGTTACTTCAAGACGTCTTACAGGTCATCCACCACTTCACATAAAATGCCCACATTTGGCGGGTGGCAGGTGCTAATTTCATACCCTGGGCCAGCCGCGGTCCATGCTTGAAAAATAATGAAAAATTTAAACAAAATATACCTGCATTTTAACAAAAAAATACCTTTTCTCCTTCTCATGCCAAAAATGATTTTCCAAGCCAATGATAATTTGAGCTCAGTTGAAAGTAATCATATCAACCAATAATAAGCAGCTGTCAGGTGTATGATTATAGGGTGCCAACTTGAAGCCATTTACATTTATCAAACTCGATGTGTGGGTGAGTGCAGCAATGGACTGAAACACACAGATTCACCAGACACCTTAAACTCACTCTGATGACAGCAAAGCTCAGCACTTATTTTCTGGAAGAAGCCTTCAAGTTCTCTCTAAATATAGCAGGACATGCTCTGCTAGGTCAAAGGCAGAGGAAAGAGGAGCCCTTGAAAACCTACAAAGCAGAGTTAATTACAACAGAGTGGCATCTGCATATTCAAGTAGACCTCTGCTAAAGCTGTGGGTTTTAGGGGGTAATTAACTGAATACAGCATAATTACAGCTGTCTTGCTCTGCTCTTTTGGCTGGGCTCGCCTGCATGGGGGTGTCATACATTGGCAGCCCATTTTCTGTAGCCCAACACCAGTGACAGAGCACTTTAATAAGGCTGGTTGTGCCAACTGTAGAGCAACTCCAGTCTAAAAAACCAACAGAAGAGCCATCCCTTTGACCCCAGCATTTCTCAAGGTCTTTTTGAAATTAGTTTGTTGTGAAACAAGTATACTGAAGTGAACCATTCATATTTTAGAGCAATAATGTTTACGATATTGGCAAGCAACATAGACCTAGCTGCAATATACACAATCTGATCTTAAGCATATTAAAAATCATGTTACGATAACTACATTATTGCAAAAGTTTAATTTTTCTGATAAAATAAATAATTGACTAGAGGCACTATAACAACAATTACTATGTCTACATGGACACCAGAAAGCAGCTTATTGTGAGAAAGTGGGTTATTGTGAGAAAACAGCGTTCCTGTTTACATGTACTGTAGAAGCGGCGTACTCTTTACTCCCGTACACATGCGCCTCGATCGGTATGCAGCTTTCTCCACAGCAACGTAACTTGCCCGTGACACTTGTGTAAATAACACACATGGGATCCAGGAAAGACTTCGCTATTTTAATCTCAATTGCTTCATTTTATTTCCAGATATTCCAGAGTTGTTGCTGTGTTTGTTTCCTTCACTTACTATGACGACCTGCAGCGGAACTGTGGTGCAATATCGGGGTTTTCCTCTTATGTAAAATTCCAGGATTCCCCCAATGTACAAGTGCATAGTAGCTCAACTGATAGAGTGTTGTACTTGCGATGCAAGGGATCAGGGTATGAATCCTGAAGAGCATGAAAATGTGAGCCGAAAGTGTCATAGAAGCACCACAAATTGATGTGGTAGCTTCAACAATTGCGTTAAACTCGCATTTACTTTTTATGACACTATTGGTTAGGTTTACATTATGTAGTGCAATTCTGTATGTTATTATAAAGAAACACAATCATTTTAAATAAACAACTTAAATTGTAGAACAACTACTGCAAAATATACTGTGAAAGTCCAGCAACTAGTAACCTGGAAAATACTGTAAAATTACACACAGACAAATAAGTGTAGCAAATACTTTCCACATCTTCTATATCTTTCTATATTGCATTGCAGTTTTGGAGACTATGGAGAACAGCAGCTGATGCCAAGCCTATATTCCTTTAATAACCAGACATTAGTTTGTGTTTGTGTGTGTGTGGTGACTCAGGGTCTCCAGGCATTGTGGATTTGCTTCCCTGCATAAGTCTGTTGAGCAAACTGGCCAGTCAAGAGCAATGCATTCTGACAGGGAGGAGATTGCAAGGATTTATCTTCACTAACACAATAGAATACTGCCTCTCGCCACAACTTGTGGGAGGATGAAGCAGTTGCTGGGATGGCCTGCAAATACTGCACAAAAGATATCCAGAACTTTATGAAGTTCGAGGACTTCACCTTGACATTTCTTCTCTTTGAGAAGTGCAGTATTGACAAGACTTGAGGGAAACATTAAGGCTTAGAGTTAAGTCGTTGAAAGGACCAATTGGTGTGTTTCATGTTAAGAATTTATCCACTGTTTCTCGCAATGAAACAAGCCTTGGATCTTTTAAATTGTGTGACGCAACAAAATCACAGCCAGTCAGATTTTCAGATGCCCATAAAATGCATTGTACCACATGCATTGTTATTTGCTCAGAATTTGAATGTGCCAGCTGAGAAACTGTCATTGAGATGAATGGGAATACTAATGAATATCTCTCTCCCGGTATATTCCTTATTCCGGAAATCCTTGTATGAGCCTGGTCAGGACATGGTTTTAAGGTCTGGCTGATCATGCTTAAAGTGGAGTCTAGAGTAGAGTCTTATAGCTTAAAATAAAAAATAAAAAATAGAAGGTTGAATACCAATGAATGACCGGTGGGATGACTCAAAGGTCTTTCATTCCACATTCAATCCATACAAAATAGCGTGCACACATTTAGACGGTAGCAACTGCATGCAAGCTCATAAGCACCTCTGGCACGGTAAAACCCTAGCACTGTTTTTCTCATGCTTGCTATTTCCTCCAAGACATCTTAATGCACAAAATAAAGCCCCTCATGGAGTGCTTGCCAATCACACATAATAAAAATTAAAAAAAAAAAAACGGCACAATGCAAGAGCCCTTGCAGTGAGGTATGTTGTGTGATTTCTATTCTCTTGTTCTGGGGCTGTACGGAATGTGCAGAGGGTAAACGGTGCATGCATAATGCTAGCTGGCCAGTCAAAATAGATGAGAGAACCCGAGTGTGCCACTAATGGCACAAGCTCTGTTCCTGCCAAACCACTTTGCCCAGAATCTGCCATGCTGCTCACGAAAGAGTCAAGCTCATATTAGGGTATATACCTCACCAAGTTCAAAGCAAACCAAAAACATCATGTGACATTTCAGCCCTCACACAATTTTTCCTCAGTCCTGCATCTATTTCAGGTCAACTCAGATATCAGTGACAAGTCTGGTGGCAACGGTCGCCAAGAGAGTTCGGAAATGAAATTAAAGTTTAAATCACGCATGTCTCTCTATGGTGAAATCAATATACACTACCAGGCCAAAAAAAAAAAAAAAGAGCCTTTGGTCGTGGAATGGTCATGGAAAAGATGTTACTGTGTTTAAGAAGGGACAAAATATTGGCCTGCATCTAGCAAAGAAAACAACTAAGGAGATTGCTGAAATCACTGAAACTGGGTTAAGAACTGTCCAAGGCATTATTAAAACCTGGAAGGATAGTGGTGAACCATCAGCTTCGCGGAAAAATATTGAATGATCGTGATCGGAGATCACAAAAATTCTTCGTGAAGTTACGTCATAAAAAAACAACAACAAAAAAAAACCCATCAGTAGAACTCATGGCTATGTTTAATAGTAAGAGCATTTCCACAAGTACAATGCAATGAGAACGTACAGAATTGGGACTAAACTGCTGCGTGGCCACAAGAAAGCCACTTGTTACTGAGGCTAATCAGAAAAAAAACTACTTCAATTTGCTAGGGAGCATAAAGATTGGAATGTGGAGCAATGGAAAAGGTCATGTGGTCTGATGAGTCCAGATTTACCCTATTCCAAAGCAATGGGCATGTCAGGGTAAGAAGGGAAGTACATGAAGTGATGCACCCGTCATGCATAGTGCCCACTGTACAAGCCGCTGGAGGCAGTGTTATGATCTGGGGTTGCTTCAATAGGTCAGGTCTAGGCTCAGCAACATTATGAGGCAATAAAATGAAGTCAGCTGACTACCTGAATGTACAGTACTGAATGACCAGGTTATCCCATCACTGGATTTTATCTTCACTGATGGCACAGGCATATTCCAGGACAACAATGCCAAGATTAATCGGGCTCAAATTGTGAAAGAGTGGTTCAGGGAGCATGAGGAATCAGTTTAACTCATGAATTGTCCACCACAGAGTCCTGACCTTAACCCCATTGAAAGTCTTTGGGATGTGTTGGAGAAGACATTTTTTTAATGCAACTTTGTTTTTTTTTTTTGTTTTTTTTGCCAGGCAGTGTAGGTTGTCATACAAAAAAAAATGGTTTCGGCAAAAGCCATTTCATTGATGCTGGCGTATGGTAGCTTAGATTGTGTCTGTAGTGGATCATAGTAATAGTAGCAGGGGAGATGAGCAGTTGTAACACTCTTAGCTCAATCACAAATAGACTGGAATGATGACACTGTGTGTAAATAACTCAGTAAAGTTATTTAGCTGACAGAGAAAGGGAGTTTGGTCAACAACAACTGTCCAAAATTTTGTCTTTGAATTTAAATAAAATCTATTTAATCTCTAGGTTGTTGGTTAAAATTTAACATGAATTAAATGCCAACACTGTCGCTGGAAAATACCATAAAGAATTTATCATGGCTTTACAGGGATAGTTCATCCAAAAATTTTAATTCTCTCATCATTTACTCACCCTCATGCCATCCCAGATGTGTATGACTTTCTTCTGCTGAACACAAAGAAAGATTTTTAGATGAATATCTCAGCTCTGTAGGTCAGAGAGCTACGAAGGTCTGATCACCATTCACTTGCATTGTATGGACCTACATAGCTGAAATAAAATCTTCGTTTGTGTTCTGCAGAGGAAAGAAAGTCATACACATCTGGGATGGCATGAGGGTGAGTAAATGATGAGAGAAATTTCTTTTTTGGGTGAACTATACTTGTAAGGATGGGGTAACTGCAACACTAGTTATGAAATAAAATTTGCGTGAATGAACGTCACAGCATCTAACTGAAGACTAGAACTAGTTATTTTTAACTCTTCAGTTGATCAGTATATTTTAGTAAACCTGATTTTAGTTAATTCAGATAATTTTAATGTTGACCTTAGTTAGACTTTTGCTTTAAACACACATTTGCCAGCTAAAAGAATTAGTACCATAGATAAGAAAACTACATGAAAACATAAAAGGTGAAGAATATTAAGTAACATTTATTGTTATGGGGCAGACTGTAACAATAGTAAATAAAGACTTAAATGTTGGTCTGTTTCTCACCTAAAGCAATCGTATTGCTTCAGAAGACATGGATTAAACCACTTGAGTCATTTTAATTTTGGTGCTTGAAAGCTTTGGACTGCATTGACTTAAACACATCATACTTCCTTCAAAAATTCGTTCAAGTTTGAGACAGCATTTAAATTCAATAGGTCAATTGTACATTTGTATTGTATTTAATGATCTAGTTTCTCTCATTATCACTAAGTCAATTAATGGTACTATTATTTTGGCTGGCACACATAACTGTTTCTTATAGTCAAAGATGGCAGGTAAAATTGTAGTACTCTGTAAGTTATTAAGGAAAATGTAAACAATGTTACAACTGTCTCCTCTACCTGACATTTTTTGTATGTTTACAACATCCCAGGAAAAAAAAACTAGTAAACAAATCATATCTGCCTGTTTCTATTTATACATGCTGCTGAGAGAAAAGTGTGAAGACAAATCATACACATGGGGCTTTCCATTAGCGTCTCATCCACTGCTCCTCAACACCACTAATGAGAAGCACACCCATCCTGTGCCAGAGCTGACACTCCACACCTCTCCACACAGCTGTCCTCTTACTGCTGAAGATGAGCAGGAAATCAAGAAATCAAAACTCCACCATATCACTAAAACTAAACTTTCTAATTTTGCAGAGTGACTTCCTTAAAGTAGTGATGCAAACTAAACTACATTTTTCAGTAGCATGATAGTAGTTCAGCTGTTCTCAAAACAGATCATCTTTTCCAGTAACAAACTAGTTTTGTCAGGGTCCTGTCACTCTGTCAGTCTGGGTATTTGTCTGACCGGACCGTGCCATCATCATCCCATGTCTGTCTTGTGTTTCATTATCTGTCTTTGTGTGAGCACACGGCTTAGTTTTTTCCTGTCATGCGCTCTTCGGTCTTTCTTGTGGTTCATGTCCGGAGCATGGTGTCTGGATCCTGACTTCCCTGTCTGGTTCGGTTTCGGTCTGTGTCGGGATCCGGACAATCACGCTCCATGTTCTGTCTGTTATTGATGTGAGTGCATCGCACTTATGTCATCTTGGCAGGCTGCACTCACATCAATAGTTTATGTCTGTCTCTCGTGAACACGGGTGTGCCTCACGTTGCGCTGTGCACCCAGGTCGAGAGCTGTCTTGTGTTTCATGTCCGGAGCATGGTGTCTGGATCCTGACTAACCAGATTCCCTGTTTGGTTCAGTTTTGGTCTGTGTCGGGATCCGGACACTCATGCTCTATGTTCTGTCTGTCTTTGTGTCTGTCTCTAGCGACCACGCGTTGCGCTTGCTTTGTACTGTGCGCCTGGGTCATGAGCTGTCTTCATGTTGTGCTGAGGATCGGTCACTTCAGTCAGGTATTGGGTGTGTGTGGCCGAACACTCACACAAGTGTCCCGTCTCGTTTGTTGCCTGTTGCGTGCATCACGTGGCGTTTGCTCAGGCTTTTTTTTAGTGTGGGAATGCGTGGCATTGCTTTGCTTGGCATTGCTACACATTCTCTCATCTTGTTTGTCAGTTAGCATGGGCATATACTGCCTTATTGTCGATGTGTGCTAATGCCATTCGCGTGTTTTGTTGTCTTGAGCATGTAGCTTTGTTTTGTTTCTGCATTGCCGCGTGTCTCTCTGTCTTACGTCATACTCTGTCTCCTTGTTTGCCCATGATTAGTGTATTAGTCACACCAGTCCTGTATTAACCTGTTTTGATTTCCTTCCATTTTTTAGTCTCCTTGTGTGTGTTGTCCAGTGTCTGTTCGTCTTGTGTGATTCAGTCGATCTTGTGTGTCTCCAGTTGGTCTTGTTGGCTGGTCCATGTCGGTTGCAGTTTATGTTATTCCCTTTTCCTGTTTCGGTCCAGACAGTCCTGATATCCTGTTTTCCCTACCCCAGCCTGGATTACTGTTTTCCCCTTTGGGGTAGTTTATGTTTGTTTTTCCCCCTCGTTGGAGTTTTGGTTTGTTTTGTGCCCTTTTGGTTATTGCAATAAATCCTTTGTTTTTTAAACTCTACATTTGGGTCCTGAGCCTGTCAATCTCTGTATGTTCGTGACAAGTTTTTTTCAATGATTAGAAGAGTAGTGTGATGAAGCACTACATCACTAGCTTTGTAGAACTGTATTGTATGCCCAGCTTTACAACTAAACAAACTGAGATAAAAATCAAACATGCTATGTGCATCACTTTACATCTTTTTTTTTTTGTTCTTTTTTTTGTTTGTTTTTTTGTAGCAATATACAAAAAAATACTACAATAGTTATCACAATAATTTTACAAAATAATGTCATATTAAATAAATGTTACTGTTCATCACTATGCTTTCGGTATATGTGCATATATAAACTTTATATTAAATATATTAGTACATATAATATGTATATAAGTTTATTAAAATTCAAGTGTTTTAGTTTTATGGGTGGTATTTAGTGTCAACAGATCCATCTGCATGCTGTTTATATATACTGACTGTATCGCTACTTTTTATTAGTAACTTGTAGTGTAGCTAACTTTTATCCCCCCAAAAAGTAGCTTGATTGTTGTGATGATTTTTAAACTGATGAGCAGATTGTAGTTTGACAAGCAACAGTTTCAAAATCATTTTCCCAACACTGATTCACACCAGATTCTTCTAAAGAATGCAAGGTCATAGTTTACCATTATCACTTATCACTTGTTTTAGTTTTACAATCTGGCAGCCTGCATGACTCCCACAGCATGAAAAGAGTCAAAGAAAGGTACATTTAGAGTTTCTTGAAAAAAAAAACATAGCCCATCTGCATTAATCAAAATTGACGGCTCAATATAACGTGCTCCTCAGATACATATGGAACATGTTAAACAATGCCCTGTCCAACACACATATTTACATTTCTTGCTTGTTTAGCAGTGTGCAGTGTTGCTCATGCTGAGTGTAGTTACGATTACTGTATAAACCAAACATCCAACCTAAACTAGAATTTGTGTTTACACACACATACACACATATATACGTATATATGTAGTTGGCAGCTATACATATCATTCATGCATTCTCTTACTGTTTAATTGGGCAGTTCTTTACCAGAATCAGCTGCAATATGGACCAGACTTTCTACGATTGGTCAAAAGTCTAGCTATGCAAGACTACTGAAGCCCTGGCATATACAGTATTCATGACTCCACCACTACTGCTGCCTTCATGGTGAATACAACGAAGAAGCTTGGTTATGCGTTTCAGCATGTAATAACCCTCTTATTGCACTCTAAACTTAAAAGTTTCACTGGGGAGGAATGACTCTGGAGAGGTCAGAGAAAAGCCTCTTTTTCAAAGGGCTGTACCCAGGCAGGAGACAAGTGGAGGTGCCAGGGGCATTTTATCACAAACCTCCCATTATAGGACTTTGATATCCCGCACTGCAAATCTCAAGCCTAACTCAAAGCAGAGCAGAGTGAGCATCCCCTGGACATCTGTGACAGATGTATATAGGCCTGGTATGACTGTCATGAAACCATGCCACTCTAACAATGTCTCTATGGCCTTGTTAGTCACTCAAAAGTCCAGTCACCAAAGCACGGCTGTTTAATTTTTGCAAGGCTCTCAGGAAATTAACTCTCTCGCTGTGTGAGAAATTGTGCAGGCATGAGTTATTAGATAATGGCACTTAAAATTTGATGTGGAGCATTTGTTGTAGCCAAAGTCCTTTTCAAGGCAAGTCAGTCTGCTCCCAGGCAGCTATTTTCTATGGATACAAGTGGCATAAAAGTACAGCTCCTATCTAATTGAATAGGGAAAGATGGAAATCTCCAAAAACCGTTAGTCAGGATTACAATTAAATATTTTTTTTTCAAATTAGCAGTAAAATCTGACAACAGTGGTATCATAAATTGTGTTTCTTTAGTTCAGATCATGCTAAAAAGCACTATTTCTTCAAGCTGGTTCAGCTAATGTGTATGCACGAGTGGACTGACAAGTGATGTCTGTAAGGGGATTGGCTCTTTTACATGTAAAACGGGACCTTATTTTCTACATCCGCCAGATTGGGGGTTCCAATTTCTCCCAATTATTTCATTAATTCCATGCTTTCTAAATTCCAGTTCAGTTCCTAAATTTGAATTGAATCTGAACTGTAGCAAATAGGATACAGAATTGTAATTTGAATTTAAAGCTGAAATGTGTCATTTCTGCGATACTGGCATCACCAAATGGAATTGCAAAAATAAACATTGTTTCAAACATTGGTTTTAAACAGATTTCTGATTTCAGATTTTTTTCTGATTGAGATTTCAGTTCCCTATCTGTCACTCACTCGACATTGTGTCGATATAGTGACACTAGAGGTCACTCTTGGGAGCCCCAAACACCTCTGCTTTTTTGAAAAAGGCCAATGAGAATTGGCAAGTGGAATTTGCATGCCACTCCCCCGGACATACAAGTATAAAAGGAGCTGGTATGCAACCACTCATTCAGATTTTCTCTTCGGAGCCGAGTGGTTCTATTCATTGAGCTGAATTCATCCGCCAAGTTCATTCACCTCTCTCTGCTGGATCTTATGGCGCATTTCAGCGGCTTCTCCCCCTCTGCATCTGTGGTTTGCAGAGAACGCCCCTGGGCGCTTCGGCAGAACATTTAAAAGAGTATATTCTAAAAGAGTATATTTTCTTTCTGAAAGAGCGGCACACACAGAACGTCTTTTTAAAGACGCGTCTTTTTAAAGATGCCTTTCTGTTTGTGTGTTATTTCTGGTTGCAGTTGTTATTTCTCCGCTTCCGACGGCCACGATCGCTGTCTTACGTGTCTGGGCACTGCCCATGTGGAGACATTGTTCGTGGATGAGTTGCGGTCGAGGCTGCGGCACCCAAAAGCCTGACAAAAGAATGGTTGCCTTGTCTCCTGGGTCGCATATCCGGTGCGCACGGCCGTCGTCATGACCACTGTCCACCGTCCCATTTTGGCAGGTATGGCGCTCCAGCAGCGGACCCCCCGCCCCAGTGCGCCCAGCTGTGGCACAAAAACGGCCACATGGGATTGGTTCCAGTGGACTACGGGGACGAGATTCCTCCTCCCCCCTCCTCGACCAATCTTATGGTGGGCGGGAGGAGCCAGGTAAGTGCTTCAATGTCCCTGGACTCAGCACGGCCACGGGGCTCGAGTCCCTTCGATGTGGCACCTTGAGCAGAAACATTAGATGATATTAATAATCAATGCTTGAAATTCCACCTATACAATTTTTATTTGTAATAAATTAACTTTATTTTTTATGGACCATGGTGGGAGAACTTCTCATAATGCTCTACTTTAACTTCAAAATGGAGCCAAACAACAGGAAGCAGGCTTACAGGAAACCTTCAAATGGATTGTGAATTTTGCCCAATCCTGTTGCATTGGGAAGTGTGGAGAATGAAATTTCATTTCATTTGAATGATTACACTCTAGGTCTGATAAATTTGGAATTGCATCATGCTAATGCCATAATAGCTAGCACATGTCAGAGTTAATAAACTGAACACATTTACGACATATCTGCATGCAATACATCATGTGGACCAAATGCTTAGACTGTGCACCTTGAACCATTTGAAGAATGCATTGCATCATTACAAGAATCATTACTAATCTTTTTTGAAGAGTTTTTGAAACCGCAACCAATTCGAATTAGCCATCAACAACTTTAATTCCTTAACAAACAAAACCACAAGTGTCAGTCATATTGAACTGATTAAAAAGTAAATTGCATTTGAGGTAAGAGCTGGGATGGGGGGGGGGAGGGGGGACCTGCTAAGCTAGGTCGTTAGCCTTCATCGTTAGTGGGTTGGTCTTCCGGTTTTCATTTGGCAATGAACTGCAGGAGTTCAACTGCTGCCAAATTACTTGCCAATGTTGGGAAAACATTGAAGAGATAATTAGTTCAGTCTCTCAGTCCATGCGATTAACTGTGATGGAAGAGACTTGCAAATGACTGGGCTACCAATATTGCAATTAGTCCAATGTGTACACTGAATGGATGATGTCTTTAAGGCAAACCTAGGCCACACTGGTGCGCCAAAATGGCTCCAGGCAGACAAACAGCTTTCTCTATTAAATCTGCTGTCAAGCTCACTTAACGGGTGCTAGAAACTGGATATTCTTAAGTTAATTCAAATGGCCCAAACAGAGGACGGAGAGAGAGAGTGTGTGGAGGCAGCGGGGATTTATATGTTTTCGCATACACATTTTTCTATCTTTGGATTGACACTAATCTGTACAATATTAATCATTGACAGCATCTAAAATGTATACACTTTTATGTATGTACAACTTCAGAGACATGAATATTTTTATGAATCCTCTGAAGACTGGTCAGAATGGAAATTTATGGAACCTTTGCAAGACTAAAACCAAACGATGTAGATATTTGTCTGAGTAAGACCTTTTTAGTGGCAAATTTATTTATGAATACATTTCAGAATTCCAGAACCAATAAAGGTAAAGTCACTTTCACTTTTTGTATGACTAAATATAAAAACCATCAAAGCTAAACAAGTATAAAATAGTAGGCCTATAAATTCTATATTCTATGAACCTCAAATGATCCTTAAACATTTGTATGCCCCTGAAGTTGTTCATACATAAAAGGCTTTAGGTTTTAGATGCTTTCCATATGTTAAAATTGTAAGTTTTAGTGTCTATTCAAACTTCACAGTACCAGTACTAGAATTTACGCATAAATACCTACACATAATGACATCACATTGGAAATATGTTAATCCCTTATTATTTTCCATGTGTGAAAATAGGAGTTACTTACAAACTTGCAATGGTTGACATAATGATAACTATAGTGCAGGGCAGGGCCGAAGCAAGGTAATCTGGGCACCCTGGCTGTGTCTTGCTCTGGGCCCCTTTCCTATTAAAAAATACAGTTTAGAATTTGTTGTGGGCCCCCTAGACCTTTGGGCCCCTAGAATCATTACCACCTTTCACCCAACTAGCTACGGCCCTGATGTAGGGGTCGGCAACCTATGGCACGTGTGCCAATGTGGAGGGGTAATCACTGGCATGCCAGTGATACATTCTACATTCTACATCTTGATGTAATTCCTCATGATCATGCAGCATGTTTTATGAGCTGAATGAGAGGCTAAACAAAAAGTTAAAATGTGACGAGTAGAGCCCGACCGATATGGGATTTTTGAGACCGATACCAATTTTAGAGGAGGAACATTCACAAAATTCAAATAAAATAAATAGCTAAATAAACATCAGTACTGTATGTTTAGTATCAGTCAGTTGCTGACCATTAAAATAAAGAATAAATTCAAATAAAAGAAATAGCAAAATAAACATCAGTACTGTTTAGTATCAGTCAAATGCTGACTATTTTAATACTGCCAGTCAACTAGGTGCAGGTTGTAAAACAAGAAGCATTTACACCTGCCGAGACAAGAGAAAAACAGCAACAGCGGTGTTACACCATATTCTGCTATACAAGTTCAGGGGAACTTTCAACGGTGGAAAACCAGACTTTTCAATATTACATTTTATAAATGCAATGACTGGAATTGTTCGGTTGAAGAGGGTTCCAAACTGTGAATCCTGAACAAAACAGTTTGGTGAAAACATGTTTACACATTAGCTTCCACTTAGCTGACAAGCTATGAAAGTAGCTACGTGGTTAGCTAGTTAGCTATAAGCTCGTTGTCACGGAGAGTAAAAGATGGACCAGCATTGCGTCTCACCAACTAGGTAACAATGTAGCGTGAAATCAACACTCAACAGACACAATCCACCACCGCACCATTGTCTGATGAGCTGCAATAAGATGCTCTGATGCTTATCTTTCAATATGCTACATTACTTACTGCACTGACAAACTATAGCTGGCTAACAGCAAACAGACATGAGTGACGGTTGTCATGGACAGGGTTAACGTTACATTAGTTATATTTAAAAGGGAAAATGATGGGGTCATTGTCTAATAACTTTCCAGTATGTATTTCACAAACTAGTTAGCAGCTTACCGAGAAGAGACCGCTTAACTCCGCCCTGTCTGCAGAGCCACCGTCAGCTCTGTAAGCAGTGGAGTCGGAGCGCACTCTGCTGAAAAAAAGTTTTCATATCTGCGCATATCTGCACTAGTGACAAGACTGCAATATACCCAACAGCCACGAGCCGGCAGCGCTTCACTTTCGGTAAATAGCACGAGTAATCATGCCAGCTTAGCTTAGGTCAGGCTGCACGGATGACTGACAGCCTACATTCCGTGTTAAATTTGTTTCTTTTTGCATTCAGAACAACATGTGATTTAATAAGGAAAACACCACTATTAATCCTTGAGATGTCCAACCCAGTATACAGGTAAACCCTCCTAAAACCATGGTCACACTCAAAAATACATTAAATGATTATAAGAAAAAACATAAACCCACATCTTAGGGTTCAAAATCTGAGCAGTCATTTTAAAAGTGGGGGGACGTAGCTGTCAGTAGGTGGCTCGCACAGACCCAACACTTACAGTGCAGTATTAATATTTTACAGTATACATTAATATTTAAGTATTATATTAATACGTACATATTATTTACTTTTAATATTTGTAGCATTTTAAAGTTTCAAGTATTGCAAAATAATTGCAAAATTTATCTAAATTAGCTGCAAAAATAAAGGTTAACTTGTGGAAAAATAATAAAATTATAAAAATAATAAATAACAAGCAAGTACAACCCCCCCAGTATTTATACCATAATCAATGGAAACATATACATTTTTCACACTGTAACCCCCCATGTTCAAGCCAAATCTACGCCCTTGACCTCACAAACATAATGTAAAAAGCATAACTTAATGAAGACTCATGCGTTGATATTAACTCCACTTACAATGTGTGCTTAAAAGAAGCTTTTTTTCTGCAGTGCATTTCATGTAATGCTGCCAATCATGAATGATATGCCGATAAATAACTCTCATTTGTGTGTTCCTCATCTCTAGATTATTAATTTAGATCAACATAAATGCCGAATGTCTGACTGATGGCCTATTACATAAGGGTTGTTTTGGCCTATGAAACTCACCTGCGATTGGCTGGATGGTCGCTTAATCAGCCCAAAGTAAAAAAGCACAAAGAATACTGTATACAAATTCACCATTTGGACTCGGTATGAGTTTAGCTTGGAAAAGTGCAGGGGACAAAAATCACCTTTTTAAAGAGTGTGTGTCCCCCACGTCCCCCGCAGCTGCTACGCCCTTGACATCAAGATATAGATTCGGAATGCAGGTGCGAAAAATGTCATATAAATAATATAACCTGTTCCTCTCTCGCTGTTGCTTTCGTGCTAGTGATTACATGATTACAATGACAATATAAGAAATATTTAAGCCATTGACTGTGTTTCCCTGTGTTTTTGTCAGTTCTTTTCCATGCTTGGCTATAATGGTTTGGTTGTTTTGCTCTCCAGTGTTTTTTGCGTTTCTAAGATTTCCAGTGTTCTTATGTTTTTGTGTTTCATTTAAGTTTTCATTAAATATCCTGCATTTAGATCCACCTTCTCTCGCCAGGAGTAAAATGTGATCTCTCTTTGGTCGAATACATCAACTATGCTTTAAGGCTTGCTTTCCCCTCCTACACAGTGGGGTATGGCAGTAACCCCACTGCGGCACGCAACGCTCACTCGATGGAAGTTGTCTCAACCTCAGTGGTCCCTGCTTCATTGGTCCTGGTGGACTCAACCTCGGTGGTCCCTGTTTCAGTGATTCTGGTGGTCTCAACCTCAGTGGTTCCAGTGGTCTCAACCTCCACCGGTCCCCCACCACTGCCAGCACCTTCCCTGCCGCTGCCAGTGTCCCCGGTCACGGAGGCCATTTCCCCTCTGCTGCCAGCACTTTCGGCCTAGGAGGCAATTTTCCCGTTGCTGTCAGTGCCCCCTTCCACAGAGGACATTTCCCCACCGCTGCCAGTGCTTTCGGACAAAGAGGCCATTTCCCTGTCGCTGTCAGTGCCCCCGGCCATGGATGCCGTTTCCAAACCACTGCCAGCGCTCCCGGCCACAGAGGCCATTTCCCCACCGCTGCCAGTGCTTTTTGACAAAGAGGCCGTTTCCCTGTCGCTATCAGTGCCCCCGGCCATGGAGGCAGTTTCCCAACCACTGCCAGTGCTCCCGGCCACAGAGGACATTTCCCCACCGCTGCCAGTGCTTTCGGACAAAGAGGCCGTTTCCCTGTCGCTGTCAGTGCCCCCGGCCATGGAGGCCGTTTCCCAACCACTGCCAGCGCTCCCGGCCACAGAGGCCATTTCCCCACCGCTGCCAGCGCTCCCGGCCACGGAGGCCATTTCCCCACCGTTGCCAGTGCTTTCAGCCAAGGAAGCCATTTCCCCGTCGCTACCAGCATCCACATGATAGAACCACGCATCCTCGGATGGTTCCGCCTTGGCCTCCTGGTCCATGCCAGTCTCTGGGTCTTCTGCCTTGGTCTTCTGGTCCATGCCAGTCTCTGGGTCCTCCGCTGGCTCCCTCCTGGCCTCCTGTCCCTCACCGGTCTCTGGTAGTTCCTGACCAATTTATCGGTCGGCCGATATTAGCCTTTCACAGATTTAATTTTTTACCTTAGATAGATATATCGGTATCGGCATATATGTTTACCAATATGTACAGATATGAAAAGTTTTTTCAGAACATATAATGCAGAAAACAATGCTTTAGAATTGGTGTCATAATGTAGTTTGTCCAGCAGAGCCGCTCCGACTGAGCTGAGCTGACGGTGGTTCTGGTGAAGGTGGGATGAACAATGTCCATCTTTTACTCTCCTTGACAATGAGCTTATAGCTAACTAGTTAACCATGTAGCTACTTTCTTTGCTTGTCAGCTGAGTGGAAGCTAATGTGTAATATGTATTCACCAAACTGTTTTGTTCAGGATTAGCAGTTTGGTACCTCCTTCAACCGAACAATTCCAGTCGTTGCATTTACAAAATGTAATATTTAGAAGTCTGGTTTTCCACCGTTGAAAGTTTCACCTGAACATGTATAGCAAAATACGGTGTAACACCGCTACCGCTGTTTATCTCTTGACTCGGCAGGTGTAAACAACTTTTGTTTTACAACCTGCCCCTAATTGACTGGCAGTATTAAAATAGTCAGCATTTGACTGATACTAAACATACAGTACTGATTTTTATTTAGCTATTTATTTTATTTTTATTTATGCTTTATTTAAATGGTCAGCAACTGACTGATACTGAACATACAGTCCTGATGTTTATTTAGCTATTTATTGTATTTTTATTTATTCTTTATTTAAATGGTCAGCAACTGACTGATACTGAACATACAGTCCTGATGTTTATTTAGCTATTTATTGTATTTTTATTTATTTTGTATTTAAATGGTCAGTCATTGACTAATATTAAACATACAGTACTGATTTTTATTTAACTATAATTTTAATTTATTCTTTATTTAAATGGTCAGCAACTGACTGACACTAAACATACAATACTGATTTTTAGTTTGCTATCATTTTAATTCTTTTATTTAAATGGTCAGCAACTGACTGATACTGAACATACAGTACTGATGTTTATTTAGCTATTTATTGTATTTTTATTTATTCTTTATTTAAATGGTCAGTAACTGACTGATGCTAAAAATGCAGTACTGATTTTTATTTAGCTATAATTTTAATTTATTCTTTTATTTAAATGGTCAGCAACTGACTGATACTGAACATACAGTCCTGATGTTTATTTAGCTATTTATTGTATTTTTATTTATTCTTTATTTAAATGGTCAGCAACTGAGTAATACTAAACATACAGTACTGATGTTTATTTAGCTATAATTTTAATTTATTCTTTAATTAAATGGTCAGCAACACACTGATACTAAACATACAGTACTGATTTTTATTTAGCTATAATTTTAATTTATTCTGTAATTAAATGGTCAGCAACTGACTGATACTAAACATACAGTACTGATGTTTATTTAGCTATTTACTGTATTTTTTCTTTATTTAAATGGTCAGCAACTGACTGATACTAAACATACTGTACTGATGTTTATTTAGCTATTTATTGTATTTTTATTTCTTTATTTAAATGGTCAGCAACTGACTGATACTGAACATACATTACTGATGTTTATTTAGCTATTTATTGTATTTTTATTGATTCTTTAAATAGCCTTCTGAATACCTTTGCATAGTCATATCGGTGCAAAATTTGTGCACAATCCACTTAGAAAAGATCTGTTTTCATTCCAGCTCAAAAATTAAATATATCAGCCACCATATCGGTAATCGGTGAATTTTCCCCCTCTAAAATCAGTATCGGCCTCAAAAAATCTCTAATCTCTGGGTTCTCTGCCTGTTCTGCCCAGGTCTCCTGTTCATGCCGGACTCTGGGTCTTCCGCCGGCTCCCGGTCTCCTGTTCCACACTGGTCTCAGGGTCCTCCGCCCTGGTCTCCTGGTCCACGACAGCCTCCGGGCCCTCCACCCGCTCCGCCCTGGTCTCCTGGTCCACGCCAGTCTCCAGCACCCTCCTGTCCCCCGTGGTCTCTTGCTCCTTCCATGAACTTGCGTTTTAGGACCGTCAGGAGCCGCTCCTTAAATGGGGGCTATGTCAGGTGTTCCCCAGTGACCACTAGGGGCTACCATATATGTTCAGTGTTTTCTTTGTGTGTTTGGTTGCATTTTGGGTTTGTAGTTCTTTTACCTTGCCTTTATTTATTGGTCCTTCTGTTCATTAGTCCCAGGTGTCTTGTTTGCTCATTAATCTTTGCATATTTAATCCCTGTGTTTCCCTGTGTTGTTGTAAGTTCTTTTCCATGTTTGGCTGTAATGGTTTGGTTTTTTTGCTCTCCAGTGTTTTGTGTTTCTAAGATTTCCAGTGTTCTTGTATTTCATTTAAGTTTTCATTAAATAGTCTGCATTTAGATCCTCCTCCTATCACCTTGATTCTCCACCATCATTACACTTGTGGCTGTAAACAAGAAAAATGGCTTTTGGTGTTAGCAATGTTTGATCAAAATAATAATGGAACCCAACATGTATTATTATCCAACATTTATTTGTAAACCTTCATCAACAAAGGCATATAGCGTTTTGTTTATGCTCATTAGAGCTGTGTTCTTACGTTCCATCTGCACAATTTTTTAAATTGTTGGTCTATGTAAAAATGGGCTAGATGAACGTCTTTGGCTGCTACGGTGCGTTTGTGTTTACAGAGCAGGATTCAGTACTCAGAAGAGCGGCGATAACCGTGTTTAGCTATTTGACCACTAAGATATTCTGACTTATTCTGACTGTCTGCATCAGATAAATCTCACATTGTCTTACATCCCTAAAAGATGTTTACAAAATGAACATATTCAATATATGTAGATATCCATATACATGTGGTATAATTTTGCATACACAAGTTCCTGGTTTTCTTATTTTGGTTCCATTATTCATTTTGATTGAAGATGATTGACTTCAACATTTCAGCAAAGGACACGCTGCCCCTGACACTGCAAAAAAAAAAACAAAAAAAAAAAAAACTCACCCTGCACTCAGGTGAGCTATGTTTGCTCACTCTATCCCTATAGGAGAAAATTGGCATTTGCTTCTCATTAGAGTTAAAATGTGCATTTAAAACTACCATGCCATAATTTCAATAAAATTTTAATGAATCAACTTCAGACGTGCACAATGCACGGAACCGCAAAATAGCTCCAAGCAGCCTTGACTATTGTTTTTTTGGAGGCTGTGACTTGTGCTACATGGTCTTGTGAACTGTAATGCAATCCATTAGGACTTAAAGGTTATCCTGCTGAGCTTGTATCTGCTTATGTGTGCAGAAATAGGCACAGATCTGAAATTCTGGCATGTAGAGGCCTTAAAGTAAATCCTTCTAGTCATTTGTGATTTCCTCTGCACCTCTCCATGTTTGAGGAGATTGTTTATGCCAGCGCTCTGGCTGATGAGGTTACGAAGACGTTTATTTCCACCCTTTTACATGATTTGGATGACAAACACATGATGCAATCTGCAATGGTAAAAATATGACTGTACATCCCTGTGTTGTTTTTTAGTTAAGCTGACAGCTAATCTAAAAAGGGCTGATTGTTGGAGGTAAGGAGTAGGCAATAATCAAAACAACACTGATAAAGAACCATTAGGCTTTTCATGTTAGTAACAAAGATAAAGACTGGAATTTATTAGCAAGGATGAGAACAGACAACCATTAAATTTATGTCAGTTGAGGTCATGGCACATGTCAAAAAGAATTACCAGCACCACTTTGTTTAACCTTACTGTCATATTCATTCCCATTTAAAACTGATCATTTAATTCAGGGGCCAGAGTTCAACACTCAGTGAGGATTATTGAACTCTTTTTATGACCTTTATAGATGTGATTTGTTAATGACTGGCAGGACAAAAAAAGACAGGAAAACTGGCATCAAAGCTCTAAAGAAGCTACAACTAAAATTCAGGTAGACAAGAACAGAGACATAGAGGTGTTTTTATTTACAGTACCAGTCGAAGTGCAACAAAAGTCAAAAGCATACTTTGGTGAGTTGCTTTCATCTTCTGTTCCTCCGAACACATCAGTCCATTCAAATAAGCTAATGGGTAAATAACAAATATGGATGTACAAGTTGAGGAAAAGGAGAAATGTCATCTTTAGAAATGTAATCTTTATAGGCCTATTTGTGTTGGTTTCAAACTTGAAAAAGTGTTGAAAAGTCTTTTAACATTTTAGCAAACATTTCTATTTAATTACTTTAATGTCAAGTGGTGTAACCATCATTCAAATAAAAACTAAAATAATTTTACCTTAAAAACCTGAATACAAGTGTGTACACATTTTATAAAAAATAAATAAATAAATAAATGTTTTCAGGCAGCAAAAGTGGGTAAAACATGTAGAAGTTAAAAACACTAGGGATGTGCACTGATAGTCATGATTCGGTTAACCATTTGAAACACCTGTATACCAAAATCACTATTTGGTTATTCTACACGTGCAATAGAGGTCTTCAACCAGAACCGACCTGAGCCTGACAGGACCCTACAAACCGTTTGGTCACTTTTTCAAGCATAGGGTGAATTAACTTCCTCTTCTTTTTTTTTTTTTTCTTTTTTTTATGCATCTGTGCTGTTTTTCAATTGTTTTTCTATGTGAACATGCACTGGACAGACGTCTTTGATTGTCGCCCAACATTTAGCACAGGACCAGCTATTTTCTATGGATACAAGCGGCATAAAAGTACAGCTCTTATCTACTTGAATGGGGAAAGACCGAAATCTCCAAAACAGTTGGTCAATGTTACAATCAAAGAACAAATTTCAAATCAGAAAATCTAACAACAATGGTATCATAAACTGTGCTTCTTCAGCTCAGAAGACACTAATAAAATAAACTTAAAATTAAAAATAATGCTTGCCCAGCTATAACGCATGCACGTTCTCGAGATGACTGACAGGTGATGTCTGTATCTAAAAGGTGATTGGCTCTTTTACCTGTAAGGCAGGACTTTCCAATTTGTCCCATTCACTTCAATACATACAAGTTCAGGTTACAAAGAGGGCTTCATTTGACTGTTACACATGATTCCAGATTGTTTTTCACTCGGCAGAGTTTCAGCTCTTAAAAAACATAAAGTAATTTTTTTTTTTTTTTTTTTTTTTTTTTGCTCAGGTGTGCAAACAATAATTTCTCAAGTTCACAGCTAAACCATTTAAAAATCAAAGTATCCTAAAGAAGCTTATAAACCGCAGCAGTGCAACTCCAGGCACATGACAATACTAGCATTCACTGCCTCATGGAAATGTGAACCTGCCCAGGCAGAGCACATATCCTATTTTCAATTATGTATTTTTCGTTGGTTAAGAATACTGTGTTGCAGCCAGTGACAGTATGATTGTTTGTGTTTGACTATAATGTGAGTGATTTCATTATTTGAAGATCTATGTATAGTGCTATTTAGGCTAAGCTCACTGTGCACTTAATTCCCTGCTGTTTTGAGTAGTGTTTGACGCAAATCCATTGCAATAAATGTTCTTTATTCCTAACTTCCAACAATTAACCGTTTGTGAAACCATGTTACCTTGCACATCCCTAAAAAATAGTTTTAAAAAGAAAAACTGTGTTTACTTGTAGCCATGTGGAGAAATTTCATGTAATTTAACTCTGGTCATAAATTGGACGTGGCCCCTTTAAGAGTTTTGCAGCGCCCACTCTGTTACACACGTGTGCTGGTTAGATCGTGAGAGCAAAAGAGCTCCCAGTTTTGTTCATTGGTTGGAATTTAGTAGGTTGCATATGGATTGTTTGTGTGGAGTTTGACCACATTTTAGCATACACGTGATGACTGGGTATGTGAATTTAGTATTAATCATATGTCATTTAATGATTTGTAGCCCAGAGTGTTTTCTAGTTTAGTAAATAAGTGTAATACGTGTTATATGTGAAAATATGTGTAATGAGAACATGTGTAATGATAATTATATTGTTTTAAACTGCAATATATGTCCTTAAAACCTGGTTACAAATAAGTAAAATACTGTGAGTTATTTAAGCATGTGTTAAATGCATAAAATGCTTTGAGTGATTTAAGCAAATACTTGAATGTATAAAATGTTATGAATGCTATAAACATGTATTAAGTGTGTGTTGTATATGGTTAAGCGAATGCCCTGTTTGTATTTTCTTTTGACATTAGCCTCTACTGTATTTCATTTGTTGTATTTTGTTGTACCTTATTTAAATTTTTGTATTTCATTGCTGTTTTCCATTTTACAATTATTATTATTTATTTTTTTTTTTTTTGATGTATACGGCCCCATCAACCGCTGTTTTTTTTATTTATTAATTATTTAAACAGCCATCAGAATGAAACCCCAAAAATAAATTTTTGTTTCCCGTGTTGTTTCTTTACAACCACCGGCTAAATACCAATATCATGAATTTTTGAAACAAGGAAGGTTTTCTTAAGGTTATGCCATTTGACAAAAACTTACCTTGCCCTAAAAAGGTCCAAATATCCAAAATCTACAGGGGTCCAGTCCATTTCCTGTTTTTTGTGTTTTTACATGACAACAAAATTGCTTCTTGTATGTTATACCACACTGACTTTAGTGTAATTTTACTTTAAGTTTATATATATATATATATATATATATATATATATACAGCACTGTGCAAAAGTTTTAGGCACGTGTTTCACAAAAGCATTTGTCTTAAGATGGTTATTTATATCTTCAGCTTTAGTGTGTCAATAGGAAATATAAATGTTAGACTCCTAAACATTACTTTTGCAAATAGAAAAGATTAGAATAGAAGAACAGGGAGCACTGCAACAGATGTCATGGCCCCCACAAAGCCCCCCACTGAACATAGTGTCAGTCTGAGTTTACAAGAAGAGACAGAAGCAATTGAAACAGCCTAAATAGATAGAAGAACTGTGGTGAATTCTCCAAGAAGCTTGGAACATCCTATCTGCCAACAACCAAAGAAAAGCTGTGTCCAGGTGTACCTAGGAGAACTGGTGCTGTTTTAAAGGCAAAGGTGGTCACACCTAATATTGATTTAGCTGTTTTATGTTTACTGGACTTTGTATGACATTAAGTGATAAATGAAAACTATTTATGTCATTATTTTTGAAGACATCCTCACTATGCAACATTTTTCACAAGTGAATTAAACTTTTGCACAGTACTGTATATATATAAATTTAATTGATGCCATACTACCTACTAAGCTTTTTTCAGCCTTTCAGTGACTTTTTAATCTTTATTTCAATCCCAGAACTGGTAAACCACCTAGTCATTTTTTACTTTAAGCCCAACAAAAAGTATCAAAATGTATTTTAATACCAAAACTGAAAACACATTTATTAAATAAGGGGTATATTCAGGGGCTTGGGTAGCTCAGCGAGTATTGACGCTGACTACCACCCCTGGAGTCGCAAGTTTGAATTCAGGGTGTGCTGAGTGACTCCAGCCAGGTCTCCTAAGCAACCAAATTGGCCAGTTGCTAGGGAGGGTAGAGTCACATGGGGTAACCTCCTCGTGTTCACTATAATGTGTTTAGCTCTCAGTGGGGCACGTGGTGAGTTGTGCATGGATGCTGCGGTGGATGGTGTGAAGCCTCCACAAGCGCTATGTCTTTGCGTTAATGCGCTCAATAAGCCACGTGATAAGATGCGCGGGTTAACTCGGAGGCAACTGAGATTCGTCCTCCGCCACCTGGATTGAGGCGAGTCACTACGCCACCACGAGGACTTAGAGTGCCTTGGGATTCCAAATTGGGGAGAAAAATGGGAGAAAATAAAAATAAATAAATACGGGGTATATTCAAGTAATTGTATTGTATGTGTGAGTTGCATTTTTAAAGTACCAAAGATCTAGATAAAAAAAACATGACCATCATGTCATTGACCCTAACATCTGGATAGCTGCCAAAAAAATTATGCAAATCTCATTGTCTAAACCTAAGACTGGCCCTGTCTACTGCAGACTTCTCTTGCTGAAGTCGAAAATAAAACAGCATATAATGAATGTTGGGAGGGGGTTGGGGGGTGACCATGGACAGGTACCTGTACACGCTGGCCAAAGTACGTAATCTCCATCTCCAGACTTCCTGTAACCCCTGCGGAGGGAGAGAAATGCCCTTATCACAGGGCCTGACCCGGTCCCGCTTACACTCAGATAGGAGCTCCCCAGAGAAAAGCCTCCATGCTCCTGAGGAGTGCCTATCTCAACGGTGGGGGCAGATTATTGCCCCAGGTCCCCAGATCTCAACTGGCCTAGTAAAAACCCATGCTGCTGGTGTACCTCTGTCCTAAATTAGGCTAATAACCTCAAGATACCCTTGTGGTAGTTTGACCCTGATGGTTTGTGCACATATCTTCCCTGCGTGCATCCAGCTGGTTTTGATCTTGCTGACCCACACTCACCTCAGTGAAGAGTGCTGGCTCTGTTCTCTTCGAGGAAAGAGTGCATCTAAACGCTTTCGTAAAATATGCTGTTGTAAACATGGAGACGATGCACAACTGCGAAAGCAGTCCGTGTAGTGCATGTTCATAGAACAACAGATCACCCCCAAACCCGCTAGATGAGCCCGTGGGCCCAGAGGTACCTTAATGCGCCACTGGCCTTAGGTCTGAGAGTGAAAGCATGTCGGTCAGTTCTGGGAGGTAATTGTAGCCAATCATTTTGATGACAGGCTTCATGTCTGGCATTTCAGAAAAACCAGAGCATCATTTGAAATGCAATGCCATAATAATGATGATATTCTCTGAGCGAATTATGGATTCACATGGTTTGTTGAGGCAAAGTCTCCTAACGATTTTGATGCACATCTGAATTCCTATATAAATTCTAATAGAATATATTTGTTAAATGCGTTTTTATCATAGTTTATGCACGTCGTCTTTCTGGAAAAAAAATTTTTCATCCAGCTTATAGGAACGTATACATATTTATGCACATTTTGGATCTTTGTGTTTTCCTTCCCAAGCAAAGACAGAGCACAAGGCAAGGTCCAATGGGGGACAGCTCAGTAGCGATCGCCCTCCTGGGGTCCCCCTCGGTAACGATCGCCTCAGGCCCCCAAAAGCACTTACCGCCCTAAGTACAGCCCTGTTTTTCACCCAGCATTTTTTATGCAATATCCCAAAATTTGTATAAAAATACATTAATGGAAACTTCGCTACTGTCCAGCATCCTAACCATCATGGGACCTCATAATGGAGTGAATTAGAACACTATGCATAAGCAACTACATCATACAAATTCTGCTTCTCAAACGAAGTGCACATAAGAACCGACTCATGGTTGATTTAAATAGAGCTTTGCATTAGCATGTTGCAATACACAGCACACAAAAGTATTGGGTAAAATTTTAAATTAAATTAAACTATTTTTTCCACTTAGCTCACATTGCATTCACACTAGCAAACCAACTCAAACTGTTTTAAGCTGTTTTGTTTTTATAGATAAAGTTTTGCGGCATCCATGTAGAGTAGGTAATGAATGAAAAAACATGTAAAATACATCCTTGCCAAGTTCATTAACTGATATATAAAGAGCGTCCTGCTGTGCATATGTATGTAGGTGACACTGGCTCCCACTTTGTCCAGTGGTTTGAATGTTCTGACATTGGTCTGGCTCTGCTAATGTGCTGCAGAGGCTGTGTGGCCGATCTGTTGTTATTTTTGAGCCCGATATAGATTGGGAGGGCCAGGTGTCAAGGGAGACGACCCGGCCACACCAGGGGAGCACCTGCTCTGTTGCCGGGGAAACAGCAGGTGCAGGCTGGTGATGTAGGGGGAGTTGAGTGGAATGAGTGCTTGGAGATCAGAGTCTCCAGAGAGCCTCTTGGAATGTGGAAGTGAAGGACGTGAGAGTACTACAAACATCCTGATGGTATCAGTGGCAAGTGGCCTCCACATCAGGGCCAGAGGACATACTACTCAACCAATGTAATGCTTGATAACAAGACATTAATGATGAGATTCTGGGTTAGAAAGAGAACTCTTTTCCCTCAAAATAAATATACTCATTTTCTCTCTCTCTCTCTCTCTCTCTCTCTCTCTCTCTCTCTCTCTCTCTCTCTCTTTGGGATTTTCACTTTAGCATCACTTTGATTCAAAGTGACTTAGAAATGAGAATAATAGAAGCTTATGCAATTAAATCAAATTTCAGTTGAGTACTTGAATAGTACTAGAACATAGCACTACAGCTGACTTGTAAGTGCAGAACAGCAGGTTTTTTATTTTACATTTTTCATGTGCTATAAGAGCTTAATTGCTATTAAATACAAGTACTTGTTTCTTTCATAAGAGACCATAAAATATAACTTATGTATCAAGAACAAATGTGGGACAGTGCAACAGCAGAACAAACAAAAATTAAAGTGGAAAGTTATATTTTTCCATGTGGAACTTCTGTATAGCAGAGACTGAAAAAAATTAAATACAGATATTGAAAGTTTTTACAGAAATACAAGTATACATTCCTCATGCAAACATAATATCAATACTTCATCTCAACAACAGAGCAGCACAGTCACAGGAATTAATTAGAGCTGAAACATTGTTAATTAGAGATTAGAGATCAGAGACCCTTAATGAGATTTCACATAAACACGTAAACAGCACTATTCCCTGTCAAGACGTTGTCACAGTGAGTTCAGGCTAATGTTTTATTGAGATTTCATTGATGTCAAGGGACCCTTCTGTAATTGGTTCATAAATATGGAAATCAAATTTATTTTTTATTTTTTAGACATTTCTGTGGTTCAGTCTAACTGATACTATATTATGGTGATAAGTATTAGCTGACCAGATACTGAATCAGAGAACCTTTTAAAATTTGATGGAAAATGTTAATGGATTTAGGCACATTCCCAGAGGAATATTTCTATTGTTTTTTTATATAACAATTAGTGGACTCCCTAGCTGCTTTGAAAAAAAGAAAAAGAAAGTTGTTTATTTAGTAATATATATATATATAACATCACTAGAAATAAGATACATTTATGAAGGAAAACTGTCTGAGATAAAAAATAAAAAAAAGACTCATAAATAAAAATAATCTATTTATTTATTTATTTATTTATTTTGCCAAATGCAATTTTTTCCTTGTTGCACAAAACACAAGAAAAAAAATAATGATGTAAATAAAATGCAGTAAAATAATAATAATAATAACCAAAGTCAAGATATGTTTCTTAAATGGACATTTCTTAAATTCATCATGTGGTTCTAAACACATATGTTTTTCTCTTTTCCATGGAACACAAGAGAAGAAATTTGTTAGCAGTTGAGGCTGATGCTGTCAGACTTTAAAAGTGTGCCTAGAACATGGGACATGAAAAAAAAACAAAAAAACGGTCATACGTGTTTGAAACAACACGATGGTGAATAAATGATGGCAGAATATTCATATATGGGTGAACTATTTTAAAAGTATTGGATATCTTAGCTGGATTTGAATGATTTTGTGTGTAGTTCAATATACCTGTCACATGCATAAAAGTATCTCCTCAGAGCAAAGCAGACAAAAAGGAATCTATTACACAGCTATATTTAGCACTGATAACACAGAGAATAATGGAATAGGGGGGAAGATTCATTACGAAACACTTTATGATTTAATCAAACTGCAGAAAATTATATGCATTACTCTCTGCCAAAAGGCTCATTTATTGCTACTGTCTTGTTAGCTGGCACGCACACATTGTAAGTGCTTCCGCCTGTGAGATGAGCTGACTGAACACCAACTTCCTCTGTGGAGCTGTGAAGGTGAAATTCTCTGCTGCATATGATAATGACTTCTGTCCATGGTTGTTCATCTTTGACATCATGCAAAATAATTTTTTTTCTTCTGTCAAGTCTAAGAGGCATATTCATCAGCCAGCTCACACACCAACAGACTTGCGGAGGTTTGGTTTTCAACCATGTGTATTTTGAACAGTGTACATTATGTATTGTGCCAACTGGTTCTGTTGGCTGATCACATGACTAATTCTGTTCGATACTTGAGGGGGACTAAATGAAAATCATCATAATTCACTCACCCTGATGTTGTTCGAAACCTTTATGATGAAGTAATTTACAGTATACAGTAGAAGAATGTCCAACTGCTCTTTTCCATACAATGAAAGTGAATGGTGACCACAGCTGTCAAGCAAGATTTTCAGTGAACCGTGACTTAGATTTTCAGTCTGTTTTCCACACACAAATCTACTGTATGGTTGTGGCATTGTGTTTTGCTGTCCCCTTCTGCATATCGTGGCCACCTTCGGCATTTCACGGCTCCATTTTACTGCCCCCTTCAGTATGTCGAGGCCCCCTTCATCATATTGCAGTCCGTTTTGGCATATCGCAGCCCCGTTTTGCAGCTGGCCCAGCAGGAAAAGTCCTGGTTCTCCCGATGGCCAGTCTGCCTCTGTTACAAGATACAGGCTTGGTACAATGTGTGCTTTTGAGGATGAAATAATCACTGGATTTACCAAAGTTGCCCATGTTAGTGACATCAAATCTCTCAAAGATATAGTTTTGCTTGAGGCACTTAAAAGCAAGTCATGCACGAGCAGAACTCAATATTCCACTTTGTTTGTCTTTATAACAATAAAACTTGTTACTTTTAGATGGACAAAAATATATTTAATTTTCTTTTATTTTGTCAGTGTTTTCTGAATAACCATTTTATGAGACTGTTTTGCCATTTTATTTTTTCCCACTGTTATTAAGGTATACTCTATTTCATATACAAACGCAAAACAAAGCCAACTTTGTTATTTACATGTTGGTCAAACAGTTTCTTCTTGTCAAAGCAGGTGATAAATTGGATCGGAATGGTCCAGTACGGCGTGAAAATAGAAAAAATAAGAAAAACGTGGATTCTTTCTCGATCCATTCCTTCTTTTTGTATGCTTCGGTCCAGTTTTTGTTTGACCCATTTTAATTTTGAAAATGTTTGTTTGTTTTCTAGAAAACAGGGTCCACTAGTTAATCCCGATTTTACACCTGTGCCTAAGTGAGCACTTCTTGGCCAGAATAAGCTGCATGTGGACCAGACTTTATGCCACAAGTCAAAAATCTGGCTCCACGAGACTAGAACAAACCTAATTTGGCTCTTGATCTTAGTTTTCCTGTTATGCTGGAAAAGACGTGGTGTTTTATATGTTCTCATATGCATTCATTAACAAACTCCTGCAGCATCTATAAATTCATAACTTGAGCTTTAACCAAAACAACTGCTTTTGTACTCATTATTATTGCAAAGGGATGTGCTTAGATTATGTGATAGAGTCAAGACAGACCTGCAGATAGATGAACCATAAGAGTTTTCTTGTCCAACAATGTTTTTGTTTTGCACATTGCAGGGCCTCTGCAGACCTGCGGAGAGATGAACCATAAGAGTTTTCTTGTCTAACTAATTTTTCGTTTTACACATTGCAGTTCCACTTCAGTGTACAGCCAGAACTATTTCACTTCCTGTGGTACTGCTACATTGATGGCTATTTAGGTGGACCAAACTGGACCATTAGGTCTCCACGCTGTGGTATGCTTCTGTGGGAGTGTGTTTAAGCAAACAGAAGAAGGGACTGGTGCCAGAGGCTGGCTAATCTTCCAGAGAGATCCAGACATGAATTCAACAAGACCCGCGGTGCGATTAGCAGACACTCGGGAGCTGCCGCGCACTCTCTCATTCTGATGCACTCTACAGAAAGTAAATAAAATTTAAATAATAATAAATGAGATCATTTAGGAGCCTGCCTTCTCCTGTCATCCTGAACGGCTTGAGGCTAAATATTAGAACAGTCCTTCCTTCTCTTTTATGTTAATAAAGTGAATGGGAAACACATGTCCAGTTTTGCACAGATGGCACAAATTGCTCTTTCGTTTGGTGGACATCGGTTCCCTGAGAAACTGCAGCCAGACTCGGTCCTTACAATAATAGTTTGAGGGCCTTGTCTGCCCTCAGACACATAGCAGTAGGGAGCTCTGCTCACCTCGGGCCTCTGTATGTGCTGCAGTCAAACTGGAGGGGCTGGGGAATCATTTACATACCTTCTGTGGGCGTCTCAGCGGACACAAGGGGTTTTCAGGAACTCAGCAACAGAGTCCTTCCTGTACGCTACACAAATTAACACATTGTGTGGCTGCTGTTGGTGTATTTTTGGAGAAAATACTGTGACTGTTCGTACATTGCATCAATACAAAACCCATATGGATGCACAGCAATGTTCCCTCCATGCACATCATATATTATGTGATGTTTGTTTACATTTATTATGTGATACGATAGAGGTACTTCAGGAGGTTAGTTTCTGGTTATTTTAATTCTGTTCATTACATCAGAAACCTTGCTTATATCCACTACTTGATAAAATGGTTTAAAATTCTTTGTTGGTTTACTCAATTCCCAGCATTAGGAGACTAAAATAACAGAAAGCCAAGATCGAATAAAGCCAATTTGACAAGAGTTTTACTTTTGTATTAAATCATAGGAATGCTTTAGTGCTGTGAGTATCCAAACCCATAAATACACTCATAAGAAAGAGCCAGGAATGAACACTCTAAATAAAAGTGCTTTCACCTAGTGAAGTAATGTTTAAATCAGGCACAAGGGAGTGTCTCATTTGTCTATTGGAATCAGGGGTGGACTGGCCATCGGGAGCACCGGGCATTTTCCTGGTGGGCCGTTGGGTAATTTGGGCCGGCCGGCCAACTGCTGCGCAAGTACCGGCCCGTCCTACAGGTGATATAGGTGGCCGCCCTGGTCTTCAACATGGCTGCTCAGAACCTGTAACAGAGCGAGAATTCAATATACATTATAAGGTCAAAACAATACAATGGCTTTTATTTTGAAATCATAAAATTACTTCTATTCTGAAATCGCTTTCATAGTGGCGCATTTTCCGTTTGTGCACGTTTTTTTCCATAACTCACATGGACTTCATTATTTAACATACAAATCACAATAATGGTGACAACCAAAAACAAAATATTAAGGACAAGATGAGCTCTGAATAATCACAAAATGACAAATAACTGCAAGTTACAACAAATACAATAACAGCAGCATAAATAAAATCGGCAAACAGTAAAGATATGAGCGGTACATAGTCATTTGCATAATTTATTCAAACCGCAAAGTATTAATGGGAGCTGAAGTGCGATTTGCTGAATAATGCTCACACCTGATAAAAATGCAGAAAATAAGTCATAAAAAATATTACTTTGTGGCTATTTGAGTCTTTGAGGCTTACTTTGTTTAAATAATAGCAGAAACAGCACTTGTCAAAGCATAGGGCTTTTCACTTTTTCTCAAGAATAATCTGGGGGAGGAATTAAAACTGCAGATATAAAGATGCAACAAACTCACATAGAGTGAAAATATGAGCAATTAATCTGCAAAATATCTGCAAAGATCTACGCTTTAAGAGGTATGTTTATTATTATTATTATTTTTTTTTATTTTTTTTACATATATTTATATTTGTACATATTCTGGCCAGCTTTGTTTTCATATATATTTTTTTAAATAAATATTTACACACAGTTATGTGGATAACTGACATGAAATTTTAAGCATTGTCATCAGTGTTCTGCTGTGTGACACTTTCTTCATCTAACAACATTTTATGATCTTGTGTAGCTATATATACATGTATTATATATTATTATTATACTTGTTTTCACAACCTCGCATTAACTAAAACAGTAGTTTATTTTCACTTCTAGAAAAAAGTTGAAAGGTGATTAAGATCTTTACAAACTTTGAAGAAATGCTGACTTGTCACAGCACCTAAAATACACACTTTGCCTTGTACTATGTTGGGAAAAAAAAAATTTCCTTTCGATTTCGGTCACTTACATTGCATCACTTATGCTTATGGGAAAAACTCCTTTTCTTCGATTTCTGAACTCCTATTGGATCACGCCAATTCAGATGCAACTGAATTGAGCCAATGGTGTTCGCGCCCGCTCAGCCAATGACATTGAGCGCACGGCTCTCAGCTTTCTATATAAGCGGGCGGCATAACGCCATCAGTCAGAATTTATCTCCTTCACTCCTGGATTTCACCGTCGAATCGCACTTACCTGCAGTGGATGGAGCTTCCCTTCCAGAAGATGACCGTTCCCCTGCCGTGCTCCAATGAGCTAAAAGAGTTAAATATTTCCACACTTGCGCTGACTGGACAGTCTTTTTCAAGATGCCATCACGTAAGTGCAGATGTGGGAAACCTGTTCCCACGTCTTATGACCACAAGAGCTGTGCAGTGCTGGTCGAAGCTGAATGCCCACACAGCGAGGCAATGTGCCTCAAAACACTCCGCACTCAGATAGCACTATTTAAGCACAATGACCCGACTGCTCTCACTACGTTGCCTCCCCCATCCCTCGAGGACCTGGGGAACGACGATGCTTAAGGCGAGGATATGGAGCAAACGGATTGTGAGGCTGTACCGCCGGCTCAGGTCCCACGTGCACCCACACCTACACATTCTTCTTCCCCCATTCTGTTCACTCAAAGTCTTCGCCCGCCCGATGGCACTTCCGCCCTCGTGCAGTTCGGCAGTGGTGAACATGGAGAAGAGGAGAATGACAATGCCGTATATCTCAAGTCTTCAGACACTGTCACCTCGTCCGCATCAATGGAGGATGCTGCTTCTCCCCCCTAAGAGGCGGAGACCGTTCTTCAACGGCGGATGCAGAGCTTGTCTGCATTCACACTAAGACTATAGATGAGCTGGAGCTCGAATGGTCACCTCCGTTAGAGCCAACTTGTTCTGGGCTGGACGAGTGGTTTTTGCCGGGTCGCCAAACTAAAACCGCCCCGTATAGACCTGGCCCATTTTTCCCCCGAGGTCCACACTGAATTCTCAAAATCGTGGAGTTCACCATACTCGGCAATGCTGCACCTCTCCAATACAGCAGCTTTCACATCTGTCGACCATAGAGACCAAATGGGAAATGGCTCGCTTCCCCCCGTTGAACAGGCGGTAGCAACCAACTTATGTCCCCCGACTCAAACTGGCCTGAGATCCCACCCACTGCTCCTGTCTAAGCCATGCCGGTTTACTTCGACACTAACAGGACGTGCCCATAATACAGCTGGGCAAGCTGGTGCCGTCTTGCACACGATGGCAGTGCTCCAGGTATACCAGGCCAAAATTCTTTTAAAAAATGGATGAATCCGGTCCCGACCCGACCATGTTCAAAGAACTTCGCGTTGTGACCGATTTGCGCTAAGAGCAACAAAGGCCAGTGCCAGAGCGATTGGGCGCTCCATGGGAAATCTGGTTGTTCTAGACTGTCACCTTTGGCTGACGCTGACTGACATGCGCGACGGGGACAAGTCGGCCCTCCTCGACGTGCTGGTATCCTCCGCTGATCTCTTCAGTAACGCAGTGGAAGCCCTATTGGTGCAAAACGCGACGTGACAATACCGTTAATTGGCCTGTTTCTTTCATTTTGGAATTTATACAGGAGCGCATAGACGCAGGTCTTACTCCATCTACGCTAAAAGTATATGTAGCCTCTATTTCGGCAAGTCATGCAGCTGTAGGGGACGTGCCAGTAGGTAGACACTGTTTCATGGTCAGCTTTCTAAGAGGTGCGAAGTGATTGAATCCTCCCCACCCAGCTACAACGCGCTGACTAAAGCCCCTTTGAACCGATCGAGACTATTGATCTGTGTTCTCTTTCCTTTAAAACAGCTCTCTTACTCAACCTGGCATCCGTTAAGAGGGTGAGTGATCTGCAGGCGTTCTCAATGCACAGCTCCTGTTTGGAATTCGGTCAGAGTGAATCTAGAGCCATGCTGAGACCAAAAAAAAGGTTATATTCCCAAAGTGCTCTCTACACCTTTTAAGGCGCAGGTAGTCACTTTACAAGCCTTTTACCCCCCTCCTTTCCAGTCAGAAGAGCAACGCTCCATCCACACACTCTGTCCAGTCAGAGCACTACACACCTATGTGTCCCGCACGAGCCAATTCAGACAAACAGACCAGATTTTTGTCTGTTTTGAAGGTGTAGGGCTTTACTGGTTGTTTAGATCAGTGTTACTATCAGAAATAATTAATAATTATTTCTGTAGTTATTAATCAATATTTAAATTAATTAATTGAATCTAACTTATTAAAACCTCATATGGGGCTCCAGTAAATGTAGTGTGCTACGTTTAGGAGCAAGTTTGGTTATTAGCAATAATTAATAATTATCAAAGATAATTATTAATTATTAAAATCAATAGAACATTGATGAGAATCAGTGTTAGCTTTTTTAAATCCTTTAAATCAACAATTATCAAAGATAATCGTTAATTGTTAACATCGATGAAACATTAATTAAAATTAATACTAGCTTATTGATCATTCAAATTCAATCATCAAAGATAATTATCAATGATCAAAAATCAATAGAATATTAATAAGGATTAACATTGACGGGGCACCACCCTGGAATTAGGGACTAATAACCAGATAGTAAAACAGTCTCAATATTAGATTGTTTTCTTAGGAAAATCGACATCCAAAAATATCGATTTTCGGGAAAAAAAAACAATGAATGAAGGTTTGAATCCAAGTACTGACATCCCATCAGCATGACACAGGCGTATGCAAAACAAACCAAAACACTTCTCTTTGTAATATAAACAAAGCTTATTTATGCATTAATATCAATTAATAATTAATACAATGCAGTCAATAAACTTCCGACTTACAACTACAAACTAAACAGTGAAATGATTAGATATGGAAATAAAATAATCCTATAACACATAAGGTGTGTGTGTGTGTGTGGGGGGGAGGGGGGGTGTGTGGTTAGTACGAGAGAGACAGAGAGAATTAAGTGACAGCCCTAAAGCCGATTTCGCGATCGTGGGAGAGAAAGCAGCTGTGTTTATCACTCAAAGACGTGGTGGACGGCTTGTAAAAGTCCCGCGTTATTTGACTCTTTAATGGATGAACTCAGTTGCTGTCTCACCCGCGATGGCGAAATTTGCACAACAATCCAATTTGGTTGGACCACAATACGGCAAAACAAATTTGTGATAATTAATACCCTGAGTATTAATAATGAGCGGACATGGCAGTCCGTAAACTGTACAAGCAAAAACCTTGAAACACAAGAATAACACACTATAATATTCTATCTCTGCCCAGACGTAAATCTCTTACTTGAATCGCATGAGGACACAGGTAGAATGTGTGTTCCTCCGTCCTTTAACTCTGACCCGGTTCCTTGAGGCTCGGGTAATGACGGGAGGCCATTTCCTCGCTCTGTCGGCAGGAGGTACGGCTGTTGATTCTCGGCGGGCTGGCGGAGAACTCAGAAATGTCGACTTGATTGAAGATGGAAGAGAAATCTTTAATCTCTTCACTTCTGTAGGCAAACGGACAAAGATGCAGATTGCTCAGCGGTCTCCTTCGGATCCGTTAGAGTGTTCGGTTGAACACAGAGTAATTTCAACTCGTCCAGCGAGATGGAGATTGTATGGCAACAATTTCAAGTCGGACATTACTTCCTTGTGCCACGAGGTTGCACCGGAGAGCAGTAAAGAGCTGCGTCCACACGCTGCAAACAAAGTCACTGGAAGCCAATTCTGAAAGCATTTCAGAGGTATTTCAACTCCTGATGATGTCATGTTTGAGGGACGTTCTGTTGTGTGCCTCATCCAATAGGAGTTGAGAGTTCGATCCTTTAGTGAGCAAGGCTTCATGGATTTGTAGTCTGTTTTGGACTCCCTTTGTTTGATTTTGGCGTGATTTTTATCAGTAAGATTTACGATATGGAATGTGGGGGCTGAGTTAGGTTTTACGACTTGTGTTAGGCCTGCCTTTGTCTTCTATCTGAATACATGAGGCCCAACAAAGGTCATTCAAAAGGCATGCCAGTCTCAAACGTCCTGGTTACTTGCGTAACCTCCGTTAACTGATGGAGGGAACGAGACGTTGTGTGGATGTAGTGAAACTAGGGGTCACTCTTGGGAGCCCGAGACACCTCTGGTCTTTGATAAAAGGCCAATGAAAATTGGCAAGTGGTATTTTCATGCCATTCCCCTGGACATACGGGTATAAAAGGAGCTGGTATGCAACCACTCATTCAGATTTTATGCTGAGGAGCCGAGACAAGGTCCGGCCATTTCAGCGGATAGTTCAGCGTTGTAGCAGGAGGGACACAACGTCTCATTCCCTCCATCAGGGAACGGAGGTTACGCAAGTAACCAGGACGTTCCCTATCTGTCACTCACTCGACGTTGTGTCGATGTAGTGACACTAGGGGTCCCTATACAAAACGCTGCAACTGGCTGAACTGTGTTAGGTGAACTGGCGGTGTGTGATGGGCAGACATCTGTGTGCCTCGTAGCCAGCACACCAGGCCGACATGTAACCTCCCGCAACATAGTTATGAGTGTCAAATGGCCCTTTGGAGACAAGTCGACTACCCAAAAGATAGAGACAGGCTAACCCAGTCGTGGCCTCTTTTCCTCTTCTTTTTTCCCACTCCCTAAAAAACAAGGGGGATTATCCGACTGGGCCGCCAGGGGAGGACACCGCGGAGACCACACCTCACCCAAAGAGAGGGGGGGATATTTAAGTGGAAAATACGTCACATAGTCTTGCGGACCATGTAGAGAAGTCTCATGGTAGATCCTACCCAACGGGGGAGGAGTTACTACAAACATGGGGACTGTGGCAGAGGGGGCTCTGCCCAAGGAAGACGCAGTTTGCCAACAGGGAAACGAATTAGTGGAAGATATACATCGCATGGGGTTACCTTACAGGTAACCACCACATGCAGAGCACCAACCCCAGAACAGGGCTCTTAGTTAGCACGTGTACTGGGCCGGCAGCGAGTCTCTAAGAAAACTCAGAGGAAGTCAACCAGGGAACATAATTTGTGAACACTACTGGGAATTAATGGCACGTCTTCAGCTCAGAGGAGGTGAATGGCGCTATGTGCAAGCGATACACCTGGTTTATCCGCTTGTATTGCGTGCCACTACCTGGATCGAAAACGGTTCCACCCGAAGGTTGTAGAACCTTGCAAAGGTGTTGGGTGTTGCCCAGCCTGTTGCTCTGCAAATGTCTGTTAGAGAGGCACCCCTGGCCAGGGCCCAGGAGGCCGCTACACCCCTGGTAGAATGGGATCGTAGCCCTACCGGGGGTGGCACGTCCTGGGTGTGATATGCCATAGCTATGGTGTCAATGAGCCAGTGGGCAATCCTCTGCTTGGAGACAGCGCTTCCTTTCCGCTGTGCACCAAAGCAGACAAAGAGCTGCTCAGAGACCCTAAAGCTCTGCGTGCGATCCAAATAGATGCGTAAAGCGCGCACTGGACACAGCAATGACAGGGCTGGGTCTGCCTCCTCCTGGGGTAGCTCTTGCAGGTTCACCACCTGGTCCCTAAAAGGGGTCGTGGGAACCTTGGGCACATAGCCCGGTCGGGGTCTCAAGATCACGTGACAGCACGTCCGTTGCAGTGTTGAGGTCGCCCGGGATGTGAGTGGCTCGCAGCGACTTGAAGTGCTGCTGACTCCAGAGGAGGAGATGGCAGGCGAGTTGTGACATACAACGAGAGCGCAGACTGCCTTGGCAGTTGACATATGCTACCATTGCCGTGTTGTCTGTCTGAACTAACACGTGCTTGCTCAGGATCAATGGCTGGAACCTCCGCAGGGTGAGCAGAATTGCCAACAACTTGAGGCAGTTGATGTGCCAACGCAGCCGCGTGGGCCCGTCCATAAGCCGGCAGCTGCATGCCCACTGAA
Organism: Myxocyprinus asiaticus; assembly: GCF_019703515.2. NCBI lineage: Eukaryota > Metazoa > Chordata > Actinopteri > Cypriniformes > Catostomidae > Myxocyprinus > Myxocyprinus asiaticus. The sequence continues at coordinate 10,346,162 of NC_059354.1, read as the reverse complement.
AACAGCTCCCCAGCCTGTTTTGGAGGTGTCTGTCGTGACCACGACGCGCCTGGAGACCTGCTCTAGGGGAACACCTGCCCGAAGAAAGAGAGGTCGGTCCAAGGGCTGAGATGGTGACAGACCGGTGTGATGGCCACGCGATGTGTCCCGCGGCACCATGCCCATCTCGGGACTCAAGTCTGAAGCCAGTGCTGAAGCGGTCTCATATGCATCAACCTGAGTGGGGTGGCCACCGCTGAGGATGCCATATGCCCCAGGAGCCTCTGAAAGAGTTTCAGTGGAACCGCTGTTTTCTGTTTGAACGCCTTCAAACAGGTCAGCACCAACTGTGTGCGCTTGTTCGTGAGGTGCACTGTCAATGAGACTGAGTCCAACTCCAAACCGAGAAAAGAGATGCTCTGAACAGGGAGGAGCTTGCTCTTTTCCCAGTTGACCCGAAGCCCTAATCAGCTGAGGTGCAAGATCACCAAGTCCCTGTGTGCACACAACATGTCCTGAGAGTGAGCTAGGATTAGCCAGTCGTTGAGACAGTTGAGAATGCGAATGCCCGCTTCCCTTAACAGGGCAAGAGCTGCCTCTGCGACCTTCGTGAAGACGCAAGGGGACAATGACAGGCGGAAAGGGAGAACCTGATACGCCTGACCCTTGGATGCAAATCACAGGAAGGGTCTGTGTCGAGGTAGAATCGAGATGTGAAAGTATGCGTCCTTCAGATCTACCGCCGTGAACCAATCTTGATGTCAGACGCTCGCCAGAACGCGTTTTTGCATCAGCATCTTGAACGGGAGTCTGTGTAAAGACTGGTTCAGTACTCGCAGGTCCAAGATTGGACGCAACCCACCGCCTTTTTTCGGTACGATGAAGTAGGGGCTGTAAAACCCCTTCTTCATCTCGGCCGGAGGGACAGGTTCTATCACACCCTTCCGTAGGAGGGTGGAGATCTCAGCGCGCAAGGTAGCAGCGTTTCCATCCTTCACCAAGGTGAAGTGGATACAACTGAACCTGGGCGGGTGCCTGGCGAACTGAATCGCGTAGCTGAATCGGACAGTCCGGACCAGCCATCGCGACGGATTGGAAAGCGCAAGCCACGCATCCAAGTTCCGTGCGAGGGGGACCAAAGGGACAACGTTGTTGGACATACCGCCAGGTGGGGCCTCAGGGCGGGGTGGAGCTCAAGGTGCCACACCATGTCATGGTCGTGCTGAGTCTAGGGACATCAAAGCACTTACCTGGGTCCTTGTGACCACCCCCAGAACAGCCTGGGACGGGGGAGGAAGAAGCCTGTCCTCACAACCCGTGGAGACTGTCACATCGGGGGTGGATGTGTGCCACAGCTGGGCGCCCAGGGGCGGGGAGACAGCAGCTGGAGCACCAATCCTGCAAGGGAAAAAAGATGGACGGTGGTCGTGATGATGACCGTGCACACCGGGTATGTGACCCAGGGAAGGAGGAAACCGCTATTTTGCTGAACTGTTGGGTACCGCAGCCACTTGGGCATGTGGCGAAATCAAATGAAAAGGCAACAAAATATTCTCCACCCGGCCCTCCACTGGGGGATGGAGTGGTCTTACTACCAGCTCCAATGCAGTGGGTTTTGTTGACCCTGGGTCGCCCTTCTTAGGGACGCTTTGACGACCTTTATGGGTTCTTGGCGGCCGGCCGTGAGACAGGTGGCATCTGCTTCCTCCGGTGGGCTCCACGCCAGGGCCGGGCCAAAGGGGTGGGCTGCGGCGGAGCCGGAGCAGTCACCACAGGGGGACGCCCTTGGCGACAAGCAGACGGGGTGCAGGATCTTGAGCCACGCTGGGGCGGGATATGCTGGAGAGCCTCCTTCTGCTGCTTCACCATTGAGAACTGCTGGGCAAAGTCCTCTACGGTGTTGCCGAATAGGCCAGCCTGGGAGATGGGGGCAGCAAGGAACCGTGTCTTGTTGGCCTCACCTGTCTCTACCAGGTTGAGCCAAAGGTGGTGCTCCTGGACCACTAATGTGGACATCGTCCGCCTGAGAGACCGCGCCGTGACCTTCGTCGCTCGGAGAGCGAGGCCGGTCACCGAGTGCATTTCCTGCATCAGATCTGGGGCGGAACTACCCTCATGCAGTTCTTTTAGCGCCTTGGCTTGGTGGACCTGCAGGAGAGCCATGGCGTGCAGGGCAGAGGCGGCTTGTCCAGCAGCGCTGTAGGCTTTGGCCGTCAGGGACGACGTGAACCTACAGGGCTTGGCAGTGCTCTGCGGGCATAGGTGGAAGTAATTATCCACCGGGGGAATCGCTGTATAGCCCATGGCCGCCCCGCCATCAAGGGTGGTGAGGGCGGGGGAACTGAGAAATCGGGACCGGGCAGTAAAAGGTGCCTCCCACGATTTTGTCAGCTCCTCGTGCACTTCCGGGAAGAAAGGCACTGGAGCAGGGCGCGGCTGCTTTGAGCGGCGCCGCGAGCCCAGGAACCAATCATCGAGCTGCGAGGGTTCAGGGGAGAGCGGAGGGTTCCAAAAGGGGGGGAAAGCATGTCTGTCATCTCTGCATCAGCCTGTGACTGGGCAATCGTCCCCAAAGGGGTGAGCCCAGCTGAGGCTTCTGCATCCAACTGGACAAGCCCGCTCTCCGATGCTGCGCTCGAGAACTCATCAGCTTCACGGGCTCCGAACAAGAGGTCGAACTCGCCGTGAGACGAGCCGGTGGACTCATCTGGAAGCCCGATCGGGGTAGACGCGAAAGCAAGCCGTGACCACAACGTTGCCATGGTCATGTTCTCACAGTGAGAACATGAACCATCCATGAACGCTGCCTCCGTGTGGGTCGCGCCCAGACATGAAAGACAGAGATTGTGACCGTCTGAAGTTGAAAGGTAACGACCGCAACCAAGAATAACACACAATCGGAATGGCATCTTTAAAAAGATGCATCTTTAAAAAGACGTTCCGTGTGTGCCGCTCTTTTAGAGAAATATACTCTTTCAGGAAAATATACTCTTTTTTCTGCTGAAGAGCCCAGGGGCGTTCTCTGCAGTGCACCAGTGCAGAGGAGGGAGAAGCCGCTGAAATGCGCCGTCAGATCCAGCAGAGGTGAACGAACAGTCATGAGAATTCAGCTCAGTGAGCATGACCGTTTGGCACCGAAGAGAAAATCTGAATGAGTGGTTGCACACCAGCACTTTTTATACCCGTATGTCCAGGGGAGTGGCATGCAAATACCACTCGCCAATTTTCATTGGCCTTTTATCAAAGACCAGAGGTGTCTCGGGCTCCCAGAGTGACCCCTAGTGTCACTACATCGACACAACGTCAAGTGAGTGACAGATAGGGAAGCAGAGACTGTCACATTGGATTGTTGACACTATAACACTGGCGTACAAATCTCAGGGAACCCAATGCCCTATTGGCATTAAGGCCCACTCAACGAGAGGTATGGCCACCTCTTGAGCAAGGGAAAATGGTGTTTTCATACAAGAAATCTGCCTGGCGGTGGGTTGGGCTTCACCCAGCACATTTGCAAGATTTTACAACCTTGACGTGCATTCGGTGGCTTCACAGATATTGTCTGTGCAGCAGCATTAATTCATTGTGTTCTAAGGTCTGCTTCAAGAACTAGATGAATTCAGTTCGCTCCCGGACCACACGTGCCTGTGCTCTCCGAGTTCCACTTAGTATTTTCTATTCAACAATACAATACTTGGCCCTTCATGTTAAGCGGCGTCATACTTCGTTTATACTACCTAATTACACTACATGCAATATCTCTTATGTCTCGTCTATGCTTTAGATATTTGAATGTAAAGCCGTGCCACACTCGGGCCATACCACTTGAATATATATTTACTGTGTTTTCCACACAAACACATTAATATACTTGTGTCTCGGTTATGCCTTAGACACTCATTCTCTGGTTAAAAGATAGATATGGGCTGTGTTTCCCTTAGTGGAACTCAGCTGTTTCATTACCGGACTGTGCACCTGGCTGTGCTCTACTAGGTCCGCTTGGAGCCCTCTTAAAGGCAAAGCATCCCACTACCGAGCGATGGGAATGTGCTTCACGCTTCCTATAAGCTAAGCGTTGTATCTGTATTACACAATCTCATGTCTTGCCCCTTCAGTTCACTTGGGGTAGTTACAATGAGATTCACTCTAGAGTGTTATGTGTCCTTTGTCCAGTACCGCAGTGTGATAGTACATGTTCTCATAAGCGTCAGCGACGCGATGCATGTAACCGAAATCGAAAGGGAAAGTCTCTGATTACGTATTTAACCTCGGTTCCCTGAGATGAAGGGAACGAGACATCGCATAGCTAGCCGCGCTACCGGACGTCACTATCAGGCGGCTCAGCTGCTGCTTTCAGTCGATAAATTCTGACTGATGCATTATGCCACCCGCTTATACAGAAAGCTGGGTGCCACGCTCAATGTCATTGGCTCAATTCAGTTGCATCTGAACTGGCGTGATCCAATAGGAGTTCAGAAATCGGAGAAAAGGAGTTTTTCCCATAAGCGTCAGCGACGTGATGTCTCGTTCCCTACATCTCAGGGAACCGAGGTTACATACGTAACCGGAGACATTTTCGGACATGTAATTTGTCTTATTTAGTGCTTATTTTTACTGCTTTCTCTAAAAAAAAATCCACTCATCACATTTACAGTGGTTTTATATATTTTAAAGTTATGAAATATGTTTTCACTGGTGGGGCCCATTGTCATGACTAGTGGTCATTAGAAATTTCTTTTTTTCAACACAAAAATCTGAAATTGAGCCGGAAAATGAAATCAATGAGCCGGTGTGTTATGGTGTGGTGTGTTGCGGGCCAGGTTTGGTGGGCCGCTCTGGGCCAGAAAGTCCAGGGCCACGTTTTAGTCCCAGTCCACCCCTGATTGGTATGCTATATGGGAAGGCTTTTGGAAGTGATTGTGTTAGACACTTCAATTTGTGGGGTACTTGTCTATTACTAACAATCATTCCCATATGTGTAAAAAAAATGCATTCGTTTAATTGTTTCATATACTGCCTGTGCTGCCTGTTATTTATCCTGCACACACAGCACACTTCAATTCACTCTCTGTAATTAAAAGATTCCATGGAAAATATCCAGGCTTGAGCAGCCGGGTTTGCAGGAGAATGGCAGCTGTATGGCTGTCTTTTAATTTCTTCAATACTTGTGTAATACATTCCGAAACAATAAATCTTAATTTAAAAAGTCTTGATGTCTGTAATAGTTTTGTATCAGCTGGGTCAAAGTTATTTTATTAGAATTCATTGGGAAGTAAATGGAATATTAAAATGACAACATGATCACACGGAAAACTGACAGGTAGTTATTGAATGTTCCCTTACCCTGATATTGACCCCATACCCACATCAGACATTTTTGCATCAATTCAAATGTTTTTATCTTCTCCTGTGGCGCTACTTATAGTGTATTGCCCAAGCAACCTCCGAGACACAGTTTCTGGTCTCATGGAAACCAGGAAGTAATCATGTTCACATAATCAATGGTGAGTGCAGTTCGGAGGTTGCGTTTCCCTCTAAGATAACATTTTTGCTCCTCTGATGGTTAGGTTTAGGGTTGGGGCTTGAGTTAGTGAGTATGGTTAATAAAATATGCATTCCTGTTGACTGTATTACATCATTAACAAATAAAAATGACTCGCTTTGCAACTCGCTGGACAACCTCTGTGGACATTTCACCCAGAAACTGAAGTGCACAGGTGCCCATACATTCAACAACACTTCCAGTTTCGGCAACTGGGGGCAGCGATTAGAATTTTGGTAAGTACAGAACAATTTCAGCTGAAGAACTTTCGACCTACTGTCGCCAAATTCAAAATGAGATCAGTCTGAAAATAGATATTTCAGTCATGGATGCTAACTGGTCAATAGTGTCCAAGATGTGAAAAACAAACTAACACCAGGCTGTTGAAACAGCTATGACTCAAAATACCTATTAACCTATTCAAAATAGCTGCTAAAGTGTTTATCACTACACAGCATCCATAGAGGCCAACTATTAATATTTGCATGACAGGGACTATACTGTTTATTTTATTTTTTTTCCCCCTTTCTTTTTTCTCTTTATTTATTTTTTTACTTTTATTAATATTTATAGTCGAAATAAACAATTCTAACTAAAAGTAATTTAGTTAGTTTATTTATTGGCATTTTACAACAGCTTCACACACTCTTCATCAAACCAGAATTTAGAGCTGGAACTGTATTATAAAAGCCACTTGAGGCTCCACTGTACATCATGCCTAACATCAGCCTTTAAGTACCTAATTGCTTTAAATATAGAATCATGCAGGTTTTACAGGAATGTTTTTAAACATAACTACATCATCTTTGGATTGTTTTCACTCACCTACAGAACTGTATTTCTCAAGACTGAATGACAGCTACAAGGCAGTCAGTAAGTGGTGTTTATTCAATGTCTGACAGATCTTGAACACAGACCGAGCTATTGCTATATATCTAATTGTGAGAACAGCAGTGGGGGACAACACTATTTAGTAACTACATATGTAACCCATTTCAACCACATGAAACCCAGTGATATGGGAAATGCATAACTTATTCTTGGCTCATATTTTCTTTGGATTCATTCTGGATGAAATCATAACAGAATGGCTAAACATGCTAATTGGATAGTATTTCAACTATAATACCTCCCAAAGCTATTATATGTTTTCGTTTACAGAAGAAAATCAAGAAAGATATTCTCCGGACTTCAGCAAAGATTTCAACACTCTTCAGAGACTAAAACAAAACCAAAAGTCCTTTATTTGTCATGTGCACAGATTACACAGGGTGAAAATAATGATGAAGAGTTTGGCCATAGGCCAAGCAGGAAATGCTTTTCAGTGGTTCAAAGGAATAGTTTGCCAAAAAAATGAAAAATCTGTTGTTATTTACTCACCCTCACATATGATTCGCGAACGAATCATTTAGACCAGCTTTGCGAACCAGATCAACTAATTAAGTGAAAAACAATGACTCAAAAGATCGGCATGTCACACGAATTGGACATTGTTACTTCTCTAATAAGCTCTAATGAGCATACAAAGAGAGCTCGGGTGGATAAATAATTAAATTGGGTCTGTTCCTCACACTAAGCTATGATTTCAGAAGACTTGGAAAACAGCACATGAGTTGCAAGGACTAATTTTAAGAAACCTTTATGGTGCTTTTGTTTCCTTGATTAAGCTTGAAAGCTTCTGTTCTTGTTCGTTGTAATTGCATGGAAGGAAAGAGTACCAGTACATTCTTAAAAAATTCTCTTTTCGTGTTTCACTGAAGAGAGAATCTTCATATGGGTTTGGAAGAGATCATATGGGTTTGGAAGGACATGAATAAACAATGAGAGAATTTTCGTTTTTGTGTGAACTGTTCCTTTAAGAGGCTAGAGCTCAATTGTTTGTCTCATATGTTTATTTTGTTTCTCTCTGCGAGCCCATGTGTCACACCAGGTTTTTTTGGAAAGCCTTGTTAGCAGTAATTAACAGCCGTGGGTTCCATTGTACGCCCAAGTAATTTCCCCTACTTAATACCACTGTGGCTGCCTTGAGCTTTTGTTTCCAGCCCCTGCCTAAAAGCTCACTTAAGTTGGTGTATTTTCCCATGATAGCACAGTGGGTTGTGGTAGGATGGCCGGGGTGGTACACAGAGTGTTAACATGGGGCTGAACCACAGGGTCAGGCCTAACCAAAGCTTTTTACAACCAGCAGCCTGAATCCTATTACAAATGCAAATCCAAACCCTAAGTAAGGATTGTTTCAAGGATACAATGGAGCTGGAGGACTTACCAAGCCCTTCTCCAAAGGTCCTCCTCTCTTGCTCTCTCACTCTTTCTCTCACCTTGGTTTCCCTCTTCTGCCAGCGCATAGTTTTCTTTGAGTTTGCCCCACCAAAATTCTGCAGCCTGTTTAAACATCCCCCATTGTTCCTCCACCTTTGCTGATTTCCTTCCCTGCCAGCATCAGACAATAGCCTTGTACAAACAACTTTGTTACCACCATTGTCTGTATATCAGAGTAATGTTGCACCAGTTTGGCCCTGCTTAGAAGAATTAAACTCATACAGCACACACCGCCAAAAGAATGGTAGGATTTACATCTAATTTTGCTTGATTTTTTATGATACTGAATACCTTGGTGTCACAAAAGCTCCCTCGAAAAACAGGGGCCAATTTAAATGCACAGTAACAGCTTAATATAACCTACTGGATGCAGTTATTTCGAATTTGAATGCTTACAGCTTTAATTTGAGGTGGTTCTCTGAGTTACTTTGCATGCACAAAAAAGCCCTGCTAGGACCTACAAAATGGTGGTCAAGGCATGCTATTATTTCTCTAATGAAAGAAGTGGTCCTCTGAAAGGGTGGGTGAGGAGTTCAACAGGCTTGGTAGGCAAGGGCTAAGATAGTTCTGGTTGGACATGTCTCTATTGAGCTGCATGGTACAGCTCAGTGGCTATGAACTGAACAGATGCCCATAGATCTCTAGTCTAAACAGGTCACCACCAATGCACCTCGACAAGTGAGCCTGTTAACTCAGTCTCTCAAGCAATTAAGCACATAAAAGCAAAGCTTTCCAAAAGATCACACTTGAAAATTGTAACTGAAATTTGAATCACCCTCAAGCAAATTTCCAAAACCCAATGCAGTAGGGGAGACCAAGGGATCGTTGTAACACGGGATGAGTTGTAACACCATCAGTTTAACCAATTAGAAACTCACTACAGGGGTAAAATCACTATTATAAAATGGATAGTTCCAATACAGAATTCTGACTGGATGAGCCGTGTTCCAAGCCATTGTAAAATTACCATAAATGTACACCTCCATCCACACAATGGGTTAATTTCATATCAATGCGCCAAATTGGAGGATTACGGTGTCTGATGCTATTATACCACAGACATGGAAGAGTTTGCTATCAGTTTTGTCTTATATGGTGGATTAACAGTTAATGAATGGCAGGAAGAGATTGATTTACATTTGAATTGAAGAAATTAGAACCGTTAAGCAGACTATGTGGGCCATTTGTTGTTTTCAAATCTTGTGTAATGAGAAAAACATATCTCTGGATTTAAAATAAAATCACCAAAACAGAGCTCAACCAAATTCTGAGGCAGATTTATGCTACAGTAAAAAATGGAAAAGAGAGTCGTAATGATTCAGTAGTTATGTTGGCTTATGAGAAGGCTGCACTGGTACATCACCAACCCACCACTTAGTTTGTCTTAGTGTACTGTATATACTGAATCTTAAATTCACTACTGGCAACAATGTTTTCCTTGGAGTGGATACATTTTGCAGAGAGGGAAAAGACAAGTCAATACACCATCAGGATTTAACAAACGAACATTTTATAAGACCAAGCACTGACGCACTGAATCCATACACACCACAGGTGGTTTTCAAACAATACAGTTTGGTTTGACGTGCAAATGCATCTAGGCAAGCGAAAGACGGAAATCGCTAACTTTGTGCTGTTGCTTGTTGTTTGAAAGTATGAGAATGGCATTAACTATGCAAACATGACTTTCAATGAAGCCACCAGAAACATAAAGATCCCAAAGAGAGAGCCAGAGAGAGCTGATGAGTATTCATGTATGGGCAGCCGAGAGATGTGCAATGTCCTGTCGCCTCGTTGGAGAAACCTTTTCTTTTCTTGCTCCCGCCGAATCCACCGGCTTTTTATCTCCACCTAAAAAGGAGCAATTACAGTAACAATATGTAATTTTTTTTTACATTTGTACTTCAAAGTAATTTTATAAAATGGTTAAAAAAATATTGATAAAAATCCAGCCCCAAAATCTAAAATTAAATCGATTATGCATTTATTTATTTTAAAGGTATGCCAGAGAACCAATGGGGGTGAACTTCCTTGGCTCCATGTTACCTCAAATTTGTAAGGTGCTAGAATTGAAACAATTTACACAAACCACTATTTGCAAAGTACAATGGTTCTGAAATTTTCTGATGCCAGTTTGAAAAGAGAAACTAGAGAAATTATGGCTGTGAATGGACACCGAAGCAAATCATCTCTACAGCCGTACTTGCACCCAAACTACAGTGAACATAGATGCTGGAGCAACGTCCTCACTAACACGTCTCATCCAAATGCACTTATCCTGAGTCAAGCAACTCTGGTCCACCAGTGAAGAAAAATCCAAACCATCTACGGAAATAATTCCGATCATTAGAAAGTCATAGAACGATCTTACGTTTATAGTGGTCATAGGTTCATAGAATTATCTTTCGTTTATAGTGATTATAGGTTCATAGGATTATTTAATGAACACTGGTGTATTTTATCCCTGTTACCACCGTTTTATAAAAGCAAGAAGACACTCGAGTCTGTGCATTACAGTGATTTCACCATAGGTAAGGGGGTTTTTGGCACTCTGCTTTGTGTTGTAAGAACACCCCTTACAAATGGTAAAATCACTGTAATGCATGCCCTCACATGGCATACTGCTTTATCATATGACATCAACTGAGGTTACAGTAGAAGTTGTAAGTCTCTGTATATATAAAAAAGATATTTATCTTGATATCTCCATAAAATGTGATAGCAATTTCAGGTTCTGACATTGAATTCCTGGCATGCTTTTGCCCTTAATTCAGAGTCACAGTTTACATTCAGTTGAAAAAGGCGTTCCTTTAGCAGCAGATCCTTTAGGTGAGGTCCTGCTCTCTACACATTCAAATAGAATTCAGTGAATCTGTTTTACGGCTCTCATTCTTAGGACAACAAAGTCAAAACAGAAGTATCAATGGGCCTGATCTTAGGGCTGCCCAATCTGTAGATCTCTGTACAGGCAGGGCAGGATCAGCCATGTCTCTTTAATGATTGTGCTTGAGCACACATGAACCGTCTACACTCTCCTGGTTACTAAACATGGTCAGACCCTTCTGACACTATTGCTGGACACTGGACATTCTGGTTAACTATTTATACTTTGTTATTCACACAAAAGTGCGCATTTAGTAAATCATAGATTATTTCAAATTATGTTTGACGTGGCTTGACGAAACGTTTTGTTGCAATTGTGCAACATTTTGTCCATAATTCAGTGCAAAACAAAAATGCATAAAAGTATGCATAAACGTCATAATTTTTAGAACCAGTGGCTTCTCAAAAACACCTATAAGTCAAACAAACAAAGAAAAAACAGTACAGGATCAATATTAATTAGATTTTGTGGGTCAAGAATTACAAAGAGGAATCGATGACTCTACAGAAGCAGGGCAGGAGCAGCTGTGTCTGTTTAATGACTGCGCTTGAGCACACACGAACCGTCCACTGTCTATTGACAACTGAATTGTCAACCCCAGCCCTTCATCTTAATTTAGCTAATGAACGAGCACCTCACAAACTTAACAACCTTGTTTTCTATCTTACTCTCATCTGCTACGACCATCACAATCCATTCAAGATTCATGGCATTTTTGTCCTTTGTTTTTGTCAAAAATAAATTGGTTTGGGATTCTCTGTGATCTCATTTGTGCCACATGCAGCTTTGTGTATTCTTCTCTTTCATCACATTCAAAATAGGGCCAGTCCCATGAAAGGGTAGTTGGGCTGGACAAACTATAGAGCTTAGTCACACAGAGGGCCAGGTTATGGGTCTTTCCTCTTGCTGTTTTACAAAAAGATTGGTGGCTACATGGAGTAGGATTTGCATAGATTGTGGGTCATCCTTTGTGTTATGTTTTATTGGCAACACTTTGGTTTGTTTTTTACTGACTTTCTTCAGCGGTTCTGCTTGTTTTCTGAGAAAACTTTTAATCTGAAGTCATACAGCTACACAGTTTCATTTGACCATGTCTGCCATGTGTGCATAGATAAAAACTGATTATTTGCCAAGGAAATCCCTAGATTTTGAAGCATGACACAGAAAACACTATGCCCATAAAATTGTGCCTATTGCTCAGAAGTGGATCTTTCATAAATTTGAAGACTTAATGGAGTTCTTAGTTTTTAATTTAACTATCACATTTTTCTCAGATGTTTCTCTCAAAACTCCTTAAAAACATAAATAGACATAAATGAGACAATTATTAGTTTGTTAGTTTGTCAGTTGTTAAATCAAACAATAGATAGATGTATAGCCAATGTGATCTCATGCGAATTTGTATGTATTCTTATGAAAAGTTTGGTTCTAGTAAACTTACATTGCTTCACATTTGCATAGATACAAAAATGTACAATATACAGCTGATGCCAGAGTTTTAATACAAAGTCATGACCTCAGTATTTGCAGGAATTCTATTTGCAATAATTTTCACAGAAATTTGGCCAACTTACTCACTGCTCCTCGCTTCAGCCTCTTAAATGCTGTATCACCCAGGATACAAAAACCTTTATAGCAGTAATGTAGTCTAGGTCATACTCAGGCATACGGTGTATGCCCACCTAACTTTCTTAGGATTTTGCATATGCCCTAAAATAAGTGATGATACGTATGGCCACCAGAACAATGAGTAGTCTTTTGACCCAGAACATTTTCAATCTACTAACTCGATGCCGCAACAACGTTGAGTGAATTGTGTTTGTATATTTTTATTTTTTAAGTGTACAGAGATTCTCTCTAATCATGCACGGAGCTGGCACTGACTAAACAGATAGTCCAACTAAGCTGATCCAACAATCAGAATGTTCATTTCAGATGTGATTGGATATTTGCTAACCAATCATATTTTCCATTTCAGTAAGGGGCGGGACATTTCCAGCGTCTGATGCACAAGGATCTCTGGAGTAACCATAATTTGCACTGTAAATTTATTTTCCTGCTAAACGTGTATATATATATATATATATATATATATATATATATATATATATATATATATATATATATATATATATTAAACATTTTACTTGTTAACAATTTACAATTAAACTTGAAACTTGAAAATACTGCATGTTATTGATAGTTTATGATGCTCTTTTTTTGTGACTTTTACTGCTGTTTGTGGTGCCTTTTTCTTGTGATATGCAGTAATTTCAATTTATATTTCTAAATAGGAAAACAATTTCACTATACACAGAAAAGCACATAATAGTACACAAATAAAACAAATAACTTACATTTTTATGTAGGCTATACAGTGTATGGTAATACAAGATAACGTGTTAACGTGAACATTACTACTCTCATATTAGAGCTGCTTAACTGTTTATTGCGTAAAATAAATTAGTTTATTAGTTAGAGTAATAATAAAGTATTAACAATTTTCATAGTAGCCTAATAAAAGGAACATTAATGTCACCTATTAATTTAAACACATATTTAACATAAAGTTACCATACCATGGTTCTTAGCAGTGTACTGTACACCATGCCAGCAAGAAACTTCTGCCCACCTCTTCAGACACTACTACACCACTGCTTCTGGAGTAAATTCACACTAAAATAACAACATATCTAAAGGTGACATTTCTTATTTCTTATAATTGTGTGCAATTGTTGTTAATAATAATTAACAAAAAATAGTTAACCATGGTTTTAATAAAGTAATATTGTAGTAGTAACCATGGTTAATTGTGTGGTAACTATGGTTTAACTAAATCATATGGTTAAACTATAGTTAGTGTAGTGAAACCATGGTTAATTTTTGTAAGGGTAAACAAAAGTCTAATAATTTTCTGACTTAAATTATGACTAAAAGTAATATTTTAAATTACCCATTTTATCCCAAGAAATACACACAAAAAAAAAAAAAAAAAAAATGTATACCTATAGAAAGACACCTATAAAGTCGGTCCGTGTTGGATAGGAGGCAAGCTAAAAATGTATGCCTGTACATTGTATCAATCTGAAATTCTGTCTATTTTAATGATTGGTCTATATGGGAATAAAAGTTGTACCTCTTCATTGAAGCCAAGTTTTACAATATTTTATGATATTGCCATTTCTTCTGAATTATAATGAGTTGTCATGAGACTGTGTTGGAAAAACAATTGAGATATGAAAGAGTTTCCTTCCTTTATGAAGAGTTATCGAGTGCTTTTTGGGTGAATTAAACAACAGTTAGATGGTAAATGGGTTATTTTGAGTATTTTGTATTCTGGATATGGAATACTAGTAAATAGCAACAATGACTATTGATTATGCAAATGCCCAACTATAGAGCTATAAATGTTTGGTAGTTTGTTAAGGCTCCTCACATTCCAATGTTTAACCCTCATTTAATGGTGTATTATGAATACAAAACTCCACACCAAGAGCCCAAGGTCTTTTCCTTTCCAACTCTGTATCCTGATATAAATCTGTTTGTAATTTGAGTCACCCCCAAGCAACAAGATTGATTCTGTGTCCTGTGCCTTTAATTCTATAGAGCAAGAGCTGTAACTAATGGATGACTGGTTCTGTGATTAACAAAGCAGAATGTCTGTGGCCTGGATGGACTTCTAAATTTGCCCAACACATTTCCTTTGGTTTTTTACTGGTCAGTTCTGTTAACACTGAAAGAGAAGTAATAGCAAGTGTCATAATGACACCAGTGTATTTTTATGAACAACTTTCTTTTAGTGTTTGTGACAAGTGTGTTTTTCAGCAAGTGTGTGGGATTTTTGTTCATAGACAACAAGGCTCATATCTATCAGAGGATGGTAAGTGTTTATGCTTTAGGCGATATGCTTTAGGAAGTAATATTCCTGAATCCCTCATTGGGACCATCAGAGATCTAAAGCAATATTGATACTTGTTTTGCAATGAAGTGTGAATCTCCCAAGAGAGTCTGCTGACTCTTATTGGTACACCAACAGCCAAACAGCTACAACACAGTCTTCTATCAAATTAATAGCTCTGGTTGGTAGTAAAGCCTACTCTGGTCGGAGTCAGAGTACTCTGCCCACTATACTGTATGGAGTGAGAAAGATATCTCTTTACAGACTAATATTATGCCACTGGTTAAGCCAATGTACCTGACTGTGTCGGGCTGGTTGGAATGCTCAAACAAACTTTCTTCTGATAGTGCCACTGAGCTAGAATGTTTTGGTAAAATCAACCTATAAATTGATTAATGGCTCACATTTTATAGGTTTTCTCAGTATATTAATCTAGGAAAGAAGAATTTAACAGCAAAAAATAAAAACCATCTTTTTTAAGTTATGTGAAGTTTGTGCTCTTTTGTGAAGTTTGCTGTGTTTTCTCTTTCACTCTCTCTCTCTCTTCCTATCACTTTCTTTTGTCTTTGAACATTTCCCAGGTCGCTACTGAATGTAAATTGTTTGCTCCACCTCTCAGCGATCATTGGCTGCTTGGACGGTGCTTCCTTATAAAACATCTCTTTTGCATGGCAGTCGTGAGCTACTTCGACTTTGAGCCAGTTGTGCTGCTCCATACTCCCTGTCAGCCACCAGACCAAATTACATCTATGGTGTTGGGAGAATGTTTTCTTTTGTGGACCTCAAAAGTGATCTTGTGAAGAAATTTCTATTGTTCAGTCAGTTTCTCTAATAGAGTAAGATTATTCTAATTTGTTTACAGCAGCTCTAGACGTAGGGGAGAACTGTCCTTTTTGAAACCTGTTTCCCTCTGTTTTTGGGAAAGAGCAGTTAGATTAGATTGGTTGTACTTTTATTATGTTAGGTTAGTTATTATTTTCTTTATTAGTTTGGTTTTTGTTTGTTGTTTTGGACCTTGGGTCTCTCTGAAGCCATTTACCACCTTGATGCCTATAGATTAAGTTATTTCTCCTAAATACATTACCTTTGAATTTATTGTGCGTTTTTCTTTGGTCTGACGGTTGAGTGGGAGTCTAGTTATTTATTGCGTCCTACTTTATTCAGGATGTAAAAGTTTGGGGGCTCGTCCTAAAGTTTTTTTTTACTAATTTGATAATCCGTCATAAGTATACTTGCTGGTAAGTAGATTATTTTTGTGGTTTGTTCTGGTTGGCTGTTTTTTTTTTGTGTGTTTTTTTTTTTTTTTCTGGTGTGGGGGAAGAGTGTAAAATTTAATTATGGAGTTTAGTATTGAGGCTTTTAAATGCTCTTCTTCTATGCAAGCTTTACAGATGTGCTGTAAATCTAATTAAATTCTTGTTACAGATTATTATGATATACCAGTGCCAAAAACAGGCACTAAGCAGGCAATAAGAGAGGTGTCAAAGGAGAAAATGGTATTAGCTGGAGTTTTGAAAATCGAGGCGGAATTACGGGCTGTCGGAACTGCCATGGACGCTCCTGTTGAAGTGTCATCTGCAGACGAATGTCCAAGCCCGCATCCACTGGTGGGAATGGTTACAGAGGACCTTAAGTTGGCTATTCGTTTTAAAGAGCTTGATTTACAAGTTAAGCACCAAGAGCATAATACCCAGCTTCTGTGGATAAGGCAGTGTGAGATTGAGGCTCAGGGTGCACGCCATTCTCCGGTAGAGCCAGTGGGTGCGATACAAACTCTGCACTGGTTGTGCCTGGTGTTCCCTGTCTGTCACTCACTCGACGTTGTGTCGATGTAGTGACACTAGGGGTTCAATCTTGAGAGTCCCAATCACCTTTGCTTAAAATAGAAAAGGCCAATGAGAATTGGCAAGTGGAATTTGCATGCCACTCTCCGCCCCGGACAAATGGGTATAAAAGGAGATGGCGTACACCACTCATTCAGATTTTTTCTTCGGAGCCGAGTGCATGTTGTGTTCGTCCTCTCACCTTTCGCTATGCTGCTGGATTCTTATGCCGCATATCAGTGGTCACCCTCGCACGGTCAAGTGTTGTGCTTCCCCTGGGCACTTCAGCAGCTGAGTCTGCGGGTGCTAAAAGAGTATATTCAAAAGAGTATATTTTCTTCTAAGAGCTCGCGCAAATGCTTGGTGTCTTTTTAAAGATGTCCTTCCGCGTTCGCACTACTGGATGTGGCCGTTATCTCTCCCCTCCGGATACCCAAGAAATCTGTCTCGAGTGCTTGGGGCAACAGCATGCCGAGGCGGCTTTCATGGAAGGGTCGTGTTCTCATTGCGAGAACATGCCCATGAGAACGTTGCAGGATGAGGATTCACTTCCTTCTTCATGAAGCAAGGAGCCACCACGGCTTCTCCCCAACCTGGTCCGTCCTGGGCTGACGCTCAGCCGGCCGGGTCGGCAAGCACCGCGGGCGATCTGGATGTGGACATGGGAGCGTTTCCGCCAGCTCAGCCCACACGGACCTCCCATCCCCCAGCACACTGGTCCTATCCGGAAGAGCTGTCGAGTGATACAGGCGGTTCACCTCAGGGCGGGTTTAATGTGTCGTTCGTGGCTAGCAACGAGGATGAGCTTTCGGTCGCAGCATCGGAGGGTGGGCTTCTGCTATGGGAAGCGGACGAATCTTCTGAGCTCCCACCCACGGGCGGCAGAGCACAGGATGAGGCCGGACGCCGAGATGCAGCCGTGCTTGCCCGGGCGGCTGCAAACATCGGGCTGAAGTGGAACCCTCCACCCTGCCCTGAGTGTTCGCGGCTGGATGATTGGTTTCTGGGCTCGGAGTGTGACTCACGGCCGTTGCGGGCTTGCGGAGCAGCACGTCCCCCCTGGGCTGTCTTCCAGGTGGGGCACCTTCACTTCCCTGACGTGAACTACCCTGCCTGGGCACAGTAAGTCCAGTCGTCCCCATGGTGCCACTGTCACGGAGTCTGGAGGCCTGGTAAGCTCTCTCCAGCCCCTCGCGGTGGCTCATCAGGACGATTCGCCTCAGCTACGCGATCCAGTTCACCAGAAGCCCGCCCAGGTTCAGTAGCATCCTCTCCACTATGGTGCGGGGAGAGGGTCCCTCCGTCCTCTGGGTGGAGGTTGCCACCCTTCTGGTGAAGGGAGCAATAGAGCCCGTCCCCATAGCAGAGTTGCGCAAGGACTTTTACAGTCCTTATTTTATCTTGCCCAAGAGAGGGGGAGGGTCGCACCCAATCTTGGATCTGCGTGCCTTGAACAAAGCCTTACACAGGCTTCCGTTCAGGATGTTAACACAGAAGCGCATCCTGGCATCAGTACGACATCAGGATTGGTTCGTGGCCATTGACCTGAAGGACGCGTACTTTCACATATCGATCCTTCCTCGACACAGACCCTTTCTTCCGCTGAGGGAGAAGGGCATACGCATTCTCAATTATCTCGATGACTGGCTAATCCTAGCTCACTCGCGAGATCTATTGGTTATATCTATTATATCACCCAATCTATCACAGGGTCCTTGTGCTTCAGCACCTCGACCGACTCGGGCCGGGACTCTCTATCGGCTCCTCAGCATAAATCTGAATGAGTGGTGCACGCCATCTCCTTTTATACCCGTATGTCCAGGGCGAAGAGCGGCATGCAAATTCCACTCGCCAATTCTCATTGGCCTTTTCTATTTTAAGGTGACTGGGGCTCTCAAGATCGAACCCCTAGTGTCACTACATCGACACAACGTCTCGTTCCCTCCATCAGGGAACAGAGGTTACATCAGTAACCAAGACATTCTTACTGTTGCTTCTCCTATTCCACCAACTCCTATAATGTTGAGTTTGATATCAGTAGGCAAATTTAGTTAGTTCCCGCATTTAGAAAGGCTGAAACTGATTCTTATTTTAACGCATTTGAGCATATAGCTGCTGCTTTGCATTGGCCTAAAGTGATTTGGCCACTCTTGCTCCAATATAAATTAATTGGGAAAGTTGAAGAGGTCTGTGCTGCTTTGTCCATTTGAAGAGTGTCTTGATTATGATTTAGTAAAAGCCTCTGTTCTCAGGGTCTATGAGTTTACCGTAAAAAAATTCCAAACCCACATAAAAACTGCCAATCAGACATTAGTTGAGTTTGCCCGAGAGAAGGGAACTCTTTTTGATAAATGGATTTAATCCAGCAAGGTGACATTTTTTAACAACTTTGTGAGCTTGTGTTATAAGAAGATTTTAAGAACATGTTGCCAGATAAAATCGTGGTGCCTTTAAATGAGGTTAACATAAGGTTAACATAGTCATGTAGGCTGCTGTCTGTGCAGATGAGTTTGAAAAAGTGTTTTTGTACCATCTGCACGCCGTAAATTTTATCAATCTGGGGTTGATAAAAGTTCGCAAAATGTAAAAACTATTCCGTTGAGCTAGACTGAATCGGCCACCTCATTGCGGATTGTCCAGCTTTGAGGAACAAAAGTCAGTCTCCGAAACGGCAGACGTCGAAATGTGCTGGTTGTGCTCACACAACGAGTTCACAATTTAGTTTGGACAGACAAGAAATTGATTCTGTATGCAATCCATTCGTTTTTGAAGGTGTAGTTTTCCTTACCGGTCAAGAGGAAAAAAAAAGTTCATTCTTCGAGATACTGGTGCAGCCCAATCGTTTGTGGGGGTGGGGGGTTCCTAACCAGACGCGACACGATACTGGGATATTCATACACTTAAATGATTATAAATGACTAAAAGCAGATGTTACAACAGTCAGATGGAACCGTCTGTTTATTGAACATACCTCATTTTCTCACTGAAGCTGCATATGGACTTACACTGTTTATGACAAACCTCAAGGGGATAGTACACGATCACACATATACACAGGGCAAAGTTATGAACATTTTTAATGTTCGTGCACTCACACTGTACTCTGTTGTTATTTCATCAATCTCCATGTGACAGGGAAGCGTAGAGAAAGTCAAAATGAGCTGTTGTGTGTATGTGTGTGTGTCTATGACAGAGCTCCATTTGAAGAGAACGAGACCTCAAAAATACAGAAAAACACATCTCGAAATTAAATTGTTTTATTATTGTATAAGTTCATGGTTAAAAAAAAATGATATCTGTGATGTGTGGATTGAAGGCTGGCTCCAGGGCGTGGCTGGGCAGTAAGTATGGACCACCGATGTGGTCCGCCAGGGGGCGTAGGAGACTGCTGCCATCCGCCAGTAGGTGGAGGAGCCTGCTGCTGACTACCAGGAGGTGAAGGAGCCCGCTACCGACCGCCAGGAGTCGGCAGCTGTTCCCGCTGCTGATTGCCAGGAGGCGGCGGCCAAGGGATGGCTGAGCGAGTCCAGTGCCATTGCCCGGCATTGCTGACGGGGTTGTTCCAGCTGGCTGAGGATCGGGTGTGCGGCGTGGTCGGGAACCGGAGTTTTTTCTTTTCTCTCTCTCTCCTCTCCCTCTCTCTCTTTCTCTCTTCCTCCCCTCATCCTGCTTATGTTCCCAGGAGGCGGGGAAGATCAGCCAGCAGCAGAACGGCCGGAAGGGCAACCCCTCCAGGAATTCGGGGGGGAGTAAGTCAGGCCGGATGGTCCCCAGCCTGAATCGGGCATTGGGGGTATGTAACGAGGAGGAGGGTGTGGTCAAATCATCCCAATCAGCCAAGAGAGGGATAAAGAGGAGCCAGAGATGTCAGTTCGAGAGAGACAGAGAGAGAGAGAAAGAGATGCATGTGGAGTTGTGTGTGTGTGTGTCAATGTTTATGTTGTGTCTGATTAAAAGTCTTTGTGATTGTTCATCTGGTTCAAACCTCCTCCTTTTTGATAAGCAAGAGATATTTTTGTTACAAAAGCCTTACAATTTCTGTCTGTTCATGGTACCGATTTCTCCTTATTCCTTTTCAATGCTGTTTAGAATATTGGGGCAGTTTAATATGATTTTAAACTAATTTAATCATCGAAACATTATCAGTTTTCATAGAGGTTTTCATCAAATAATCAATGCTGAATCCATGACCCAGCCCGCGTGCTTCTCGCAGCACTGTTTATGATGATCTGCGTGGCTGAGCGCTGTCGATTGAGCTGCACTGACTGATCCGGGTAGAGCTGTTTCCTAGAGCTGTTTGTCATTTGTTATTTCTCATGCACAAAAAAAATGACCCTGCACAATCAGAGAGTCGGCCAACTTTGTAGTCGAACTAGCGCGACCTCTGGCAAAGTTTAAATCGCACTTTTAGGAAATTTTTTTGCTAAATGCAACCATTTAGTCACAGTCTGGAGCCCTGGTGCTAACACATGTTTTCCGGAGGCCGTGCCTTTACGCATGCTGAAAATTAAAGTACTTTTGCGAGCTTTAACCAAGTTCTTTTCTACATTTGGTTTACCAAAAATTTTGCAGACCGATCGAGGCACAAATTGTATGTCCCGGTTATTTGTAAAAATACTGGCACAATTAAACACCAAACATGAAGTCTCTAGTGTGTACCACCCAGAGTCACAGGGAGCTTTAAAGAGATTCCACCAGACATTGAAGTCAATGTTGCGTACATATAGTGCAGAGTCAGAAAAGGATTGGGATGAGGGTTTGTCTTTTCTTTTGTTTGTGATACGTAAGACTACACAAGAGTCTCTGGGATTTAGTCCTGCCGATTTAGTTTTTGGGCACACCGTGAGAGGCCCTTTGAAACTGTTAAAAGAGCAATTGATGTCTGAGAAACCCGCTGACGTTACAAATGTATTGGACTATGTTGCTTTGTTTTGCGAACATTTGCATCGGGTATGTAATTTAGCTCATGTTTCATTGTCGACTGTTCAGACAAAGAAGACTCTATTTGATAGGAAGGTTGTCTCTTGCTCTTTTACTCGAGGTAATATGGTACTGATTCTACTCCCTGTCCTTGGTTCAACCCTACAAGTGAGGTTTTCTGGCCCGTATGTAGTTGATGCTAAAATTAGATGAGAGCAACGGAAGTTGCAAAGAGTCAAAAAGCTCTGTTACTCTGACTGAACTTGCAGCTGTTTTACCTGCTTCATACTGCCCGAATGAAGACGGTTCCTGTCACTGGTGTTCGATTGCAGAATTCTGAGATCCTTAATGACTTGGAGTTTTACTTGTCATATTTGTCTGAGGGCCCTAGAAGTGATATTACCCGACTTATCCAGTAATATCCAACTTTCTATTTCCTGAACAAATGCTGTGTGTCATGACTTCGATGTAGGTGACCACTCACTGAACAAGCAACATGCATATTGGGTAAATCCGTGTAAATGTCAAATAATGCAGTCTGAATTTGTGTACTTGCTTGAAAATGGTTTGGCTGTATCGAGTTCCAGTGCGTGGAGTTCCCCTTGCCTTATTGTTCCAAGAGTGATGGTACAGCTTGTTTTTGCACAGATTACAGAAAGGTTAATGCAGTCACAAAGCCTGACTCATTTTTTTTTTTTTTTTTTGGCCCGCATGGAGGATTGCATAGACAAGGTGGGATCTGCTGTTTTCGTTTCCAAACTGACCTACTTATGGGTAATTAGCAAGTGTCTCTGACCCTGCGTGCAGCCTAAATTTCCACCTTCGTCACACCTTATATCCTCCTCCAGTATACTGTTATGGCTTTTGGTTTACAAAATGCCCAACAACATTTCAGCATTTAATGAATAACATCTTGGCTGGTGTTTCCAACTGTGAAGCTTATTTAGATGACATTGTGGTATTTTCTTCTGATTGGGATGATCATTTAGAAACCCTCCGCCTGAAAGAATTTTTGCTTATTTTAAATCTAGCGAAATGCGAGTTTAGCAAGTCCACAGTCACCTATTTAGGAAAGGTAGTTGTCCAGGATCAAGTTCATCCCATTGATGCCAAAGTGCAGGCTGTGGTGCAGTTTCCTGTTCCCCTTACCAGACGAGAGCTGAGACTCGTCATGGTAGGATACTATCGTGGGTTCTGAAAGAACTTCTCTGATGTTGTTTTGCCCTTAACCAATTTGCTTTGTCAGAACAAAAAATGTTGTGTGATCTGATGAATGTCAAGTAGCCTTTGAATCTGTAAAGACACTTTTGTGTAGTACACCTGTATTGTCTGCCCCTAATTTTTCCATACCTTTCAAATTGGACGTAGACACTAGTGCTGCTGGAGCAAGCGCAGTTCCCTATCTGTCACTCACTCGACGTTGGTGTCGATGTAGTGACACTAGGGGTCACTCTTGGGAGCCCGAGACACCTCTGGTCTTTGATAAAAGGCCAATGAAAATTGGCGAGTGGTATTTGCATGCCACTCCCCCGGACATACAGGTATAAAAGGAGCTGGTATGCAACCACTCATTCAGATTTTCTCTTCGGAGCATAACGGTCATGCTCATTGAGCTGAATACTACTGTTCATTCACCTCTGCTGGATCTGACAGTGCATTTCAGCGGCTTCTCCACCCTCTGCATTGGTGCACTGCAGAGAACGCCCCTGGGTGCTTCGGCAGAAAAACTAGAGAGTATATTTTCTGAAAGAGCATTTTTCCCCTCTAAAAGAGTAAACATTTCTCTAAAAGAGCGCACACACAGAACGTCTTTTTAAAGACGCGTCTTTTTAAAGATGCTTTTCCGATTGTGTGTTATTCCTGGTTGTGCTCGTTATCTCTCGCCTTCTAACAGTCACGATCACTGTCTTTCGTGTCTGGGCACTGCTCACTCGGAGACAGCGTTCGTGGATGGTCATGTTCTCATTGCGAGAATATGTCCATGGCAACGTTGCGGTCGCGGCTCGCCTTCGTAAGAAAGCGAGACACCCCAGAGGCTCCTGCCTCAGTCCTTTTACCCACGGGTATGAGGCCAGCGCGGCTAGCACTGGGGGCGATTTGGGGACCCCAATGGGACTGCCTCCGCTGGGTATCCCCCGCGGACCTCCCATTCCCCAGCACACTCGTCTGCCCCGATCGGGCTTCCGGGTGAGTCTGCCGGCTCGTCTCACGGCGAGTTCGACCTCTTATTCGGAGCCCGCGAAAGTGATGAGCTCTCGAGTGCAGCATCAGAGAGCGGGCTCGTCCAGTCAGAAGCCTCAGCTGGGCTCCTCCCTTCGGGGTCGATTGCCCAGTCACAGGCTGACGCGGAGATGATGACATGCTTTCCCGGACAGCTGCAAGCGTCGGTTAGAGTGGATTTCACCGCTCTTCCCTGAACCCTTGCGGTTCGGTGATTGGTTCCTGGGCTCGCAGCGCCACTCAAAGCCACGCCCCGCCCCCGTTCCTTTCTTCCCGGAAGTGCACGAAGAGCTGACAAGGTCGCGGGAGGCACTTTTTACTGCCCGGTCCCGATCTTTTCAGCTTCCCCTCCCTCACTACCCTCGATGGTGTGGCGGCCAAGGGCTATTTGGCAATCCCCCGGTGGATAAAGGTGCCCACGGTGCACCTATGCCCTCAGAGCACCGCCACCTGGCGTGGGTGCCCAAAGCCCCCGTCCAAGGCCTGTAGGTTTACGTCGTCTCTGATGGCTAAGGCCTACGGTGCCGCTGGACAAGCCACCTCCGCCCTGCACGCCATGGCTCTCCTGCAAGTCTGCCAAGGCGCTAAAGGAACTGCACGAGGGTAGTTCCGCCCCGGGATTGATGCAGGAACTGCGCTCAGCGACCGATAGCGCTCTCCGAGCGACGGAGGTCACGGCGCGGCCTCTCGGACGGACGATGGCCACACTAGTGGTCCAGGAACACCACCTTTGGCTCAACCTGGTCAAGATGGGTGAGGCCGACAAGACACGACTCCTTGCTGCCCCCATTTCCCAGGTGGGCCAATTCGGCGACACTGTCGAGGACTTTGCCCAGCAGTTCTCGATGGTAGAGCAGTAGATGGATGCTAGCCGGCATATCCTGCCCCAGCACGGCTCAAGATCCCGCACCCCGTCTACTCATCGCCAAGGGCGTCCCCCTGCGGTGACTGCACCGGCTCCACCGCAGCCCGCCCCTTCGGCCCGGCCCCGGCGTGGAGCCCACCGCGGGAAGCAGACGCCACCCGTCTCGTGGCCGTCCAGAACCTGTGAAAGGCTTCAAAGCACCCTTGAGAAGGCTGACCCAGGGACAACGAAACCCGCTGCTCTGGAGCTGGTAAGCAGATCTTCATCTTTTTGTTACCTTTTGCATTTTGCGCTGCATGCCCAAGTGGCTGCAGTACTCAAGAGCCCAGCAAGAGCGGTTTCCTTGTTCCCTGGGTCACATATCCGGTGTGTACGGCTGTCATCACAACCACCGTCCACCACTCGATTTGGCAGGTTTGGTGCTCCAGCGGCGGTCTCCCGCCCCTGAGCGCCCAGCTGTGGCACAAATCCACCCCCGATGTGACAGTCTCCACGGGTCATGAGGACAGGCCTCTTCCTCCCCCGTCCCAGGCTGTTCCGGGTGGTCACAAGGAGCCAGGTAAGTGCTTCGATGTCCTTAGACTCAGCACGGCCAGGACGTGGTGTGGCACCTCGAGCTCCGCCCCGCCGCGAGGCCCCACCTGCCGGCACATCTGATGACGTTGTCCCTTTGGTCCCCCTTGCGCGGAACTTGGACGCATGGCTTGCACTTTTCAATCCGTCACGAGGGCTGGTCCGGACCGTCTGACTCGGCTGCGCGATTCACTTCACCGGGCATCCGCCCAGGTTCAGCGGTGTCCACTTCACCTTGGTGAAAGACGAAAACGCTGCTACCTTGCGTGGAGATCGCTACCATCCTACGGAAGGGTGCGATAGAACCTGTCCCTCCAGCCGAGATGAAGAAGGGATTTTTTCAGCCCCTACTTCATCATACCGAAAAAAGGCGGTGGGTTGAGGCCAATCTTGGACCTGCGAGTACTGAACACAGACTCCCGTTCAAGATGCTGACGCAAAGACGTATTCTAGCGAGCGTCCAGCATCAAGATTGGTTCGCAGCGGTAGACCTGAAGGATGTGTACTTTCACGTCTCGATCCTTCCTCGACACAGACCCTTCCTACGGTTCGCGTTCGAGGGTCAGGCGTATCAGTACAAAGTCCTCCCTTTCGGCCTGTCCCTGTCTCCTCGCGTCTTTACGAAGATCGCAGAGGCTGCCCTTGCCCCGTTAAGGGAGGTGGGCATTCGTGTTTTCAACTATCTCAACAACTGACTAATCCTAGCTCACTCTCGAGACGTTTTGTGCGCACACAGGGACCTGGTGCTCTCACACCTCAGCCGACTAGGGCTTCGGGTCAACTGGGAAAAGAGCAAGCTCCTCCCGGTTCAGAGCATCTCTTTTCTCGGTTTGGAGTTGGACTCAGTCTCCTTGACGGCGCACCTTACGAACGAGCACGCCCAGTCGGTGCTGGCCTGTTTGAAGGCGTTCAAACAGGGAACAGCAGTTCCGCTGAAACTTCCTCAGAGGCTCCTGGGGCATATGGCATCCTCGGCGGTGGCCACCCCGCTCGGGTTGATGCGTATGAGGCCGCTTCAGCACTGGCTCCAGACTCAAGTCCCAAGACGGCCATGGCACCATGGGACACACCGCGTGACCATCACGTTGGTCTGTCACCGTCTTTTCAGCTCTTGGACGACCTCTCGTTCCTACGGGCAGGTGTTCCTCTAGAACTGGTCCCCAGGCACGTCGTGGTCACGACAGACGCCTCCAAAAAGGGCTGGGGCGCCGTTTGTAACGGGCACACAGCCACCAGCCTCTGGACGGGTCCGCGACTGCATTGGCACATCAACTGCCTCGAGGTGTTTGCAATTCTGCTCGCCCTGCAGAGGTTTCGGCCGTTGATCCAGGGCAAGCACGTGTTAGTTCAGACAGACAACACGACAATGGTAGCATATGTCAACCGCCAAGGTGGTTTGCACTCTCGTTGTATGTCACAACTCGCCCGTCGTCTCCTCCTCTGGAGTCAGCAGCACCTCAAGTCGCTGCAAGCCACTCACATCCCGGGCAACCTCAACATTACGGCGGATGCGCCGTCACAACAGGTTACCCTCAGGGGAGAGTGGAGACTCCATCTTCAGGTGGTCCAGCTGATTTTGAGTCGATTCGACAGGCACTGGTGCACCTGTTCCCCTCCCAAGAATCCTCCCCACTGCCCGCTCTGGTACGCCCTGACCGAGGCCTCCCTCGGCATAGATGCGCTGGCACACAGCTGGCCCCCTGGCATTTGCAAATATACGTTTCCCCCAATGATCCTGCTTGCACAGACCCTGTGCCATGTCAGGGAGGACGAGGAGCAGGTCGTCCTGGTAGCACCCTACTGGCCCACCCAGACGTGGTGCTCAGACCTCATGCTCCTCGCGACAGCTCCCCCCTGGCAAATTCCCCTGAGGAAGGACCTTCTTTCTCAGGGAAGGGGCACCATCCGGCACCCGTGCCCAGACCTCTGGAATCTCCATGTCTAGCCCCTGGATGGGACGTGGAAGACCTAAGCTGTCTCCCACCTGCGATGGTAGACACGATCACTCAGGCTAGGGCTCCCTCTACGAGGTGCCTGTATGCCTTTAAGTGGTGTCTGTTCGCTAAGTGGTGTTCTTCCTGTCATGAAGACCCCCCAGAAATGCGCAGTCAGATCAGTGCTTTCCTTCCTGCAAGAGAGGTTGAAGGTGTACGTTGCTGCCATAGCAGCACACCACGACGCAGTCGATGGTAAGTCCTTAGGGAAGCACGACCTGATCATCAGGTTCCTAAGAGGTGCCAGGAGGCTGAATCCCTCCAGGCCGTGCCTCGTTCCCTCATCGGACCTCTGTAGTTCTTCAGGGTTTACAGAGAGCCCCCTTTGAGCCTTTGCAGTCAGCCGAGCTTAAGGCACTCTCCTTGAAGACTGCCCTCCTGACTGCGCTCACTTCCATCAAGAGGGTAGGTGACCTGCAAGCGTTCTCTGTCAGCGAAATGTGCCTGGAGTTCGGTCCAGGTTACTCTCACGTGATCCTGAGACCCTGACCGGGCTATGTGCCCAAGGTTCCCACCACCCCTTTAGGGACTAGGTGGTGAACCTGCAAGTGCTGCCCCAGGAGGAGGCAGACCCAGCCCTGTCGTCGCTGTGTCCGGTGCACTCTTCACGCATCTATTTGGATCGCACGCAGAGCTTTAGAATCTCTGAGCAGCTCTTTGTCTGCTTTTGGTGCACAGTGGAAAGGAAGCACTGTCTCCAAGCAGAGGATCGCCCACTGGCTCATTGACGCCATAACTATGGCATATCTTACCCAAAACATGCCACCCCCGGTAGGGCTACGAGCCCATTCTACCCGTGGTGTAGCGGCTTCTTGGGCCTTGGCCAGAGGTGCCTCTCTAACAGACATTTGCAGAGCAGCGGGCTGGGCAACACCCAACACCTTTGCAAAGTTCTACAACCTCCGGGTGGAACCGGTTTCGTCCCAGGTAGTGGCACGCAACACAAGCAGATAAGCCCGGGATAGCCGGCCAGGTGTATCACTTGCACATAGCGCCTTCCACCTCCTTTTGAGCTGAAGATGTGCACCATTAATTCCCAGTAGTGTTCACAAAATTTGTTCCTTGGTTGACTTCCTCCGAGCCCTGTGGCAGTCGAGTTTTCGGAGAGACTCGCTGCTGGCCCAGTACACATGCTAAGAGCCCGGTTCTGGGGTAGGTGCTCCTATATCTATATCTTCCGCTAATTCGTTTCCCTGCTGGCAAACTGCATCTTCCTTGGGCAGAGCCCCTCTGCCCCAGTCTCCATGTTTGTAGTAACTCCTCCCCCATTGGGCAGGATCTACCTTGAAGGCTCTCCACATGGTTGGAAAGACCATGTGACGCATTCTTCCACTTAAATATCCCCCCTCTCTTGGGGCGAGGTGTGGTCTCCGCGGTGTCCTCCCCTTGGGAGGGACACCCCCCGACTAGACCTGGCGGCCCAGTCGGATAATCCCCCTTCTTTTTTAGGGAGTGGAAAAAGAGAAGGGGAAAAGAGGCCACGACTGGGTTAAGCCTGTCTCTATCTTTGGGTAGTCGACTTGTCCCCAAAAAGGGCCGTTCGACACTCATAACTGTGTTGGGGGAGGTTACGTGTCGACCTGGTGTGCTGGCTATGAGGCACACAGCAAGTCTGCCCACCACACACCGCCAGTTCACGTAACACAGTTCAGCCTTGTGGCATTTTGTATAGGGACCCCTAGTGTCACTACATCGACACCAACGTCGAGTGAGTGACAGATAGGGAATGTCATGGTTACTGGTGTAACCTCCATTCCCTGATGGAGGGAACGAGACGCTGGTCCCTCCTGCCACAACGCTGAAATGGCCGGACCTTATATCGGCTCCTCAGCATAAAACCTGAATGAGTGGTTGCATACCAGCTCCTTTTATACCCGTATGTCCGGGGGAGTGGCATGCAAATACCACTCGCCAATTTTCATTGGCCTTTTATCAAAGACCAGAGGTGTCTCGGGCTCCCAAGAGTGACCCCTAGTGTCACTACATCGACACCAACATCTCGTTCCCTCCATCAGGGAATGGAGGTTACACCAGTAACCATGACGTTCTCCTCCAAGAGGATGTGCAAGGTATCGATCACTCGGTATGCTTCTTCTTGAGGAAGTTCTTAAAAATCAGTTGAATTACAGTACTATTGAGAAGGAAGCTTTAGCGCTATTACTTGTTTTACACTACTTTGAGGTGTATGTAGAATCTAGCCCATTGCCCGTTGTGGTTTATACAGATAATGGGCCATTGGTCTTTTTGTCTCGTGTGCGTAATTCCGGCCAGTGCATAATAAAATGGGCTCTGATCATTCAGGAGTTTAATCTTGAAATTCACTATAAGAAATGAAATGGTAATGTCTTAGCGGATGCCCTCGGATCTCGTTTGGTTTGATATACTGAATTACTATATTAATCAACAATATGTTGATTCTTGGTGGTGGGGGTGTTACGCTATGTGAAATTTGTGCTCTTCTTTTGTGAAGTTTTCTGTGTTTTCTCTTTCTCTCTCTCTTCCTATAAATTTCTTTTGTCTATGAACGGTTCAAATTCCAGTTATGGTGTTGGGAGAACATTTTCTTTTGTGGAACTCAAACGTGATCTTGTGCAAAAATTCTATTTTTGGTCATATTCTCTAGTAAAGTATGATTACTCTAAATTGTTACAGCAGCTCTAGATGTAGGGAAGCCTACATTTTTTGAAACCTGTTTTCCTCTGTTTTTAGGGTTAAGAGCAGTTAGGTTTGTTTGGTTGTATTTTATTTTCTTATATTAGGTTAGTTGTTCTTTTCTTTATTAGTTTGGTTTGTATTTGTAGTTGCCTATAGATTAAATTCTCTTTAATAAATTACCTTTGAAGTTATTGTGCCTTTTTTGTGTTTTTCTTTGGTCTGACGGTTGAGTGGGAGTCTTGTTATTTAATGCATCCTACTTTATTCAGGACATAATATTCTTGCATTTCTATTTGACATCAATTTGTAGGCGAACATGGAAGTCTAATTCTCAGTGGTTTCCGTGATACTTGAACATTTTTTTCTACAACATAAATTACACACTTTCATACCTCATACATGAAGGTTGAAGATGCTGTGTTTGTTTTCTTTTTTTAAAGCATGTTGCTTCAATGTGACTACAAAAATCATGTTTGAGGTATGAAACTGTGTAATTTATGTTGTAGAACAAAACATCAACATATCTTAAAGTAATGTTTAACACACCTTGTTTTACCCATAAATCCAAAACTGCCCTTATAAAAACCCATAAGGAAATCCAGATAGAACACCTGGCTCGAAAATGCTAATTCTCTTTTGGGTTTTAGGACTACAACCTAGTAGTGAAAATCTTCTGATATGCTGCAGCTTCAGACATTTGTGGTTTGAGGGCATGTATGTTTTTGTTGTATAAAAAGGTCACCTTCAGTGAAGCCAACTTAAAGTGCTTTTGCTACAATTATATATACCTGTAATCCAATCACAATATTTGTTTGGGCATATACAGTAGGCATGCATGGAGGTACTTGACTGACAGTTGGAGACCTTAATTCCTGAGTCAGTATCTCAAGGTTTACAATTGCACTACAAAAACAGAAGGTTCAAAATTGCTTTTACAGTTAATAATGGTATTGCACTCTATGCTGCCCAACAAAAGGCAAAATACAGTAACTACACCAACACTGCAACTTAAAAAAAAAAATCGCTAATGAGCAGTTCAATCTAATATTTTTAAAAAAAAATAATTTTACCCAGTGTGGCGGTGCGGTGGAGGGTAAAGGTAACACTAATACTACAAAATGAGCAAGATAGAAAAGCTGACTACTCTACCCTGTTTCTGTGAACAGGGAAATTACTACCCAAAATAGGGCACACAGATTCGTTACCACAGAAGGCAGGAGATGACATGGGTATCAATACAAAAGACTTTTATTTCACAGAAAATAAATAATTAAAACTATTTGTGGCAGTGCGGAGGGCGGGGCCTGGTCGTGATTCCACACACCCGGCCCCTAATTGGGCTGATGAAGCCCGAGAGGGATAAGGCCGACCGGAGACGGCAGAGCGAGAGAGTTACGGAAAGTTGTCCGACACCTGTGTGTGTGTGTGTTAAGTTTATCATTAAATTATCATTTATATTGTCAAGCCAATTCTCGCCTCCTCCTTTCCATTGAATATGTTACAATGGTGCCGAAACCCGGGAAGGAGGAGGGATGCGCCATAGTAGAGTCCTCGCCACTATCATCCACCTCAATGGAGCAGCCGCGGCCATCCACCAGGGGACGGAGGAGCCCGGCCACCTGAGAGTGGAGGAACAGCCGCCGACTGCGAGGGGAGGAGGGGCTCCTGGCCGACCGCCTGGAGCGGGAGGACCGCTGCCAGGGGCAGGGGAGACCCCTTCTGTCCACCGAAAATGCGGCGGGGCGTTCCGTCCGCCAGGGGCCAGAGGACTGCCTCCGATCCGCCTGGAGAGGCGCGGCTGTCTTCCACTAGAGGGTGGAGGAGTGGCCGAGGACCAGGCTATGGCGTATCGGAGAACCGGCGAGTAAATTATTATTTTTTTTTCCTCTCTCTCTCTCTCCCGCTGCTGCTCTGCGTTGGCCTTTCCCTCTCTTTTTAAATATTATTATTATATTTTAAGCTGGTATCATCACGGTTACAGTCCGTATGTACTGTGATTTTGTTGTTGTTGTTTCCCTCCCCTTGTCCCCTCCCAGTTCCAGGAAGACAGGGATGACCTGGGCACACCCCCCCCCCGAGAGAAGGGAGGAATGTGGCAGGGCGGAGAGCGGGGTTGGGTCGTGATTCCACACACCCGGCCCCTAATTGGGCTGATGAAGCCCGAGAGGGATAAGGCTGACTGGAGACGGCAGAGCGAGAGAGTTACAGATAGCTGTCCGACACCTGTGTGTGTCTTTTGGTTAAGTTTATCATTAAATTATCATTTATATTGTCAAGCTGGTTCTCGCCTCCTTTCCACTGAACTGTGTTACACTGTTAAAGTGACAGTGGTGCAAACATTCATTTAGACCCTCTACAATGCGGCTCAATGCAACAACAAAATAGAAAAAAACAACAAAAAAAAAAACAAAGAGGACACATGAGCCGAGGCTTACCAGTAGGGTGGCCAGCTGAGAAGTGAATATCCTAAGACCACACCACTCACCCAATTACACTTCACACAATCACACACAAGGACAGGGCAAGGACAGCTAGCCTCCCTACCCGGGGCTCCTGAAATAAAAAGATTGCAGTTAGCCACCGGACACACATTCATCTATACAGATTTTAGTAGAACTCAAGACATAAAGAGGTCCACATTTGGCATTTTGCTGACAAGTTACAAACAAGATGTAGCTCAATAGATTCACACCAAATGGCAAAGCCCAGACACAACTGGTAAGGTAGCTAATTGCTATAAAGAGAAGAACAAAAACATCACACACTACAAATGAAAAACAATGATTAACTGGGCTTCAGCCAAATTAAACCAATATAATGAAACAAACCAACAATTATACAGCAAATGAACCCAAATAAAATTAACACATCTGAGCCAGGCTTCCTCCAGATACTCAGGTCAAAACATTAAACAAAAACAGAAATAAACAAAAAAAAGGCACACTTGGCGTTCTTGGGTAGTGGACATCCAAACCTTCCCACTCAGTGCCTCGGACACACACACACACACACACACACACACACACACACACACGTAATATAACAAAGTGGGCTTACATGCACAGGTAATGGCACGTTTCACAAATTGAGGTTTTGAAACAAGAGCCACTCTTCCACTCAGCGTTAGCGTGAAACAAAAGGTCCACAAAGAAAAATAAACCAAAACGACAAGGATAAATCCAAGCGATGAAAAAAAAAAAATAACAGTCAGTGGAGCAACAGCAGAACAAAACAGTTCCGTCTCACGGTGTTGTCTGAGGAGCACTCGCTCCATGGCCTCTAAAGATGAAACACTCTCAAATGAGCAGATTGACCCACTAAAATAAACAAAATAATGAATTAATAATCAAAAACCCAACACCCACAATGCTGAAAGAATGAAATATACCTACCCAACCGTAAATCACTAAAACCCATAGATCATATGGTTACTCACAGCATTGTCCGTGACAGCCAAACCACAAGTATGCGAGTAATACACATAAGCTGCAATGTATTGGAAGAATAAGTTACCAGGGACCACACTAAAACAAAACATTAGCCAGTTGGAAATCGACCTAAGTATATAAGCACCTGGGGGTAATAGACAGCCTGCACCCAACCCCAAAACTGCACCAATAGGACACTAACCTGGCTACAATAAGTAAACACACACTTTAACAGTGCATATTCATCAGCAACAACATTAGCCAAATGGCTAGGTACATAACTCCCGCAGAGCAGTCGTAACGATGACACATACCCAGGTGGCATAAACTCCACCATAAATAGGCAAGGGACTACCGCTAATAGGCTGTCACTACCGTCAATCCTGTGACAACCACAAACATTAGGGCAGGACCTAACCTACCTTACCACACCAGCATTTGTGTGTTGTGTATTTGTATGCTTATTAGGGTATAACTTCATTAGCTTAGCAACATACTAAAAACTTTATTGTAATCATTAGTGAGTTGAGTCTCTCTGCGTGCGTTGCATAAGCAAATAAGCACTATATGTATAATGCTTAGAGTTGCCTATGTAGAGTGTTCCAAATCAGTTTCTAATTAGGTTTCATTTCAGTTAGGATGCTGACTTAGAAGGCTGCGGCCTATGTAGTCAGTTGAAGGAAGCTCAAAAGGGTTTGGAACAGAGCCTATTACTGTTTCATCTCATATCATCATATTGTCAATTGTACCTCATTTCCCCAAGTATTTAATTCAGTTTGAAGAAACATTTGAAAACTGGGTTACTTCAGTGGGTGAAATTCAATAGAGAAGTTCATCGCAGTTTCTACGAACTTGCTTGCCCACTCAGTGTACGCTTCTTTATGTGTGAAACACTGTCTGCTATTGTTAGCCTCAAGTTCCCACTGTGGCCTTGCCAGATTGGAGCTCCAAGCTTTGCCTGACAACATGGTGTAAAATCCTATTTGCATTGTATTTATCCGTAGAATCATCAAGCCTGTGAGCTGTAGAATCATCTGCTACTCCCCTGCCAACCCCTTCATCTTCATCACCTCTCTCTCTTTGCTGCACACACACGCTTTTCTCACTCTCCTCTGTGAGTGTGCAGGCACTTTCACAGACCCGCCCCCCACCGTCCTTAATTAACACTCTGAAACTACTCTCTTCACAAGTGCTCACATGAGTAATAAAGGGGGCCAGACATCGCATGTTGATTACATCACTCAACACTGCAAAAGCGCTCCAGCCTGGCATAGGAGATTTCGTGGCCTGCTTAAGCAGTCTTTAATTATATACCTATAGAATAGCTTTGTACAGTGGTTCTTAAATGGGTCTGCTTCAGGACCCAGAGTTCACATTGGACATCAAGTGGCAACCCAGCACAGTACCAAACTTGTTTATTATGCAAAAGTAAACAAAAAAGTCCTTAAAATAAATTATTAAAATGTATTAATAGTACCATTAACTGCATAGAATCAACAATTAGCAAAATTGTTAACAACACATGACAACCCATTTTGATTATCAACAGTTTTATGTTCTCAGCATTTTCAGCACAAAGCACAATGCAGTCGCACAAACAATGGCTGTGTCCGTTAAATTAAAAAAGCTGCCTTTGGAGGCTGTATATGAAGGTAGGATGAAAATAAGATGCTTTCAAACTGTTGTGAGACCAGTTTACGTAAGAGTTTCATTCAAAAATGCTGTTGGTTAAGCCGTTAACTGATTAGGCAGCAAGTCAGCTGCTTACATTTTCAGATCCAGCCACTGTCACACAAACCTTCATGCAAGTGAACCTGCATTTAATATGGTCTGAGTTGTGTTGTTTTTATTTACCCTGTATATTCTTTGTTTGTGTTTTTGAGGGTGAGAGCATGTCATGTAAGTAGTCCATGTTGGCTTACTTTCTCTAAAATACCTTTTTTTTTTTTTTTTTTTTACCCCTTTTCATTTCAAAGCAGCTTTACAAATAAATAAATAAATAAAAATAAAAAAGGCATATATGGGAAGAGTTTTCTCCTTTTTTAACAGATAAGCCTATTTGTATTTGCTATCATTACTATGCATGATATTGTTAGTTGCAGTGTTTATTATTTGCATTTAGCTTTGTTTTTTCCATTTTGTTCACATCCTATCAGAAC
Organism: Myxocyprinus asiaticus; assembly: GCF_019703515.2. Lineage (NCBI taxonomy): Eukaryota > Metazoa > Chordata > Actinopteri > Cypriniformes > Catostomidae > Myxocyprinus > Myxocyprinus asiaticus. The sequence goes on along the minus strand of NC_059354.1, from coordinate 10,310,906 downwards.
AGACTAGCAACCCATTTTGGGGTTACAATCAAACAAAAATGGTTGGATTGATGTAAACTATAATGAAGGAATTGAATATTGAATAACTTTACTCAAGATGGCGCCGAGTATGGCTGCTGCGTTGCGAGCTCCAACACAACATAGTAGTGTTTTGTTTGTTTTGTTCACAATTCTTATGTTTTTTGTCTTGGATGTTGTCTGCCTTATTGTCTACGACAGACAAACACTTTTGGACATTGGTTCAGCAATTTCATACCGTAAACTGGACTTCAAATTCCTCAATGCCGACCCAAACACGCAAGTGGAGCCCTTTGTCTGGGCTGCCCGGCCGCGGAAACGCAAAAGGAAAAGGGGAAACAGAGCCGGCGTTCTCATCAGAGTAAGACGCCGCGCAAATCGACTCCCGCTACCCACTATTCTACTGGCAAATGTTCAGTCTCTGGATAACAAGCTCTGTGAGCTGAAAGCGCGGATCTCTTTCCAACGAGAGACGAGGGACTGCTGCATTATCTGTCTTACAGAAACTTGGATGTCTGCGGAGATTCCAGACTCAGCCATTGAATCCGCGGGGTTCTCCGTGCACCGAGCGGACAGAGCGAAAGACCTCTCAGGTAAAAGCAGAGGTGGTGGTGTATGTTTTATGATCAACAAATCCTGGTGTGATCAGAGGAACGTACATTCTATCAAGTCTTTCTGCTCTCCTGATCTGGAATTTCTCATGCTTCTGTGTCAACCATTCTGGCTACCGAGGGAATTCACAGCGGTCATTATCACTGCTGTGTGCATCCCGCCACAAGCCGACACAGACCGGGCACTCAAGGAACTGTATGGGATTATAAGTGAGCAGGAAACTGCACACCCTGAGGCCGCATTCATTGTGACCGGGGACTTTAATAAAGCCAGTTTCAAATCAGTCGCACCAAAATACCACCAACACATGAGTTTCAACACACGAGGGGACCGGGTTTTGGACCATTGCTACTCTCCCTTCCGGGATGGCTACAAATCCCTCCCCCGCCCACCATTTGGCAAATCGGACCACTCTTCCATTCTGCTTCTGCCCGCTTACAGGCAGAAACTGAAACAGGAAGCACCCACCCTCAGAACGATCCAGTGCTGGTTGGACCAATCAGACTCTACGGTACAGGACTGTTTTGATCACATGGACTGGGAGATGTTCCGGTCCACCTCTGATGACGACATCGAGCTTTACGCCGATAGCGTAATGTGTTTCATCAAAAAATGCGTGGAGGATGTGGTTCCGACCAGAACAACACGGCTCTATCCGAACCAGAAGCCATGGATAAATAGCGATGTTCGTGCGGCACTTAATGTGCGGACCTCCGCTTTTAATTCCGGGAATGCGGAGGAGCATAAACAAGCCAGTTATGCCCTCCGAAAATCAGAACAGCAAAAAGCCAGTACAGGAGTAAGATTGAAGGACAGTTTAACACCACCAACTCTAGAAGCATGTGGCAGGGAATTAACATCATCACGGACTTTAAAGGGAATAAAAACTCCGCCATGAACACCGCTGCCTCTCTCCCGGATGAGCTAAATACTTTTTATGCTCGTTTTGAGGGAAATAACACCATCTTCGCGGAGAGAGCTCTCACGGCCGAAGCTACAGAGGTTAGTTCACTCTCCGTCTCTGTAGTGGATGTAACCCGATCCTTCCGACGGGTGAATATCCACAAAGCCGCGGGCCCAGACGGCATTCCGGGCCGCATCATCAGAGCGTGCGCGAACCAGCTGGCTGGTGTTTTTACAGACATTTTCAACCTTTCCCTCTCTTTGTCTGTAGTCCCCACATGCTTTAAAACATCCACCATCGTGCCTGTTCCAAAGCAATCAAAAATAACTTGCTTAAATGACTGGCGTCCTGTTGCTCTGACCCCCATCATCAGCAAATGCTTTGAGAGACTAATCAGAGATTACATCTGCTCTGTGCTGCCTCTCTCTCTTGACCCATTGCAGTTTGCTTACCGCAACAACCGCTCCACTGATGATGCCATTGCATCTACAATACACACTGCTCTCTCCCACCTGGAAAAAAGAACACTTATGTGAGAATGCTGTTTGTAGACTACAGCTCAGCATTCAACACCATAGTGCCCTCCAAGCTAGATGAGAAACTCCGGGCTCTGGGCTTAAACAGCTCACTGTGCAGCTGGATCCTGGACTTCCTGTCAAGCAGATGCCAGGTGGTTAGAATAGGCAGCAACATCTCCTCTCACTGACCCTCAACACTGGAACCCCACAGGGCTGTGTTCTCAGCCCACTCTTGTATTCCTTGTACACACATGACTGTGTGGCAACACATAGCTCCAATGCCATCATTAAGTTTGCTGATGACACGACGGTGGTAGGTCTGATCACTGACAATGATGAAACAGCCTACAGAGAGGAGGTGCACACTCTGACACACTGGTGTCAGGAGCACAACCTCTCCCTCAATGTCAGTAAGACAAAGGAACTTGTGGTGGACTTCAGAAGAAAAGACAGAGAACACAGTCCCATCACTATCAATGGAGCACCAGTGGAGAGAGTCAGCAGCTTCAAGTTCCTGGGTGTCCACATCACTGAGGAACTCACATGGTCCATCCACACTGAAGTTGTGAAGAAGGCTCATCAGCGCCTCTTCTTCCTGAGACGGCTGAGGAAGTTTGGAATGAACTGTCACATCCTCACACGGTTCTACACCTGCACTGTAGAGAGCATCCTGACTGGCTGCATCTCCGCCTGGTACGGCAATAGCACCGCCCACAACCGTAAAGCACTGCAAAGGGTGGTGCGAACTGCCAGACACATCATCGGAGGTGAGCTTCCCTCCCTCCAGGAAATATATACCAGGCGGTGTGTGAAAAAAGCTCTGAGGATCATCAGAGACTCCAGCCACCCGAGCCATGGGCTGTTCTCACTGCTACCATCAGGCAGGCAGTATCGCAGCATCAGGACCCGCACCAGCCGACTCCATGACTCCATGACTCCTATTATATTCTCTTTTAACAACTCACTATCAACCGACAGCCTGAATGTCAATACAGTACAATACAACCTACTGTACATTCTATTTATACTACTATATATACTTTTTTATATATTTTTTATTTTTATTGAATAATGTGTATCTATATTGTGCATATTGTATACTGTACAGTGTATGTTATTATTTGTATATTGTTGTGTGTAATTACGTGTATATCAGACATTTAAATTGTGCTCTGTTAATTTTATGTTATTGTAAATTGGTATATGTCTCATCACTGTCATGACTGCTATGTTGATCAGAACTGCACCCAAGAATTTCAAGCACCATTGTACTTGTGTATATGGCTGTGTGACAATAAAGTGATTTGATTTGATTTGATTTTGATATTGTCACATACCGCTTTGTGGTATGTAACACTAAGGACATTCTGGCATAATTTTCATGCCCTGGGCAAAAGGCATGGGTAGGCAGCATCATAGACAGCTTAGGAACTGTACTGGGGAGTGTAAAGAGAAAAACTTGCAACTGCATCCCATATGCCAGTGATTCCCAACCAGTGGAATGAGTACCCTATAACGGTACTTGGAAATTAACTTCGGAGAAAGTTTTTTGAGAAAGTTTTCTGTGATTGCAAAACTGTCAAAACTTTTAACAGACAAACAAGCTCAGGTTATTCCTTAACCCCCAGAGACCCAAGCAATGATATTGATGATATACGTATGTTTTTTTGTTTGTTTGTTTGTTTGTTTTTCCTTCTTCTTCTCCTTGATAGATGTTTTATGCAGATTTTATTTTAGGGTGAATTTAGGCAAACTAACTACATTAAGGTTTGCAAAATTTCAGTTTTTTAGACAGTGAGTGGATGTTCTGAATTCACAACACACTTCAACATACAAAAGTATATGAAAAATGAATTATTAAAAGCAGCAAGGGTAAATTCATTAACAGTTAAGACATTTAAAACTAATGAGGACTTTTTATAATGATGATTTATTTGCTGGTATAATCAAAATAATAGAAAATACCCATATTTATGAAATGTAATATATTCAACATTCCATAAATGCCATACAACAACGATGATTTTTTAAAATGACGTAACAGCGCAGAAAACAGCTGAAAATCATTTGAAATAGATTATGGTTTACTAATCAGATGCACAGGTAGCTGTCTAAACCTGCTGGGTATTATTGAAGGCCACACCTCCATCAGTGCCTTTAGTCATCTAGGTACGGTTTCATCAGCCTGGAACCACCCAACATAGATGTTTCATGTCATTAATCCCAGAACATCTCCTGGTGGTGGGGCAGCTGTTAGGGACGTCTCCCTGCCATCCCCCCAAAGCTGACCACTGGATCCTTTCCATTGCTACTCGTTTGCAGGTCATACCATGCAGCCAGGGTTCAATAGCCCCTACCTGCCTCCAACCCTACTTCCAAGGCCTCTTTTCTTTTACAAAAGACAAGCTATCAGACTACTGAATAGGCACCTTTTTGTGAAAATAGAAAAAGTCTGACCACTACTGCAGAGCATTATATTTTTGCTACGCTGAGAAAATGTCTCGGTTACGAATGTAATCTTGGAATGAGACGTTGCGTAATGATGCAGTTGGGACTACGTCAGTGAGTCACGTGGTCTGAAACCTGTATACAATCACACCAGTTCATTGGCTGATGGCTCTTAAGCAACACCCATTGGGAGCCACGTCACAGAACCCATATAGGTGGCTGCTTTGGCACCATTTTGCCAGATTTTATGCAACAGGCACAAGCCTATGCAGCAACTTGAGAGAATGGCCAGCTACGTTTGTAACCTAGACATTCCCTTTGAAGGAAACATCTACGTTGCATAATGACACAATTGGGATGAGATACCATCAGGCCATGCAAACAGTAGCTGTCAACTCTCTAACCTATGTGGCAAGCTTACAGTGGCGCACAAGCGAGTTAAAGAAATAGAAGTCTCATAAACTTACTTCTGATCCAAAAGAGAGAACTTGGGAAGCAGGAGACAAAATCTTGTCCAAATTATAAAATCTAACAAAAGGATGCGGAGAGGACCATCCTGCCGCCATACAAATGTCTTCTAAGGACGCACCTCTAGCCAATGCCCATGAGGATGCCATGCTCCTCGTAGAATGGGCTCGAATACCTAGAGGTGAAGGCAAACCACACGCCTCATAAGCACACAAGATTGCATCCGCAATTCAATGAGACAGTCTCTGCTTGGTCATTGAAACACCCTTGTTGCAGCCACCAAAGCACACAAACAACTGCTCTGACTTACACCATTGGCTAGTATGGTCAGCATAAACCCACAGAGCCCGCAATGGGCATAACATATGTATCCTTTTATGCTCTTCCAACTCAAATGGCGGAGGAGAAAAGGACTGCAAATTAACAATCTGCGAGTGAAAGGACATAGAGATGATTTTAGGCAAATAGCCCAAACGAGGTCTCAGTACAACCTTAGATAACCCTTGCGCAAATTCCATACACAAAGGTTTGATCGACAGGGCATGCAAATCACCAACCCTCTTAAACGATGCCAATGCTAAAACAGGACTGTTTTAAGAGTCAGAAATGTATCAAATATTGATGTTAAAGGCTCGAACGGAGCAGCCGAGAGTGACTCTAACATACAGATAAATCTCATTAAGGGACGCGGATGGGACGAAAAAGTCTGCGAGCTCTGTGCATAAAATGAGAGACAAGAGAATGTTTTCCAACAGAAACTCCATTCACCAGCGCATGTTCAGTCCCTTTAACAGCCACATACACTTTAAGCGTTGCTGGGGTAACCCCGGCCCCAAAACGCTCATGCAAAAAAATCCATCACTGAAACAACCAGGCAGTGGATTGGATCCTCACTCCGCGCTTTGCACCAAGAGGAGAAAATATGCCATTTACATGTGTATAACATTCTTGTTAATGGGGTTCTAGCATTTGAGGTGGTATCAACCACTGTGGGGGATAAACCATCATTCAAAAGGGGGCCCTGTTGAGGGCCAAACCCACAATTTCCATAACTCAGGCCAAGCATGCCAAATGCTGCCCCATGCTTGAGACAACATGTCCATTCTGACTGGAATCTCCCAAGGCATTCTCTCCAAGAGTGAGACCAGAGTTGGAAGCCATACTTGAGATGGCCAATACAGTGCCACTAACAGAAGCTGAACACAATCCTCCCAAACCCTCTGTAAAACCAATTGCAGCAGGTTAATCGGTGGAAACTTGTAAAGATGCACAGTCGGCCACTGATGCACCAGCGCATCAATGCCCAGCGGTGTCGGGGGCATGAGAAAAAACCAGAGAGGACTGTGTGACATCTCGCTTGATGCCAACACTTATGCACTGCCAAACCTCATCCAGATTTGTTCCAAAATCTGCGGGTTTAATGTCCATTCTCCAGGCATCAGAACATGTCTGGACAGGAGATCCACCCCCAAATTCAACTGGGAACATGTACTGGTCATAGAGACAGCGCATTGTCCCGTGCCCACAGAAGAATGTGACGTGCCAGCCTAAGCATGGCACGAGAGTGCACCCCTCCCTGACAGTTGATGTAAGCCACCACCGTCCTGTTGTCTGACCAGATGAGGACATGACTGCCCCGAATTTCCAGAAGGAAAAACCTCAAAGCCAAGCTCACCGGCGTACACAGCGTGCAGTTTTTCTCCCCTTTTCTCCCCAATTTCGCATGCCCAGTTTCCAATGCGCTCTAGGTCCTTGTGGTGGCGTAGTGACTCGCCTCAGTCCGGGTGGTAGAGGATGAATCTCAGTTGTCTCCGTGTCTGAGACAGTCAATCCGCACATTTTATCACGTGGCTTGAGCGCGTTACCGCGGAGACCTATCGCCTGTGGAGGCTTCACGCTATTCTCCGTGGCATCCACAAACAAATCACCATGCACCCCACCGAGAGTGAGAACCACATTATAGTGACCACGAGGAGGTTACCCCAATGTAACTCTACCCACCCTAGCAACCGGGCCAATTGGTTGCTTAAGAAGCCTAAGTGGAGTCACTCAGCATGCCCTGGATTCGAACTTGCGACTCCAGGTGTGGTCGATCGGCGGCTTTTAAGTTCACCTCCGTCTGAGCTCCTCCCTCTCCAGAACCACCTTCGCCAAAGTCATGGGGACCGCCTCTCTCCACGATTTTAGGAGATTGAGGTGGTGAATCTGACGTGCTCCGCCAATTTTCCCATAAGACGTCTTCGCGCTCGAACTTATGAATCATATTCTTTAGTGTCTGATTAAATCACTTGACCAAGCTGTCCATTTGGGGGTGGTAGACGCTGGTACGAATCGAATTCATACAGTTTGCACAATGTACATGACATAAACGTAGTGCACTGATCAGTGAGGATTTCTTTTGGGATCCCCACTTGGGAGATTATTCTGAAGAGTGCCTCCACAACACTGCATGCTGAGATGTTGCACAGAGGCACTACTTCTGGTTATCATGTTGCATAGTCCACCAGAACCAACACAAAGCGATGCCCGCGTGCCATCCGCTCTAACGGCCCGACGAGGTCAATGCCAATTTTCTCGAGGGGAACCTCGATCAATGGAAGGTAGCACTTTTGGGGTGGCCGTGGGATTCACCAGCTGACATTCACGGCATGCCGAACACCACCTGCGAACATCCCTGTGAGTGCCCGGCCAATAGAAACAAGCCATCAGACCGTTTAGTGTTTTCTCCTGCCCTACATGACCCGCCATCAGATTATAATGAGTTGTCTGGAATAACATTTCCCAACGGCTCTTCAGTACTAACAATTGGGTTGTATCTTCTTTTGTCTGAGCATCCTGCGTCACTCGATACAACCAATCCTTAATAAACGAAAAATACGGGCATGATAGCACAAAATATGGCTGGAGGCATTGACCATCAATCACTGTCACGTTGTCAAAGGTGTGCCTAAGAGTTTCGTCTTGCATCTGCTCCACAGGGAAATCCCCTGCAGGGAATCCTCTAAGGGCCGCGGATTCCCCTTCCCTGGCAACATCCTGACATGGAGCCAAATTTGGTATGCTTTGCCCCCAAAAGTGAACCTTGGAAAATGCCTGCCTTGGCGTAATATGAATGTGGAAATAAGCATCCTTCAAATCTATTATCACAAACCAGTCCCCCAACTGCACTTGTGACATTATGCTGTAAGAAAAAAACACATTCTCTCTCGTTCAGATTACCCAATTCGGAGCGCCTTGTAACTGCTACCAAGATGTAACACAGGCAGACAGAGGAATGAATCAATGATTTTCTATTGCAGCGCAGCGAGTAACTACTAGATGGCGCTCTTGGCTTACCTTTGGTGGCTGCCTTGCAACCAGCGACACAGTGGAGGGAAGCCCTCGTGCCTCCATCATTGTGGCTTATTTAATGTGGTTTAACAATGTTTGCCTTAATTGTATTTAGGCGTAATGACTGTCGTCCTGAAGTGTGCTTACAGCAGGAACATTTACAGAATCTCTTTCCTGGTGTTTTGAAGGGGAAAGAGTGTATGAACATTGGGGGAGAGCACTTGTGCTTATTATACATGGAATTCCATTATGTTGGAATTGAGAGGAAGCAGGTTTGCCACAATGGCCTCAGCATTTATTATGGGGGGAACAGCGTCTGACATTTATGAAAGTGTGATTTGTGAACACTTGAGCTTATTATGCATCGAATTCCATTATGTCTGTCCCGAGACCTTTGGCTATGGGGACAGAGGCCGAATTTGATTGGGCAAGTATAAAAAATGGGTCACTCTGAATGTATTTACAGCAGATAACGCCAGATAGCCCATCTCTCCCCAGAGACATAATATACCTTTGATATGCAAATTTTGATACTAATTGGCCTCCATAGAGAAATTTTGATACCAATTGGCCTCCACTGATGAATTTTGACACTATTTTACCTGCATATAAAAAGTATGACCCAATGGTTTCTCAAGCAGAAGCCATATTACAATCCATACATAAATTATGACATGTTTGGTCCTTCATACACAAATCATGACCTACTCAATCATCCATACACGCTAAATCTCGAATGTCCAATGCGTATCAAATGGTGGACGCGCACGAAGGGAAGCAAGAGCGTGACCGACGGAGAACTCAAAACACAACTCCTTAATAACAGAAAGACTGCAAAATCAGTGAGTACAGAACTAACACATCTTAAAAGGAGCAAGGAGTGCAAAGTATGTGCCGCCATTGAACAGGGACAGAGATAGCGTTTGCGTCTCTTCACCCCTCAAAGAATAGGCGGCTGCGCAACCATTTGAGTTTCACACACTCACCATCTCCTGATGGGACCCAGGGAGAATAGTAACACCAATAAAGCACCCTGTGCGTCGGTTCACAAAATATTATAATGGAGAAAAATGCTCTTTTTTTAAGTCCCCAGGCTTGAGCACCAATCACGCGAAAGCTCGTGCACCACGCAACAGCGTTCTAAAAATGGGAGAGAATGAAAGAGAGGCCTGGGCCGCGCCCCGTGCCTCATTACGTTTCTGTGAACTCTCTAAGATGACAAAATAGAATAAATTATGTATTTTTAAACAAGTGCCTACCTTTTTCATCGTTCCCACACTGAAACACCTCCAAACCAGCATTTCCTTGATGGAAAATGGCCTGCGTGACGCATAACAGCGCCGAACTAGGCCGCGTACCAGATAAAGGAGCATGTCTCAATGGCATGAATGGTGGATCTGTCCGGAGGGAGAGAGAAACATAAGGAAAGTCCGGTGCCCATCCTCAATCCTTCTTCTTATGACAAGAACTGGAGCCTCAAGGCTCATATGGCTCCTTTCAAAGACCACATGGTTTGACAGATCGGGCCTGTTTAACAATGCGGTTGAATCCGCACACAAACTGCTCATTTCCAACAACGCCCTCACGTGTTGTCACTCAAAAGGGAAAACATAGTCCTCGCTTCGGCATGAGTCACTAATAACCAACACGGGCTTAGACAAATTTGTGCACTGAAGTAAGAAAATCTTGCAAAATGGCACCAAAGCAGCCGCCTATATGGGTTCCATGACGCGGCTCCCTATGGGAGTTGCTTAAGCGCCATCAGCCAATGAATTGCCGTGATTGTATACAGGCTTCAGACCACGTGACTCACTGAGGTAGTCACAATTGGGTCATTACGCAACATCGATGTTTCCTTGAAAGGGAACTGGTCTCAGATTATTAAAAGTACATTTTTCTGGGGATGTTATAATTTTTCAATCAGTAAACATATTTAGAATTAGGGGGGTAAAAATCACAGTTCAAATTCTTGGAAAATTGCTACATTTGTTCCAAAAGCAATTGTGTCAAATAGGGATGTAAGTTTTCATGGAAATGAATGATCAATTAATCAGTTATTTGTTAACGTCGAGGTTACTGGTGTAACCTCCGTTCCCTGATGGAGGGAACGAGACGTTGGTGTCGATGTAGTGACACTCTTGGGAGCCCGAGACACCTCTGGTCTTTGATAAAAGGCCAATGAAAATTGGCGAGTGGTATTTGCATGCCACTCCCCCGAACATACGGGTATAAAAGGAGCTGGTATGCAACCACTCATTCAGGTTTTACGCTGAGGAGCCGATATAAGGTCCGGCCATTTCAGCGGGTAGTTCAGCGTTGTGGCAGGAGGGACCAACGTCTCGTTCCCTCCATCAGGGAACGGAGGTTACACCAGTAACCACGACGTTCCCTATCTGTCACTCACTCGACGTTGGTGTCGATGTAGTGACACTAGGGGTCCCTATACAAAACGCCACAAGGCTGAACTGTGTTACGTGAACTGGCGGTGTGTGGTGGGCAGACTTGCTGTGTGCCTCATAGCCAGCACACCAGGTCGACGCATAACCTCCCCCAACACAGTTATGAGTGTCGAACGGCCCTTTTTGGGGACAAGTCGACTACCCAGAGATAGAGACAGGCTTAACCCAGTCATGGCCTCTTTCCCCTTCTCTTTTTCCACTCCCTAAAAAAGAAGGGGGATTATCCGACTGGGCCGCCAGGTCTAGTCGGTGGGTGTCCCTCCCAAGACACCGCGGAGACCACACCTCGCCCCAAGAGAGGGGGGGATATTTAAGTGGAAGAATACATCACATGGTCTTTCCAACCATGTGGAGAGCCTTCAAGGTAGATCCTGCCCAATGGGGGAGGAGTTACTACAACATGGAGACTGAGGGGCTCTGCCCAAGGAAGACGCAGTTTGCCAGTAGGGAAACGAACTAGCGGAAGATATAGATCGCATGGGGTTAGCCTTACAGGGAACCGCCACATGCGGAGCACCTACCCCAGAACCGGGCTCTTAGTTAGCGCATGTACTGGGCCGGCAGCGAGTCTCTCCGAAAACTCGACTGCCACAGGGCTCGGAGGAAGTCAACCAGGGAACAACCTTTGTGAACACTACTGGGAATTAACAGCGCACGTCTTCAGCTCAAAAGGAGGTGGAAGGCGCTATGTGCAAGCGATACACCCGGCCGGCTATCCCGGGCTTATCCGCTTGTGTTGCGTGCCACTACCTGGGACGAAACCGGTTCCACCCGGAGGTTGTAGAACCTTGCAAAGGTGTTGGGTGTTGCCCAGCCCGCTGCTCTGCAATGTCTGTTAGAGAGGCACCTCTGGCCAGGGCCCAAGAAGCCGCTACACCACGAGTAGAATGGGCTCGTAGCCCTACCGGGGGCGGCATGTTTTGGGCGAGACATGCCATAGTTATGGTGTCAATGAGCCAGTGGGCGATCCTCTGCTTGGAGACAGCGCTTCCTTTCCGCTGTGCACCGAAGCAGACAAAGAGCTGCTCAGAGAGTCTAAAGCTCTGCGTGCGATCCAAATAGATGCGCAAAGCGCGCACCGGACACAGCAACGCCAGGGCTGGGTCTGCCTCCTCCTGGGGCAGCGCTTGCAGGTTCACCACCTGGTCTCTAAAAGGAGTGGTGGGAACCTTGGGCACATAGCCCGGTCGGGGGTCTCAGGATCACGTGAGAATAGCCCGGACCAAACTCCAGGCACGTTTCGCTGACAGAGAACGCTTGCAGGTCACCTACCCTCTTGATGGAAGTGAGCGCAGTCAGGAGGGCAGTCTTCAAGGAGAGTGCCTTAAGCCCGGCTGACTGCAAAACTCAAAGGGGGCTCTCTGTAGACCCTGAAAAACTACAGAGGTCCGATGAGGGAACAAGGCGTGGCCTGGAGGGATTCAGCCTCCTGGCGCCTCTTAGGAACCTGATGATCAGATCATGCTTCCCTAAGGACTCACCGTCGACTGCGTCATGGTGTGCTGCTATGGCAGCAATGTACACCTTCAAGGTGGAAGGGGACAGCCTCCCTTCCAACCTCTCTTGCAGGATCTGACTGCGCACCTCTGGGGGTCTTCCTGATGGGAAGAACACCACTTAGCGAACAGACACCTCTTAAAGGCATACAGGCGCCTCGTAGAGGGAGCCCTAGCCTGAGTGAATGTGTCTACCACTGCAGGTGGGAGACAGCTTAGGTCTTCCACGTCCCGTCCAGGGGCCAGACATGGAGATTCCAGAGGTCTGGGCGCGGGTGCCGGATGGTGCCCCTTCCCTGAGAAAGAAGGGCCTTTCTCAGGGGAATTTGCCCGGGGGGAGCTGTCACGAGGAGCGTGAGGTCCGAGCACCACGTCTGGGTGGGCCAGTAGGGTGCTTACCAGGACGACCTTCTCCTCGTCCTCCCTGACCTTGCACAGGGTCTGTGCGAGCAGGCTCACTGGGGAAAACGCATATTTGCGAATGCCAGGGGACCAGCTGTGTGCCAGCACGTCTATGCCGAGGAAGGCCTCGGTGAGGGCGTACCAGAGCGGGCAGTGGGAGGATTCTTGGGAGGTGAACAGGTGCACCTGTGCCTGACTGAATCGACTCCAAATCAGCTGGACCACCTGAAGGTGGAGTCTCCACTCTCCCTTGAGGGTAACCTGTTGTTACGGCGCGTCCGCCGAAGTGTTGAGGTTGCCCGGGATATGAGTGGCTTGCAGCGACTTGGTGCTGCTAACTCCGTTGGAGGAGACGGCGGGCGAGTTATGACATACAGCGGGAGCGCAGACCGCCTTGGCGGTTGACATATGCTACCGCTGCCGTGCTGTCTGTCCGAACTAGCACGTGCTTGCCCTGGATCAACGGCCGGAACCTCCGCAGGGCGAGCAGAATTGCCAGTAACTCGAGGCAGTTGATGTGCCAACGCAGCTGCGGACCCGTCTAGAGGCCGGCGGCTGCGTGCCCATTGCCAACAGCGCCCCAGCCCATTTTGGAGGCGTCTGTCGTGACCACGACGCGCCTGGAGACCAGTTCTAGCGGAACACCTGCTCGTGGAAACGAGAGGTCGGTCCAAGGGCTGAAAAGACGGTGACAGACCGACGTAATGGCCACGCGGTGTGTCCCGTGGCGCCATGCCCGTCTCGGGACTCGAGTCTGGAGCCAGTGCTGAAGCGGCCTCATATGCATCAACCCGAGCGGGGTGGCCACCGCCGAGGACGCCATATGCCCCAGGAGCCTCTGACAATGTTTCAGTGGAACCGCTGTTTTCTGTTTGAACGCCTTCAAACAGGCCAGCACCGACTGGGCGCGCTCGTTCGTAAGGTGCGCCGTCAAGGAGACTGAGTCCAACTCCAAACCGAGAAAAGAGATGCTCTGAACCGGGAGGAGCTTGCTCTTTTCCCAGCTGACCCGAAGCCCTAGTCGGCTGAGGTGTGAGAGCACCAGGTCCCTGTGTGCGCATAACCCGTCTCGAGAGTGAGCTAGGATTAGCCAGTCGTTGAGATAGTTGAGAATGCGAATGCCCACCTCCCTTAACAGGGCAAGGGCAGCCTCTGCGATCTTCGTAAAGACGCGAGGAGACAGGGACAGGCCGAAAGGGAGGACTTGTACCGATACGCCTGACCCTCGAACGCAAACCGCAGGAAGGGTCTGTGTCGAGGAAGGATCGAGACGTGAAAGTACGCATCCTTCGGGTCTACCGCCGCGAACCAATCTTCATGCCGGACGCTCGCTAGAATGCGTCTTTGCGTCAGCATCTTGAACGGGAGTCTGTGTAATGCCCGTTTCAGTACTCGCAGGTCCAAGATTGGCCGCAACCCACCGCCTTTTTTCGGTACAATGAAGTAGGGGCTGTAAAACCCCCTCTTCATCTCGGCTGGAGGGACAGGTTCTATCGCGTCCTTCCGTAGGAGGGTAGCGATCTCCACGCAAGGTAGCAGCGTTTCCATCTTTCACCAAGGTGAAGTGGACACCACTGGACCTGGGCGGATGCCCAGCGAAGTGAATCGTGCAGCCGAGTCGGATGGTCCGGACCAGACCTCGCGACGGACTGGAAAGCGCAAGCCATGCACCCGAGTTCCGCGCAAGGGGGACCAAAGGGACAACGTCATCGGATGTACCGGCGGGTGGGGCCTCGCGGCGGGGCGGAGCTTGAGGTGCCACACCACATCGTGGCCGTGCTGAGTCCGAGGACATCGAAGCACTTACCTGGCTCCTTGTGACCACCCCCGGAACAGCCTGGGACGGGGGAGGAAGAGGCCTGTCCTCATGACCCGTGGAGACTGTCACATCGGGGGCGGATTTGTGCCACAGCTGGGCGCTCAGGGCGGGAGACCGCCGCTGGAGCGCCAACCTGCCAAATGGAGTGGTGGACGGTGGTCGTGATGCCAGCCGTACACACCGAATATGTGACCCAGGGAACAAGGAAACCACTCTTGCGGAGCTCTTGAGTACTGCAGCCACTTGGGCATGCAGCGCAATTAAATGCAAAAGGTAACAAAAAGAAGATCTGCTTACCAGCTCCAGAGCAGTGGGTTTTGTTGTCCCTGGGTCGCCCGTCTCAGGGGCGCTTCGAAGACCTCCGTGGGTTCTTCGGTGCCGGCTGTGAGACGGGTGGCGTCGGCTTCCTGCGGTGGGCTCCACGCCGGGGCCGGGCCGGAGGGGCGGGCTGCGGCGGAGCCGGTGCAGTCACCGCAGGGGGACGCCCTCGGCGATGAGTATATGGGGGGATCTTGAGCCACGCCGGGGCAGGACAAGCCGGCTAGCATCCATCTACTGCTCTATCATCGAGAACTGCTGGGCAAAGTCCTCGACAGTGTCGCCGAATAGGCCCGCCTGGAAAATGGGGGCAGCAAGGAATCGTGTCCTGTCGGCCTCACCCATCTCGACCAGGTTGAGCCAAAGGTGGCGCTCCTGGACCACTAGTGTGGCCATCGTCCACCCGGGAGACCGCGCCGTGACCTCCGTCGCTCGGAGAGCGAGGTCGGTCGCCGAGCGCAGTTCCTGCATCAATCCCGGGGCGGAACTACCCTCGTGCAGTTCCTTTAGCGCCTTGGCGGACTTGCAGGAGAGCCATGGCGTGCAGGGCGGAGGCGGCTTGTCCAGCAGCGCCGTAGGCTTTGACCGTCAGAGACAACGTAAACCTACAGGCCTTGGACGGGGGCTTTGGGCACCCACGCCAGGTGGCGGCGCTCTGCGGGCATAGGTGCACCGCGAGCGCCTTTATCCACCGGGGCATTGCCGAATAACCCTTGGCCGCCCCACCATCGAGGGTAGTGAGAGCGGGGAAGCTGAAAAGATCGGGACCGGGCAGTAAAAGGTGCCTCCCGCGATCTTGTCAGCTCTTCATGCACTTCCGGAAAGAAAGGAACGGGGCGGGGCGTGGCTTTGATACGTTTTGATGATGAATTACATTGGCGAGCTGACCTACAGATTTCTCATCCGCAAATCCGTCAGGTGTGTTCATGGTTTTTATAGGGATATTGTTTGTCTCACCACAAGCGAACCGCTCCAGAATTCATTTGCAATCGGATTGAGACCACCTCGTCCAGGTGGTCTCAGACCGATTGTTTTGGGTCAGATCCGAGTGCGATTGCCATGTTCATTTATGCTTATATGAAACAAACCATGGGAGACAATGCACCAGTTTCCGAAAAAAATGCTCCAAATGGGCCAGCTGTGCAATTCATGGAGCAACATACCTTGTGAAAGTGTGTGAATGTTTATTTATCCCCTCAAGGCTTGCCGTAGAATACGTATGTCCATATGCAGCATTCAGTGAGTGAAGAAATTACTTCAGAGATTATTTACATTCAATAAAAACAGAGTGTTGTGGATCCGTTGTATCATTTTAGTGTAGGAAAAAAGGCAGAAAAAACACTTGTTGACAGAATCACTATGGATTACAATCAGTGTTTGTGATTAAATGCAGCTGAGTGTGATGAAAATGTTAATATCAGCTTGACGTCAGTTCTTCAGTAAAAGAAGAAGCTCATTGGTCCCTTGACAAGAAGACAGAATGCCTTGGCAACAGAATGATTTTTTCAAACAGTTTTGATGTGCTTTTCTGTTGCTGGAACTATTATCTCAGCAGGGAATCCCGACGGTCAAGTGATTAAAGACCTCCCGCTGAGACTCTAATGCATGTTTCGTCTCCCTCCACCTGCCTGGCGATTATGAAAATGAAGCTCACCCCTGAAAATCATTGGAAAAATCGACTAGTGTTGCGCCAGCTTATGCTGCATTCCTTTCAACTCAGAAAGTCAGATGTTCCAACTTTCTACTAGGAAAAGTGCAATGGAATGCAAATTGAAGTCGGAATTCCATCTAGAAAACTTGTGCGGAAAATTTCAATTGTGATTTTGCCGAGATGCAGGTGCGTGATGTCACACAAACATGTCGGCACCCGGGGAGATATACAAAGTAAGTGATAAACACTAACTTTTATTAAAAAAAATTGATTTTTTTTTTAGTCAAAGTTCCTACATTAAATGATATTAAAACTTGTTTATAAAACTCCTGCAGAAACAGGTGTACAAAGCATGATAAATTGCAGTATCTTTTGATAATCGTACACCTGTATCTCAAATGCTAACGTTGCAGTATTGTTTATCAGTTGGCTTATGTCTAAGGGCTGTAGCCTTTAGCCTCCTTGTTAGCACACCGGCCTCCCATGCCGGAGACACCAGTTCAAATCCCGTTCGGAACAGGTTGAGCAGGACCGGTTACAGTAGTGCCGTGACCCGGATGGGAGTGAGGTTTAGGGGGGTGAGTGTAACAAGAGCCAGCTGGTACATTATAGCTGTATGTTTAAGTAGGTGTAAACCTCACTCCCCTGGCCTCAAGAGGCGCACCGGCGACTGACACTAAAGGCTGTAGCCTTTAGCCTCCTCGTTAGCGCGCCTGCCTCCCATGCCGGAGACGACAGTTTGAATCCCGTTCGGAGTGGGTCGAGGAGGACCAGTTACACTTGAAATGTCTCTGGTGACAGTCCAACCCCTGCTAAGCTAACGGTAGTGTTACAGTTTTGTTAATCATCTGTTTTCCTTCAAATTTTATACAGTCAGTAGTGATGCATTGGATTCCGAGTCTTACTTTTCAAATTATTCAAAATTTTTAATGATAGTTCCCTGATTCCAAAGATGTGGATTAATTGCAAAAGGCAAGCATTAATATTCATATTCTGGGATCTGGGGAAAATAAAAGCTGAGCAGTCAAACTTCATCAGCAACAAAAAACAACCACGCAGCGTCATTTTTTTTCTGCTGTCTCTTTGCAGTTCTGTCAGCTGTGTGTATAACAGTGTTCCAAGATCCATCTCATGTCTACATCTGATGCTCTCTGGAGAAAAAGCAGTGGCCCCCACCCTGAGCTGGCAGTGAAAACAAATCGTCACGGTGATCAGGCTTGCTAGTTCCCCACTGTGGGTGGGGATTGGGATATAATAGGGTTGAGTAATGAAAGGCGACAGAGGATTTGAAAGGCGACAGAGGATTTGAGTGCTGGGGCCGGGATGCTCCAGCAACGCCCTGGAGAGCAGGTGCGCGAGAATAATGTTGCTAAAACCCGTGGCCTGCCATGCCACACAGGGCATAGAGAACTAATGAGGAGACGAGGCAATAATTGAGTTGCTGCATTAGTTGTTGAATATCAGCATGGGCATTAAGGCTGTTGTGGCAAATGGTCCAGTGTACAGTTGCACAGCTCAGGCCCCTCATCTCCAGATGTGCACTGCAAAAAAATAAAATAAAATAAATAAATAAATAAATATTAATTAGTATCTTTGTCTTGTTTTCCAGTATAAATATCTAAACACCTTTAAAAGAAGATTTACTTTGAGAAGCAAAAAAAGATATTAAAAGTATAGTTTACACTACTTATGTTGTTCCAAACCCATATTATTATTCTAGTCTGTTTTTTCAGTACATTTGCATTTGATAGTGACTCATAGTGCATTATATTTGAAAAGATTTTCAGTGAAAATTATTTAAATTTCTTATTGTTTATCACTAAAGCCTATTATGTGCCTCCAGAAGACTTGAAAAATGATGCATGATTTGCATGGACTACTTTTATGAAACTTTTGGATTTTTTCTTAAATTTAGTCATTAACAGTTGTGCACACACCTCTTTAGTATTCCTTAGTCTTTCTCTTATAAATAGTATAACAACCACTCTATTTCTGATAGATATACGTGCCAGGTCTCTAAAGACCTGAATATGTAAGAGTGTCTGGTGAAATTTATATGCATTTATGGGTTAAAAAGATAGACTGGCATATTTATTACAGTTTCCTCTTTTGTGTTCCACAGAAGAAAAAGTCACGCTGGTTTGGAACAATATCAGGGTGAGTACATTTACATAAATTATGACTATGATTTGGCCAATGATAAATTATGATTTTTATTTATTTTTTTATTGAGCTGAATTATTCAAGACTGGTTTTAGAGAAAATTAGCAAAATGTAGTGCCATTCGTGCTTAAACAAGAAAAACAATATTGCAAATGGGGTAAAAAAAGAAAATTGTTTTCTCTTTGAATTAAGTTTATTTCTTTTAACTCATTGGAAAGTAGTTTTTTGGTGTTTTAAGCATCAACCTCAATACATGTTGCTAGATTTCTCTGGAAAAAAAAAGTAATAACTTATGTGTTGTTTTCCCTCTTTTTTAAAGAAAAAAAAATCCATTCATTCTCTTTCTAAAAAATCAATTCACATTCTCTTAAATAGCTTTGTAATGACTAATTAGACTATCATATTCACCTAATTGTAACAAGAGATCACTAATGGGGCAAATGGCAATTAGCTGCAATTCATGTTAACAAGTGTTACACAGGCAATAAAGCCCACATCCATTGTAACAAACTAGAAAAAGTTTTCCATCCAACTACACCTGTACACACAGCAACAGTTACACATTTTCAAGCCAGCAACATATAACCAAGCTTTAAATTATAGGTACAAAGGTAAATTCCCTGAAATTACAAAATCAAAGGAGAAATCCAGATTAAGGGTTTTAGGGGATTGTGTGTTCAATATAGGAATTCCTTAGTACGATGTTGATAATGTTGCCCCCTCTTCAGGTAACTTGATATGTTCTACCAGAATAAATATAAGAGTGGTTGTATATATAAGAAAGATTGTGATTTGCTGTATTTATTTATTTTTATTTAATGTGATGTTTCATGCTTTGACCTGGAACCTGTTTAACTGTTGTTGGATGTGCATACACTGTCTCTTCTCTTTGAAGAAGAGCCATTATTCACCATCTCATTATTCAACATTTACAGTTCCCTGCTCCGTAGTTTATGGCATACAGTAAACCCTGGCACAAACGCACGCCAGCCTTTCTATTGGTCTTTATAGAGGGAGGATCCCTCTGACAGGCCTCCCTTTTATTTACTGCTTTATATCACAATGTCGAGCCCATGCTCTGGAGATTGGAGGGCTTTGCTACACATCATCAGTGCATATCATGCACCCCACTCTACCTCCCCATTGTTTTCTCCCTGCTGAATTTTCCTTTAATTTTCAGATTACTATCATCAGATGCATGTTCCCTGTTTGTCTAGCATAAACTCATCATGGAAAGTTGAGTCAGGAATAAGGCATTAAGCTCCTAATGGACTAGGACACAAAATCTATACACACTAACAATGGACAAATGTGGTCTCCCTTAAAGGAATAGTTCACCCTCATTTGTCACCCTCATGGACACAAAAGGTGATTTATTTTTTAAATTTTTTTAAGAATGTCCTGTCTGCTCTTTTCCATATAATAAAAGTGAATGGGGACAGGTACTGTCAAGTCTAAAAAAAAATTTAAAAAATTTTTTTTTTAAATATAAAAGTATCATAGAAGAAGTCCATTTAACTCATGCCTACAGTATACTGTACCTCAAGACTATGAACTCTAAAATCAGATATGGTACCATTAGACATGTGACGTATCAAACTGTCAGATTAAACAGCAATATTTCTTTTTCCACGTTACATGTGATAGCTTGTTTGTCATCGATGTCAGACCAGATCTGAAATGTCTAATGTTGCCTTATTTGATTTGAGAGTTGCAGGTGAGGGCAAAACTGTCAGCAAATAACCACTTAAATATTGGTCTATTTGTGACAAAAAGCTATTATATGGCTTCAGGAGACTTGGTATATAGTGCAGAGTGGACTACTTTTATGGTGTATTTTGGAGCTTGAACTGTCATTTTATGGAAAAGAGCTATACTTGAAGATTCTTCAAAAATGTATATTTGTGTTAAAAAAATAAATAACGCAAAGATATTGTATGCATTCAGAAGACTTGTAATACTGTATAATGAATGCTGTATGGACCACTTTCATAATTTTATTATTATAATTTTATTATTATTATTATTATTATTATTATTTTATTTATTTTTTGTCATTTTGGAGCTTGAAAGCAGCTACATCTCCATTCACTATTTATGGAAAATATATATGGAAAAGAGTGGTCAAACTATTCTCCAAAAATTAACTTTTCAGGTTTTTTTTTTTTTTTTTTTTTCATTGAGGAAGAAAGTCATATGCCTTTGGTATGACATGAGGATGACTAGATAATGACAGAATTTTAATTTTTAGGGAAACTATTATTTTAAACATTCCATGTATTCGTACTGTATCTGTATTTTTGTTCCCTGTCTTGTGATGTAATTAAAGCTACACTATGTAACTTGTTTTTGTTAAAAAATAACAAAATGTTATTAATGAGAGAGTGCAACAAAAATCCATCTTCCAAACCATGTATTTACTTTACCCAAATACACTTTGATAAACCTATAATAATGATATTATATTATGAATATTTTAGAGCTGTCAGGACGGATTTAGCTGGAAATTGCATTCATACGTCATTCGCCCGTGCGTGTTGACGTCACACAGAGAAAATAAGATCCGGCTACTGTAGCATGCGTGTGGGAGTAGCTGAAGCTGAAAGTTTGTTGTCACAACAAACGAGAAAAATTGACCACGGATCATTCAAAATGGCAAACCTCCAGGGAATCACTTTGTAAAAACAAAGAAACCCCAAACAGAGCAGAGTCTACAAGCAAAAAGGGAAAGCGACAGAGTCTGTAATAAAACCCGAATCAACATCGGCTTGGCTTTTCAGAGGTGGCGACAACTCAGAGATCTGAAAGGATTTAAAAGCGACCCAGAGATGGCTTTTTTCTTACTCAACAGGTAAGATATTTTATTGATATGGTTTATGTATAGTTGTGTAATCACAAACACACATCTGTGTGTGTGTGTAGTGAAATACAATAATTATGCTGTAATCGGTGTAGAACGTTTCACTTGCTAGCACATGTGTGTGTATTTTTCTTTATAGTGGCAATAATTTATATAAATAAATCCTTTAGTCCTAGGCCTTTAATCTATCTATTAATTAGTTACTACCATGGTCTATTTGGCCAGAATATCCTACAGTTATTAAAAATTTACAACATTTGACCTTATCAAATTAGCAATCATTATGTCTAATGTTAACAAATGTTGCCTAACTTTTGTAACATTATTTATTTCAAAACATTAATGTTTCCAATAAGTAAAAACAACAGCATAAGATATGGCACTTACCTGCTCAGATGACATAGTTTCGGATATCCGTCTTTTCCTTTCTTTTATTATTTATTTGTCTATTCACTCTGATAAGATGTCCTGTATCCATGTGTACACCGGTGCCTCGAACCACATTCATCCGCGCAGAGGAGCAGAGCCGAAGCACAGCCAAAACAATGTCCTTCCGCAAGACACATGCAGTTTTATTTTTTAACCGCTAGAGGGCCAAAAGTTATATAGTGTAGCTTTAAGCAATATCACACGATCAAGAGTGCGATATGGCCCTACATCAGCACTGCTGTGATTCGGCCGCATATACAGGTATATGTAATCACAGCAGTGCTGATGTAGGGCCATATAGAACGATTGCATGTGAAATTGCTTATATACAACAGTTCAATGAACAAGTACATTTTTAAAAATGAGGAAAAACTGAGTACGGTCATAAAAAACTACTTTCTTACTCCATGGATCAGAATCTGCAGTTGCTGGTCCAAAACAAATTATGCATCCAAGCCTCTCAAAAACATCACTTTAGAACCTCTAGTATCACGGCTTGGGCTGTTTCTAACATGTTATTGGAGAAACAAGGATGTACTGTATGTGTGTGTGTGTGTGTGTGTGTGTGTGTGTGTGTGTGTGTGTGTGCGTGTGTGTGTGTGTGTGTGTGTGAGAGAGAGAGAGAGGGAGAGATGGAGCGTGTGCGATCACCTGTTGATGATGCTGTAGTGTGTTAGTCAGCTTTCTGAAGATAATGTCATTTTGGTGAAATTCATTCTATTTTCTCAGTGGAAAAATAGCCTTCCAAGTGTGGGTATTCCTCCCCTATTTCGCGGTAGCCGATGCGCAAGAGTCATCCACTATAGAAACCGCAATCTCCTCCGCCATTTTGAACAGTATGTTTTCTACAATGTGGAAACTCCGGTAAGAGGTAAGCGCCTTGAGTTTATGTAATTAATCAGTCTGTTG
The DNA here is from genome assembly GCF_019703515.2 of Myxocyprinus asiaticus. Lineage (NCBI taxonomy): Eukaryota > Metazoa > Chordata > Actinopteri > Cypriniformes > Catostomidae > Myxocyprinus > Myxocyprinus asiaticus. The sequence continues at coordinate 10,288,102 of NC_059354.1, read as the reverse complement.
TGTCTCTCAGCTGTGATGAGCCTTAATGCTGAAGTTGTTAGTTTAAAGCCGTTTAAAGCTATTTCCTAGTTTAAGTAGTGTAGTAGTAATACGAGTGATCACATAGTGCTGTTGAATGTAAACACTAACTGAAGCTGACTCACTTCCCATCACCAACTGGCTCATATTACACACAACAATGGTCTTTTGCCACCACCTGCTGGCTAAAATATGTAATGTCACAAAATTAAATGTAAAGAGACAGATAGCTCTTCACATCTGCACTGCTCTTACACTTTAGTTTAGAACAGCACAAACACACACGGAATGATACACACAGTGAAGCATCCGAGAGCTGATGAACTGAGACATCTCGTCCAATCAGATTCGAGAACCGGAACTAACTGTTTTATATATGTGCAATAATAAAAATAATAATAAACTAATTATGTATTTAAGGGTAAAATAATTTCAACATTTTTCTCAATATATTCAGTAACACTTTACAACAAGGTTCCAACTTTAGTTAACATGAACTAATAATGAACAATACTTATTAAGTATTTATTAATCTTGGTTCATGTTAATTTCAACATATACTAATATATTTTTAAAATTAAAAGTTGTACTGGTTAACATTAGTTAATGCACTTTGAACTTACATGAACCAACAATAAATAATTTTATTTTTATTAACTAACATTAACAAAGATGAATAAATGCTGAAAAAAATATAATGTTCATTGTTTGTTCATGATACCTAATGCATTAACTTATGTTAATGAATGGAACCTTATTGTAAAGTGTTAATATTTTTCTGTTCATTTTTTACACACATACAAGGAGGAGTATTACTGTAATAAACAGAGAGACGAACCACAGATCTAAATGGATAGATCAAAATGGTGCTTTAAACATTAAAAGCATTAAGAAGTGTGTTTGCAATCTTACACACTGCATTATACAGTGTTTAACAATGGATTTACCACACTCCACGTCAACCTGAGCCAAGATAAGCAGAGACTGAGAAACAAGCAGCCTGAGTACCAAGCAGATGAGAGAGGAAACAGATGGATTGCAGTGATCATGTGAAAGATGAAGAGAACGTGGCAGATCTTAAACAATGTACTTTATCAAACTGTAAATCCCTGGCTTGAAAAAGGATAGGAGAACTCGCAGAGCATCTCACAGATATTTATTTTTGTTAAAAGATCACCCAAGTCAGTACAGACATCTGTACTGTACATACTGTATGGCGGATCAACTGTGCAGGCTGTAATACAGTGAAGAGGAATACATATTGTTTATACTATACCCCCAAACCCCAGCCTTTAACCTAACGATCATTGGAGTAAAAATGGAACGTTAGAGGGGAAAATGCATCCTCCCTAATCGTCACTGATTATGCAAATGCAATTACCCAGGTCTCCCATGCTGCTGATGCAACATGCTTCAAGGCATGCAACAGGTGAAGGTAAACACACTGGAGCTGATGCAAAAATGTCTGATTGGAGATGCCACTTGTCAGTAAGTCGGCATAATATGGCCGATCCAAGGGTACTGGAACTCTCAAAAACAATATGCAGACTCCCCGTGTAATCGTATTTAGAGAAACATTGACAATATTTTTTCTCCCCTTTTCTCCCCAATTTGGAATGCCCAGTTCCCAATGCACTCTAAGTCCTCATGGTGGCATAGTTACTCACCTCAATCCGGGTGGCGGAGGACGAATCTCAGTTGCTTCCGCATCTGAGACCGTCAATCCGTACATCTTATCATGTGGCTTGTTGAGCATGTTACTGCGGAGACATAGCGCGTGTGGAGGCTCACACAATTTTCCGTGGCATCCAATTACAACTCACCACACACCCCACTGAGAGTGAGAACCACATTATTGCGACCACGAGGAGGTTATCCCATGTGACTCTACCCTCCCTAGCAACCGGACCAAATTAGTTGCTTAGGAGACCTGGCCGGAGTCACTCAGCACGCCCTGGATTCAAACTCGTGACTCCAGGGGTGGAAGTCAGTGTCTTTACTCACTGAGCTACCCAGGTCCCTATAAATATATTTATTTAATGAAATACCGAAAATTATCTTTAAAGACAATTCAATCAAATTAAAAATGTACTATTTTACCCAGTATTTGTGTGCTGTGTATTTTTGTACTTATTTTAGTATTATGGTGTTAGCTTAACATCCTAATGCCAAACTCTATTGAAATCAACAGTGTCATTGTTTGAAAGAATCAATAGTCGAACCTCTGGTGTGCTTCTCATGAGGACTGCTATTTGTGTGGCACACATGCTGCGCAAGGTTGCCACCTTCCAAATTCCTTTTAAAAAATACAGTTTAGAATTTGTTGTGGGTCCCCTGGACCTGTGGGCCCCTAGAATCGTTAACACATTTCACCCCACTTGCTACGGCCCTGCTTATGAGATTCCATTTGGGTAAGCATGCTGACTTAGAAGGCAGCTGCCTATGTAGATACAGTACCTCATAGGTTAGCTCATTAGTTTTTGGGACAGAGCAACAGTCTCTCAGAAACTTCCAGTTGTTTTCTCTCATTAGCTTTGGTTTTCAACTCTGTCATTTGAGCAGGTCAAAATGGAGATCTAGAGTTTCTTGGGAATGTCAATGGGAGAAAGATAAAATATGAAAACTGATGATGTTATGCAGGTCTTCTGTTAGATTGTTTGACATGATACACATTTTGATCTTTTTATCCTTTAAAAAAACTTTTTTTTTTTTTTTTTTTTACCCAAATGTTTACAAAAACAATTTGCAATGCAGTGTTTTGAGATCATACAAGCAGAATAGAACATTTGGGTGCACTGCCCCTTTAAATCTTGAGCTTATTTTGACATTGTACACATTCTGTTGACCTTAGTAAACCATCTTCCTCTTAGATTTACATTAGCATATGCATGCATGACAGCTTCAAGAAATGCCTTGCCTGGACTTAAAAGAGACGCACAAGAAATCAACACAAGGACAAGCCTGTTGTTTTTCTTTCCTGCAAAACTTGACACACTGGCACGATTAACATGTTCACATCAAGCCCTTCCCTTATGTATAGATCACTGAGCTCTAAAAATAGAGAACAATCTTCTGCTTTCCTCTGTCTGAAGGGGGCTTGATGCCACTTTTTAAGGTTAGCACATCTTTTCAAGTAGCCCCACAAAAGTAATAATAAAAAAATACATATCAAAGCAAAATCACCTCTATTGTGCAGGGCTAATTATCTCGTTTTTTCAGTCATTCAATTAGATCTGGCCCTCCAAGAGCCTTTGCTCATTTACAGTAAAATTCAAATTAGTAGAATGAGGACAATGTCAGAGCCCTGCTAGAGTAGGTTGGTGTCCTTTTCCTTTACAGACGAACCAATAAAAATGTCTGGGGAGAAAGCTCAACAATCCATCAGCTCATTGGCCAATGGTTCCTTAGGGTCCACAGACTGCCTGTCTCACAGCTTTATCAATGTGGGGGTGGTCTGAACATGCCCAACAATTAGTTCCCTTGCTTTCTCAATTCACAGGGAAGACAATGAGAAAGTGAGTGGTTTTAGGGTCAGTCTTAGGATGGTGCAAAAATGATTAAGGGTACTTATCGACATCTGCTCTTATGGAGCATGGGTCAAATCCTGTTCGGAGTGGGTTGAGCAGGACCAGTTACAGTAGAGCCGTGACCCAGATGGGAGTGAGGTTTTCCAATATTTGCAATGATTTTGCTGATGACCAAGTCATTAGACTCTTTTTGCAATCCTTTCTTGTCTTGCGACTAGTGAGTATGAGAGTATTACGACAGAAATGGTTTAGTGTCTCTGATATAAACTTCCATAAAAAATGCTGTAAGAATTAAGATTCATTCAATTTGGTGAATCACTTTTAATCTAATCACTTTTCACTTTTAATTAATCGATTCAAGACTCTTATTCAACTATTCATTTTGTGCCATCACTCAGAAATGTTCATGGAAGTCTCTGTCTGCCATTTTTCAAATACTAAAATATTGGTAACATTTCACAATAAGGTTGTATTCGTGAACCTTAAAGTCAACAATGAACAATGCAGTTCTTTTACAGCTTATTTAATGTTATTTTCTGCATAAGTATTTCTTTAAAATTAAAAGTTGTATATGTAACCATTAGTTGATGTGAACTTACAATGAACAATAGCATCTTTAGAAATTAAAATTATTAATGCTGTAAAAATAAATAAATAAAATTCATTGTTAGTTCATGATACCTAATACAGTTATGAATGTTAACAAATAGAACCTTATTGTAAAATGTTGTCAAAATGTTTTAGTAACAATATATGTGTATATACAGTATATGGCTATTATATTCTATTGTTTTATTCGTGCATATAGAGAGAAATAATTAAATACCATTCTTTGTGTTTAGTGAAAAACATAACATATACTGTGCCCTTTGAGTTATATCGGCCAAAAATAAGTTTCTTTGTACTTGTAATTCCTAAACAGCTGTTTACTGTTACCACTAAGATGAAGCAAAGAGTAAAAATAAATTTTAGAACTATGCATAATTGTCATTTTTATACAAAATGGTCTGGTTCACCTTTGTGTAGGTCATGGTTCTCCTTTAAATCTAAACATTATTCCTCCCTCACACCCTAAGCTTGGCTGTCTTTAAATTTATGCAAAACAACTTCATCTGCTTGTAGACAAGGTCAACATGGTTCTGCACTGATTAAAACAGGGCAATCACATAGCACAGACTAATCAAAATTTAATGCGTAAAATGATAAATGAAAGAAAATAGGTACACCTTCATAAATAACACCAAACAATCTGCATTGTAATTAAACATTTCCTCTGGGATCGTTAGAAAAAAAAATACGCGTTCTATAATGTTTGCTAGAGGAGCCCCTAGCTCCACACACACAAACACACACAATTTCCAGGCCCTTGTCTATAGGCGTCATCTGGGTGGTATAATTTCCCCTGTGCCCAGCATGCTGATAGACTTGCATCTCATCAGCAGGGCTTGACACTGCCTGGGCAATGAAGATGAAGAGATAATGGTCTTTCAGGGCCTTCCTGGGATTGGCCTGGACCAGGAGGAGGCCCACTGCTCCCTCTCCCCTTTGTTTGTGCCCCTGCTTACAGGAACATCAATTGCGCACCATCATTGAAGCATTGCTAACAGTCCAGGGGCTGTATTCTTCATGCAGACAAATCTCTTTCAGTCCCTACTGAGGGAGAGCAAGTTTAGATTGAAAGGTAATGAGCCTATTAATTAAAGACCTTTCAAAGGGGACGGCCTGGCGTTGTGTCCTCACCCCAGTTCTGGCCTTCTCACAAGGGTTTGGAAGGGTAATAGCAATGACTTCCCATCCCTCTGAAATACACACATACAGTTCTTCTCAACTTAGCAGGTGTTACTTTAAAGCAGTATTATTTTCTTCAACTAATTCATTTTAAACTTGCATGAAATCAAAGAAACATCTATGAAAACAAATTAAGACTAAAAAAAATTAGACTGACCAGGGAATTTCACTGCTTATCAGAGTGTTATATCAGGATTTGAAAGCCATAGAGTCTTATATTGGAACGATATAGGCCTATATTGTCTTAGGCAAGGGTATACTTTGTTTTTTCAACTTGTTGTTAGGTCTAGTGCATGGTTGAAAACCAGAGTATAGTTTGGCAGTATATGTCAGGAAGGATGAGACAAAAGATCCAAGTGCGGAGACAATGATCTGATATTTATTGAACAACACAGCAATGCTGGTAAAGCTTCAAATCGGTGGGAATCCCAGCACCGACTGCAGTGTGGAGAAGGATGGTGTGTTCGTAGGCTTGTGTGCATAGTGGTCGTTTGCAGAGCAGTTCTGGTGCAGAGGGGTATCGCTGAGGAGAACTCAGGTGAAGCACCAAAGGAGGCGAGGCAGGATTGTAACCACAATCCCAGCGCACATAGCGCATACTGGTAACCAATACACAGAACACGTAACAGGGTATACTAGGGCAGAGGGAGAGAATGGTAAGCAACAGGACTAAAACATCAATCGAGCGACAAAAACAAAACAAAGTGAGGTAAATATAGTCAGGGAACTAATGGCGATCAGGTGCCGCTCACTCACAGCAAGCTGGAATGATCAGCGTTACCATGGAAACAATGGCGATGCTGATTACGCGAGCCAGAGACACCTGAACCATACAGAGAGAACATGTAATAACAAACTGGAACAAACCAGCGGACTCACTGAGACGGTAACAGTATATAGTACTGCATCATCTTCCACTGACTAGTTAATTAGTTCTGCCACTAGTTGGCACAGTGGGTTTGTTTAGAGTAGTCTATATAACTTAGTTTTGGGAAATTGGCATACATTTTTTTGCAAAAAATAAAAACAAAAACAAAAAAAGTTTGTTTTAGCAACGCACATCTCTTTTTTTTCTTCATGAAAATGTCCATATAAATCAGTGGACACATGGCCCATAGAGTGCTACTGAATCCTCGCATGAATAGAAGTCTATGGCAGATACATGTACCATTCAAATAAAGGCCCAAAAGATCAATATTCATTGGACGAGAGGCTCTAAACACATAATTATTTGGTCTTGCACGGACGCTGTGGTTCTTTGGGTGTCTGTGGAACCCTCATGAGCACTATTTGCCTGTGATTTCGTTGGCACCATCTACTGGTATCCAGGTATTGCGAGCCATCTTTCGTGCTTCTCGGATCCTCATGCATTCTCAACAAGTAAGCTACACTGCAAAAACTGATTTTCAAGAGAAATATTTTTATCTTGTTTCCTGTAAAATTATCTAAAAGTCCTTAAAATAAGATACATTTACTTAAGAGGCAAAATGGTGTAAGATATTAAGACTTTTTTCAGAGAATATTTCTTGAATTAAGCTTATACATGCTTGAAACAAGGAAAAACTGTTTGTCAATGAAAAAAAAAAAAGGATTATTTAATAAAAAAATAAACTTAATTTGAGATTGATGTAAGCATTATGCAACATAAGCATTAAGTAAACCCAGACAGGTGCTCTTGAGTGTGTGGAAAGACCCTCAGGTGGAGGGTGATTTCCCTTTGAAATCAATTGGAAAAAAAAAAACGAATTGGATTTTAGCAAACTGGACCTGAACTCTCATTGGTCAATGGATGCAGACATCAGAGTGTGTTCCATCAAAAGTTATAATTTTATCAACTTTTAATCGATTACTTTCACTAATACTTTTCCTCTACGTCCTTGCAATGAGTCTTCCCCAGTGAAATCAATGGATTTGCAGCCTTCTCTGATGCAGTGCATACTCTAGAGTGTAAAAGCCTTATGACCCTTGCTTGGGATGCTTTGATTTATTTGCATCAGATAAGAAGAAGAATATCAGGTAATAAAGGTTAGACTGCCAGGCTCTTGTGCCATTGATCAGACAAGGCAAAACTTGACCGTCGGAAATAACAGCCGAGGATGGAAAAGTGGCTCCATCAATGTCAATGCTCAATCCACATGCATCATTGATTTTTATTGAACAACATTGCAGTGTATTTTAAAGAGATGCCATGCTACAAATAATCCTTAATGGAGCTTTGATGGCTTCAGCACATTTCAAAAAGGGAGTATAGAGTGCTTTGCCAGGAAAACAATTCACCGAATATCAATTTGGTTGTTAGTAGTCAAAGGTTACATGTTTGGTTTGTTGAGTAATTACGTTTTTTAAAGGGAAACCTGCATTTCCCAAAAACTGTGACTCACTGTGCAGGAAGATGACTAAAGTAAACATTTTCAATTGGATTCTCTTGGTAGGAGACCACATTACCTTGAAAGAAACTAAATTTGTTGCATGATTCCAGTACTAATGGAACCATGACTTATAATTAAAACAAATGGGAGCACCTTGTTTTGTTCCTGCCGAAGAGTTGTCAGGGAAAAGACATATTTTGCTTCTTATTGTCTACCTCTCCACCCTACATCAGAGTGCCAACAACTGTTCCTAAACTCTGATTTGCCTTTGAGTGTCAGTCAGGAGACTCCAGATGTAGCCTGGAGTGCCTGCTGGATTTCACTTCTGTTTATTGGTTGTCTTACTTGCTTGACTGGCCAGGGCAGTGCCATTTCCCTGCCCTAAATCTTCCTGGACTTCTCATATCTCTGTGGCTCTTTAGTCTCAGCCTCAGACAGCGCACCTATGGATTGCCCACAGTCTGTTAAATGGCTGATGCATATTGCACACAAAATTGGAATTTATTTTCTTGATCTAGCAAGTGCTAATCTGACTGGTTGGTTTTAAACTACTTCAGTGAGTAAGGGCATATAGATCTGTTCAACAGTCCACCTGGCAACAAAATTGTGATTACTAGGTCTCAGGTTAATAGAACAAGCGCTTTTGAGGACGAGATAATCACTGGATTGGTCAGTGTTTGCCTGGTTAGTGACATAAAATCTTCGAAAGACATTCTGAGTTTTGTTTTAGGCACATAGTATTAAGTTTACTAGCCTCCAGTATGCATATATTCAGCTTCATTTTCTTTGTAAACTTATTAGTTTTTATAGTTTTATTAAAATTGTCAGTACTGATTTTCAGTACAGTTCTGTTCTCATTTCCGCTCTTTTTCCATGAGTTTTCTGTGCAATCTCTGCACGTAAAAGCAATACAAACTGTGATTGATTGCTTTACATGCCAGTCAGATAACTGTTCACGGCTAATTGGAGGTTCTTGACCAGAATAAGCCTCTCACACCACAAACCAGTTTGACAGAAATGACGAATATTACACAGGACACTAGCTGCCAGTTACACAGCTCAGAAATGCTGGTGGCCTCACTTAGCCCAGGCTGTTTAGATTATGGCAGAACCATGTGTCAACATTCAGTGTTTTCAGTGACCTTTTCAGATGATACTGCAGTGTCATTTTAGAGCATGGCAATTTTCATTGAGCATGCTGAAAAAACTTTAGCTCCAATTAGTCATCATCCCACAATGGGACTTCAGTGAAGCTTAAAGGGATAGTTCACCCCCAAAAAATCTAAATTCTTTCATTATTCACTTGATCTTTGCATGTTGTTACAAAGCCGTATGACTTCCTTACCTCTTGAAACACATTAGGTGATGTTAGGTAGACTGTTAGGGACTGACAACAGCCTCAATCACTCTAAAAGGGATAGTTCACCCAAAAAGGAAAATTCTCTCATCTTTTACTCAACCTCATGCCATCCCAGATGTGTATGACTTTCTTTCTTCTGTAGAACACAAATAAAGATTTTTAGAAGAACATTACAGATCTGTAGGTTCATACAATGCAAGTGAATGGTGACCAGAGCTCTGCAGGTCCAAAAAAGACATAAAGGCAGCATAAAAGTAATCTGTATAACTCCAGTGGTTTAAAAAATGTCTTCTGAAGCGATCCAATTGGTTTTGGATGAGAACAGACCAAAATTCAACTCCTTTTTCACCATAAATCTTGACAGCAGTCTCCTTGGCGATCATGATTTCAAGCTCGATTACACTTCCAATAGCACCATCTAGCTCCCTTTAAGTGTTCTGCATTGTTTTGTTTTATTTTTCATACAAATAAAAGTAAATGGTGACAAAATGTCTTTTGTGTTCCATGGAGGAAGGGCCCTATTTTAGAAGTGCCCCTTCTTAGGTGCAGTGCTATGCGATATGTCTTAAATCAGTGGGCATGACCATGAAGTTTTGGTATTTTTATGCAAACATGCGTGAAGTCTAGGCATTAGTGGGTTGGCCAAATAGTGTGTACAAAGTGCTAATGGGCAGGGTCAAGTGCAATTGAATTCAAGGTTTTTCTCTGGTTATTGTGCTGTCTGCGTCCTATTATATAGTCCATTCCCTGTCAAGCAATGTCAATCTAAATGAAGACAGCCCATTCATAAGAATTTGGTAGTGTATATGGGCTGTGTGCAATGCATCAGAAGAATACAAATATGGACCATATGTGTCTTTCTTCTGTGCATGAACTACGTCCTTGTTAAATGTGCGTGCATACTCCCACAGATAGCGTAAACACTCCCACCCACGGCCACTTGCGTGCTGCGCTGGCACAAAAAGAGAATAAGTGCCCCCATGAAAATTGGATAAAACTTGTAGCCCTATGCCTAGTGCAATCATGAAAATGGAGCTTTGGAACAACATGAGGGTGAGTAAATGATGACAGAATTTTCATTTTATGCCAAACTGACCCTTTGAGATTTTTTTTTTTTTTTTTTTTTTTTTTGAGAGAGAGAGAGGTCAAAGTGCATTTCACTGTCCTGTCTTGAGAGCAGTTCTCATAGTGGATGTGAGAGGTGAGAGGGCATGAGCTCATATCATGTGTCAAACATGTGCACAAACACATAAATCAGGACCAGGTTAGGGAATAAGAGATGATTTTGTCATGTTGACTACTGTTTATTCTTGGAACCATGACAAATAATCTGAGACCAACTGCACTGGATCCAACAATTATATTTGACCCTGTGACATCAAACACAGATGCACATGAGAGGGTAGAAGACTGCTCTGTCAAAACCCCCTAATTGTCAATAATGCCAGCATGATCTAGGATTTACTATTTCCAGACTATTTCAAAACTTTCCAAACACCTAAAAAATGGAGAGGTAAAAAGAGAATGAACAAAACAAAAAGAAAATGCATGCATTTTGTATAAAAATACACCCATGATTACAAATCTTCAGGCCTAAGCTAGCTAATAACTACTAGGTTGAATATTTAGAAAGAGATGAAATTAGGAAAGATAGTGTCATCCTGAAACCAATCCAACAAGGGCATTTTGTTTTGGAAAAGGACATTTAGAAAATTAGACTTTTACCCATTACCTTAATTTCACTCTGCATTTAAACACCTTTACTTGCATTCTTATTGGCTAATCCAAAGTGTTGTGCAAATGATGGGTTACATTTTTAAATCAAAAGCTCAGAATAACCCAGTGATTTCAAACCTAAAGTGTTAACAAGGCTTTCTTACATTGTCTTATTTTTATTCTTTTTTTAATTAATATTTTAGAGCTAATATAGAACTTTGCTCTAAATTAGAGCTTTTGAGGAATTTAAAAGCATTATCAATTTTGAAAAACTCAGTCTAAAGAAATGTTGTTAACACTTTACAATAACATTCCATTTGTTAACATTCAACATACATGAACTAACAATGAACAAAATGTTTAAAGCATTTATTAATGTTAATTTCAACATATACTTTTTTTAAATCAAAAGTTGTATTTGTTAACATTAGTGTGGCATGTGGGGGCGTCGTCATGTGTCTGTCTGCGGGAGAGGGAAAGCGGTAAGGCTCGTCACCTGGGCTGTAATTACTTTAACACCTGTCTCTCATTATAGTGATGGTGGAGGGAGACCTGATAAGGCTGGCCAGAGCGGCAGAGGAGAGAGAGAGTGGCCCAGAGCAACAGATCATTCAGAGAGAATGCTATTTTGAGTTGTAAGAGCCGTTTTTGCTTTGTGTGTGTGTGTGTGAAGCTGAACTATAAGAATAAACATTCAATTGTTCGCTGTCTCCTGACTCCTCCATTGCCCACGAACCTAATTAGTTAATGCACTATTACCTAACATGAACTAACAAAGAAGAATTGTATTTTTATTAACTAACTTTAACAAAAATTTATAAATACTGTAAAAATATATATTGTTAATTGTTTGTTCATGAAACCTAATGAATTAACTAATGTTAAAGAATGGAACCTTATTGTAAAGTTTTACAGAAAGTTTTAAATTATTCAGTTATAAAGTGTTATATGTATTTTATTAATATAATTTAAAAAATTTCTCTCTGATTTAAGATGCAAACGTTTTAAAATAAAAGTACATAGAAAATGAAAGTTGCATTTGTTTAGATATTTTCACACAACTTTGTTACCATTCCATCTATAATCATGGTAAATACAGCAAGTACCACCAATCCTTGGCCAGAGCTTTGCCTAAAGAAACAAATTTAAAGGTGACAAAATAGGACAACATATATGCACAAAATGTTTATACAGATGTGAACACACACATACAGACATAGGAAAGCGCTTGAATACAGGTATGTGAACTCAGATAGAAAACAATGCCAAGACAATAAATAAATTATTCTTAAATGAAATGCTGATGAGATTCTTCAACAAATTCACAGACATGTTTATTCAGCACACACTCTCTGGACTGAGCACAGACATGATTTAACAGTTGTTGTTTTTTTGTTGTTTTTTTATTGTATTCAGTAAATATTTTTTAAATACATGTAGCTGGTGGGTTGTAAAGAAACTCAGGGTACAAAAATATCTTTGGGGGCTTTATTTTGTCGGCTATTTAATAAACAAAAAATGAATATATATATATATATATATATATATATATATATATATATATATATATATATATAAGAAAAAAGTTTTAAAAAATGTAATACGGTTCAATGAAATGCAAAAATGAAATACGGTAGAGGCTAATGTTAAATTAAAATACAAACAGGGCATTAGCTTCAGCATACATCACCTTAATACATGCTTATATCATTCACAGAATTTTATGCATTAAACGTATGCTTAAATCGCTCAAAGCATTTTATGCATTTTTAACCAGGGTTTAAGGACGTGTATTGCAGTTTCAACAATACCACTCATATTTTCACATATAACACGTGTACACTTATTCACTAAATTCACTGGGCTATGAATCATTTAAGTGAAGTATGATTAATACTAAATTTACATACCCAGTCCTCGCATGTATGCAAAATGTGGTCAAACTCCACACATGCAATCCAATTCATCTCAGATTGCTGTCTGTTTCAGATGCATCTTGGAGGGCATTAACATTTGAACTTTTCATGATCATATACTGTAGCTATCCACCCTGATAAATTGTTTAGTTGTGGAGTTGACTGTAATCTATTAAACATGCTTAGAGTTAAATAATGAAACTTTCCATGACACATTTTTATCTAGCAAATAAAAAAGAAATCACACCATTTCCAAACTGCAATAATCTTTCTACACTTTCCAGCTTCTTGAGGAGGAAATCTGTTGAGAAAAAAAAAAAAAAAAGTAATTATCTCTCACATCTATTTAATATGCAGTCTCAAAGTTATTTAGGGTGTTAAATGCAAATTCTGAGGTCACTCAGAATTCAGTGTAAAAATAATTTTGAAGACAGCGAGATGTATAAGTGCAATGATGAGTCAACGGAGTTGAGATCCATGTGCAGCTTTTAATAACAATAAACGTAGTAATACAGACAGGCAGAGGTAAATCACCCCCAGCAGTAATATCAAAGGTAGTCCAGAGGGATATTCAATAACCAGGCAAGAGTTCGGGGCAGGCAGCAGACAATCACAGGTTAAATCCAGATAAACAAGGCAGTAATAGTAGGCAGGCAGCAAAGGGTCAAAACAGGGTAAACAGTCCAGGATCATACACAGGTAATTCAGTATACTCAGAGAACACTCAGAAATGTCAGCCTTGGCAAAACAAGACATCGAGAGTGAGACTTAAATAGCTGAATTAATTGGAAACAGGTGAATAGGTAATCATTGCTAGGTACGGGGATTATGGGAAATGGAGTCCAGAGTGTTAAAGTCAATCCCCAGGTGATGGAGCCCTCTGGTGGTGAGCGGGAGGAACAACAAAGGCAGGATTCATGACAATAAGAAACTGTCAGAGCCACTTAAATTAAGTCGTTTCCCACTTTCAAACTCTACTGAGTGAGAATAAATAAGCATTTAAAAGGATACAGAAAATCTGAAGGACATAAGCCTTCTTGATCATACATAAACAGTTTCAGTTGTCTCGCATAACCAAACCTTTTACCAACAGCATTAGATCTGGCCCATAAAGTAGGTTCCCTTTCGGAGAATTCGAGCTGTGTATGATCGCTATGGAACACTGTCCGAGTGTCACTTGGTCTGAAGCCCTTATACAATCATGGCAATTTATTGGCTGATGCCGCTTAAGCAACGCCCCCTAGGGAATTTCATCACATCCTCCATAAAGGTGCTCGCTTTTGCGCCATCAGTTTTTCTGTTCTTCAGTGCATGAATTATCTAAGCCCGTTTTTGCATTATCCCCACTTGTTCCAGTTCTACGGCCTCCATATTTGGAGCTCCTTGTGCTGGAGCCATTTGGGATTTCGCCTTTGTGTCTGAGAAGATAGGAGTGCGAATGGACACCGGACTCCTCCTCGTGTTTGTCACCCTCCCCCTGAGCGAAAGCGTGAGTCTCGTCAGACATGCTCTAAGGCCTAGCTCAGCGGGCATTTTCTGACGAACAACACGCCATGCGCGTTGTGAGACGTCACCATTAAAAATGCTGTATGAAAGAATTTGTAAACAAAAGGAAACAAAATGGGCCCCTTTGTCCCTATTGTCTTTTTCTGTGTCATTCTGGGAGAATGCACATGAATAAGGCAATGGAGGAGCAGCCTCGGCCACTCTCTCTCTCCCCTCCCTGTTTGAAGTGAACTGCTCGTGGTTGGAGGGGATCATGCAAGGACCGCTGAGCCCGGCCGCAGAACGAGGGGGCTGTAATAAGAGAATATTCCCCAACTGAGTGATGGCGAACCACACGTGGAGTGCTTAGTTGGTGTCATTATTCTTTGGGGATTCTATCAGGAGATGCGAGGTATTTTAACTCGTTTTTTCTTTCGCCCATTTCATAGATCATGTGGGCGTTCTGGCAAGAGAAAAGACATGCACTGCTATCTCTGCTTGATTTTTCTATGGTGGCATGGATGTCGCTATATTCAGACAGCTGTTGGATCTACACACAATGGTTTTGAAGTCCAACCAAGCGCAGCACAGGAATGCCTTTGAGTTCACCGGCACCGTTTTGACTTTCCCTTGGGGGCACACGTAATATAACTCAATGTACAATAAAAATAGGTTACACACGAGCCTGATGAGCTTGCTATGTAATGAAGGGTGAGTCCCCATTCAGTGAACAAAATTGGACCATATAAATGTATCCGTTTCTCCCCTGTTTGCCCTTTGTCAGTATCGGGATAAGTTCGCCATTGTACACACTTCGAATGCTCGACAACCAGAATATAGTTCAGTTTTCCCCCACAGCTTGCTCTGGGGAGTGAACATTAAAAAAACTGCTTCCCGATTTTAGCCTCTGTCTCCATGACCAAGGGTCTCGAGACATTCATAACAAAATACAATGTACATCAAGCACCAAGTGTTCATCAAGTGTACACAAAACAAACAGTGAACGTAAGCACCATACGTTCAACCACTGACACATGCTCCTCATCCCTTCAGAGTGACACGTGGGTGCTACCAAACTCTGCTGCCATGGAAATGGACCTGCCTTCTGATGTCGGGTGTTCCGTTGGGACAGGTGTGTCGCCCCAAGGTGATAACGACAGATGCCTCCTTGGGTTGGAGCCTTTGGAGTCTGGATGGGCAAGTGGCAATACTGGCACAGTAAATTGGCTGGAGATGCTCAAGGTGCTGCTGACGTTTAGGTTTATGTTGTCTATGTTGCCACTATAGTGGCTAAACATGTGATTATCAATGGAGTCTCTGTCGGCATACATTCTCTTGTCTCTCACTTCATGCATGGGGTACGCAGGCTTAGACCTTTTCATCCCGTCCACACTCCTTTATGGGATTTATCTGTTGTTTTAGAGGCGCTCTTGGGTGCTCCGCTCGAGCCCATGGGCTTTGGCTAGAGGTGTGTCCTTGGAGGACATTTGTTTGGTGGCAGGGTGGTCCCCTCCGCATACATGTGTTAGATTTTATAATCTGGACAAGGGATTGACTCCTGCTTCCCAGGTCCTCTCTGTTGGAACAGGAGTAAATTCATAATTCCTTTTTTATTCAAATGCATTAGCTCGCTTGGCGCCACTATATGCATGCCACACGGGCTTAAACAGTTGGCAGCTACTGTTCGCATGGCTTGAATGTATTTGTTCCCATAGCGATCATACGCAGATCGAGTTCTCCGAAAGGAAACATCACAGTCATGTAACCTTGGTTCCTGAGGGGAACGAGACACTACGTGGCTGGCCATACTCTCTAGCAGCTGCATAGGCTCGTGCCTTTATGGAGCCCATGACGTAGCTCCCTAGGGGGCGTTGCTTAAGCTCAGACAGCTGTTGGACACTCGGATGGTGTCCCATAGCGATCATACACAGCATCTCGTTTCCCTCAGGGAACCAAGGTTACGTACGTAACCGAGATGTTATTCTTGCTAAGAACCATCCACTTAGACAGTAAGAGATTGTCTGCCTGACATCTAAAGTGACCAACCATGTTTGTGCACTGTTTAGGGGCGGATTTATATTAAATAGTTTATGCCACAATAATAGACCAGCATGAAAAAACAATAATGGAGTGGTAGTCTCGGTAGTTGGTTGTAAATGAAATTGTGCCTCAAACAAACTCTGAATATCTTTCAAAGATTTGATGCTACTAACCTGGCAAATTAATTACAGTAATCCTCAAAAAAGCTAGGTGTATCAACCCAGTACCTTGTAAACTGAGGCTGAGAACGCTGATTCAACAGATTGCAGTGAATAACTTATATTACAATCAGCTACAGTAGCTACAATTTTCTCATGTTTATAAATTCTCAGGAAGTGACATACAAATTATTTGATGACAGAAGAAAACAGCATTATTCTGATATATTTCCCCTGGAGAAACTTCTGAAGTCATTCAGAGGGGTTCATTAACTGCTTGGAGTGAAATTAAAGTGAAAGGTCCAACAGGAGAGGAAATCTCCACTGAGAAAATGTCATGGTCCATCACATTTATATTATGCTGCATAATGTTTTTTGCTTTCATTGATATTTTAATTACCACAAAATCTGTTTTGTTTGAGTAGTTGGGTGTGATGTACTCATTGTTTTATCTTTGCCATGGGGAAAAAAGGCTCTTGAAGTTGCAGGACACCAGCGTAAGTGCTTTTGTGGGGCAAATTCCTCAGACAGACTCATTGGAGTGACTGATCTTCCTGATTGTTGTCTTAATAGCAGAGATAGCATTCAGAAGTTAAAACCACAGGGTTTCAGAGGGAGTGAGACTAAATCGCTTTTCTAGTTGTTTAGATTGACTAATACTGTTCCTCTGGCCACAAAAAAAAAAAAAAAAAAAAAAAAAAAAGTTTGCAGATGAAACCGTTCCCATCAAAAAAGTGCCAAGGACAGTGGAAGACAGCAGAGGAGTGTGAAATCCAAATTATGTGTTTGGAGCAAGTGATGCAAATATTATGCAATTGAAGTGAGGTTCGGTGCGGTGGAAGGCATTCAACATTACATTGTTTTCATGTCAAATCAAGTCATTTTTATTTGTATAGCACTTTTAACATCACACATTGTTTCAAAGCAGCTTTACAGGAAATCATGAATTAGCAAAAACAAAAACAAAAATTAAACTGTAATATCTATAATGTCTTACAGTGATCATTGTGTCTCTACTCATAACAGCAGGATGAGCAACATGTCTAAAGAGACTATCAAATAGGCCCCAGCAGTCAAAAACATGCATATATTATGACTGGTGTAATAGTTTTTTTGTTTTATTTTTGTATTTGACATGGTTTCTACTCCTCAGTTAAAATTATTGCCAACTGTTTTGTTTTAACAAGCAAGATGTACCTTTTTGATTTTGACTAAACTATGACATGGGTTGTCTGCTTGCAAAAAAATAAATGGGAAAAGAAAACATATCCTTAAAAAATAATCACTCTCTTTTTCAAATGATAGAGAAAGTGAGTTTACATGAAGATGAACCTCCATGAAATCCAGAAAACAAACAAAAAAAAAGCATTCAGACATCACTGGAAAATCCTGGCTTGTTATTATTCAACCTCAATAAAGATGTCACTTTTAATCATAACATGCAAATACACACATGATGTACATGGGGCTATGATAAGCTCATGGGGCTGCGGCGTGCTAATTTGGGTTTGTAATGGCTGTTTGTTGGCAGTATTCTGCAGCGCAGAGGGATCTGACTGCAGGCGGAGATGGCGATGGCACTTTTGATCTCTCGCAGGGCTTTAGAACTGAGAGAGGAAGAAAAAATACCCTGAAACACTGAAGCCTACAAACATTACGGATAAGTGAAGTGGGACACCAACATCCCAAGCTCACCGCTATCATAACTACATTATGAATCACAAAAAAGACAACAATATTATGATCATCTGTTGATTATGTAGAAACAATCTCTTCTCTATATTCAAGAGTGCATAAAGGCTGAGCAGAATTGGAAGAAGGTTTCATATGACATTTTAAGGACTTGCGTAAGTAATTACCAAAATTCAGTGAAAATGGCCAAATCAAATTTCCTCTCTAAATTAATCGCAGAGAATGCAAATAGGCCCAAAGTGCTGTTTAAGACCATTGACTCTGTTGCACCCTGCTTCTGTTGCCTGTCCTGATGTGTCCACTGAAACCTGTGAGAAGTTTCTTAAATTTTTCACTCAGAAAGTCCAAGAAATTAAGGCCTCTATTCAGCCTGCGAAATTCTATTCACCACTGGTATTCCAGCCACTCAGCTCTCTAACTTGCTTTCAACCAATCTCTTCAGCCCTCCTTGTTGATTTAGTTTCTAAGATGAAGTGTTCAAATAGTAAAATGGATATACTGCCTGCTCGTCATTTCAAAGATGTCTTTGAAACGATGAGCTCTGATGTGACTGCAATTATTAACAGCTCTCTAGCAAATAGTGTAGTCCCAGCTAGTTTTAAACATGCAATTGTGCAGCCTCTGCTTAAAAAAAATGCACCTTGATCCCACTGTATATACCAATTACAGGCCTATCTCCAAGTTGCCATTCATCTCAAAGCTTTTGGAGAAAATTGTTTATTCACAATTATACTCATATTTGAATTCTTTTAATATCTTTGATAAGTACCAGTCTGGTTTTAGAGCCTTACATAGTACTGAATCTGCTCTTCTGAAGGTCACTAATGACATTTTGCTCTCACTTGACTAAGGATCAAGTGCTGTTTTGATTTTATTGGATCTGAGCGCAGCATTTGGCACAATTTACTTTTAAACCGGTTGGAGTGTATGGTGGGTCTGGCTCTGCAGTGGTTTGCCTCCTATCTGAGAGAGAGGACTTTCACTGTAAATATAGGTAATTATTCCTCTGCAACAGCCCCCCTATCTTGCGGTGTGCCCCAGGGTTCTATTCTGGGCCCATGATTGTTCACTCTCTATATGCTTCCCCTGTGCTCCATTTTTCAAAAATATAATGTCTCCTATCACTTTTACGCAGATGACTCACAATTTTATTTACCAATTTAGCCTGATAGCAGCTGCTCTGTTGATTCTCTTCTTATGTGTTTTGAGGAAATTAAAGGCTGGATGGCGAATACTTTTTTGCAATTAATTTTTTTGCAATTAAATGAAATCAAAACTGAAGTATTGATTTTAGGCTCTGCCAGGACTTCATCTGTCATTGAAGCCCAGTTAGGTCTGCATGTCAAAAATCTTTGGGTTATTTTTGACAAATCATTACTGTTTGACAAACAGATTAGTGCTGTTACTAAGGGACATTTCTTTCAATTGAGGTCTATTGCTAAAGTAAAGCATTTTCTTTCTGGTAAAGACCTTGAAACTGTGATCCATGCTCTTATTACTTTACAGCTGGATTATTGTAACTCTTTATATGCTGGTCTGCCTCCGTCTGCTTTATCTCAATTGCAGATGGTTCAAAATGCTGCAGCCCGATTTTGAACTGGGATTAAAAAAAGAGATCATGTTACCCCTGTATTGGCTGCCCTTCATTGACTTCATGTCAAGGCTATAACTCATTTTAAAATTCTTATTTATGTGTACAAGGCCCTGTCTGGTCTTGCTCCTCAATATATCACTGACCTTCTGCAACCATATTCACCTCCTAGAATGCTGTGGTGTGGTGAAATGTAGTTATATGCCTCTACCCTCAAGGCTATTTGATGCCCATGCCCCTTTGGCATTTACTTATTATTGAGCTGCATTTAGTGGGGGTATAAAAAAGGCATCACCAGGTCAGCTAGGCGATGCGTCACTTGTTCAGCTGATCACTGTTTCCGGGTTTCTGCTGCTCTGCGTTAGAGCTGGTGTCTGCTCAGGTGTGCTCGCTGTGCCACATAGTGTGGCTGATCGCTGTTTCTGGGTTTTTGCTGCTCTGCGTCAGAGGTATGTGTTTGTTTTGCATTTTGTACTCTTGCTTATTGTATATCGCTAACTGTAACATTTTCTGGGAAAGCTGGTGTCTGCTCGGGTGTGCTCGCTGTGCCGCATAGTGCGGCTGATCGCTGATCGTTGGAGTCGGATTGTTCCACACTAAAGAACTGCTTGCATGCTGTGCGTCTCTTCCTGCTCTGTCGCTACGTGGCTTGAAGCTTCGACACTGCTGTTTTGCTTCGTGTTTTGTTTTTGTTGTGGTCACTTAAATAGTTTTTTTGTTTTCCTTTTGCTGGCTTTCAAGCTTAATTGTTTGTGTTCATTTATTTTTGTTTGCTGTTACTACTTGCATTTGGATTGACTGAGTTTCTGGTAACCCAGTGGATTAAACTCCTTGCTGTGGTGCCACTAACCATTGGAGTTTGATATCCTCAGGTCTGAGTGTTTTTCTTTTGGTATTCTAATTGGATTTTTTTTTTTTTTTTTTTTTTTTTTTAATGGGCGGCCGATTATAAGATCCTGCGTTTATTTTCCAATTTGATTTCTCTTCTGTGATCATTGGTTTTGGTGAATTTGATTTTGATTTCTTTTTTGTCTTTCTAGGAGCTGGGGGCCCGGAGTGGGCAGGCTAGTCATCCCTGTGTGGTAGTGTTTCTCCTTGCACTAAGTGCTGTGTGCCTATCTTTGCAGTGAATCTCACTGGAGTGTGTGAGTGTGTGTGATCTGGTGCAGGTGTGGGTATTTATTATTGCGGGCATTATTAAAGCCTTGTATCTAGTTTGCCTTCCTACTGGTAAGCCCCAGCTCAGAGTTATTTTGTAAATTTGTGTCTTGACGTTATATTACAGCAAATTGGTGCTGTTTGCCTTTTATTGGCACTTTATTCCTGCTACACCATACTGAATGCCCTTTTCATCTGTGTTTTTAATCTATTTATTGTGACTGAGGGGCCGTTTACACGACAATGTTTTCAACTAAAAACGGAAAACTTTTTATGCGTTTTGGCTGTTCGTTTACACGACAACTGTGTTTTGGGGCCTGAAAACGCAAACTTTTGAAAACGGGTTTCAAAACGATGCCGTTATCGTCTCCGTGTAAACATACAAAAATGCGAAATTGTGAAAACGATGATGTCATGTGCACACGTATTACGTGTTATATAAAGAATGATGGATTGATAGGCATCAATTTGAGATGTATAATTATCATTATGAATACTGGTGTCTGTGCAAATAACAATAATCAACAACTTATTCATTTGGAGTGTTTTGTATGGAGTGTGAACATTGTACATTAGGCAGAACCTGCAATCTGAAAATCTTGAAATTAATGTATGGATTCAGATGGGAAAAATGTATTTGTATTTTAAATGTTATTTATTTACTTAATTTTATTTGATATACCTTTACCCTGCAATTCATTCACCCACTGCTTATATATATATAGCTTATAGACAGAGATGTGATGCCATGTACAGTATTCAATGATATGCTTAGAATATGAAAACATGAGGCAGTGAAAATGCATGTTAGATCTAGTGTACACAAGACCTCTCTCTCCGTCAAAAGATATCCATAACCAGTCAACATCAACAGCTTATGTTAACTTACTCTCCTACCAGCCCAAGAGTCAGCAGGGGGAATACAGAAGAAGGCAGGAGATGAAGTGATGGTAAAAATGAGCAGATCTTATTGAATAATCTTGAGAGTTCAGTCTATATGTAACAGACACCCAGATTCGTAGATGGTGTTGAACCCAGAGGCGGTGTTTATTGAAACAAACAAACAGAAGCAGAGATTAACTGCAGTAGATTACAAGTCAAACACAGAGTGGATTTGAATAACAGAGACCTTGGGAAATCGTTGGAGTAGCGATGGAGCAGGAATCAGGAAGAGATGATACGGGAAAGTCGTCTAGGAAGATAATAGCGATAGCAGGTAAGTTAGTCTGTTTTCTAAATCGAGACCAGATGAAGAGTGAAAGGAGAATCGGGTTTTTATGTGGTGGAGCTGATTGATGCAGTGTTGAGGGGCAGGTGCAGGTGATCAGTACTCAGGGGAGAGGGATGGTAGAATATTAGAGCTGGAAGTGCCAGGTAGATACGTGACATTACCCCCACCCCCCACGGACCGCTCCAAAGGGACGTACTTCCCGATGCCATGGACGACCATGTCCACGAGGAGCTGGACGATCTGGGTGAGAATCGTGAAAGTTGGAAAGAAGGGTGGGGTCCAGGATGTTGTCTCAAGGTATCCATGATCTTTCCTTGGGACCGTAACCCTCCCAATCAACGAGGTACTCAAGACGACCCCTACGGCGTCGGGAGTCCAGGATGTCTCGGACTGCATAGATCGGTCCATCTTCCAGGTGTAGCGGCTAGGGGGGGTTGTCAGCAGAATCAGATTCTGAGGAGTGAGGAGAGAGGGATGGGTGGTAAGATTTCAGAAGAGAGACATGGAAAGTGGGTTGAATGCGATATTCGGGGGGGAGCAGGAGTTGGAAAGTGACTGGGTTAATTTGTCTGGTAATAGTGAAGGAACCAATATAATAGGGACTTAGCTTTTTGCATGGGAAGCGCAGTCTGATGTCCCTCGTGGAGAGCCACACCTTCTGTCCTGGATGGTAAGTGGGAGTGGGAGATCTCCAGGTATCTGCAAGGAATTTCTGGTGGCGCACAGCCTGTTGCAGGTGGTGGTGAGCCAAGTCCCAGACCCTCTCACTCTCTCTAAACCAATGGTCAACAGCTGGTAACTCTGAGGGTTCTCCTGACCATGGAAAAGAGGAGGTTTTTAGCCGAGAACGCACTGGAAGGGTGTAAGGTTAATGGAGGGCTGACGTAGGGAGTTCTGTGCGTACTCAGCCCAGGAGAGGAAATGACTCCAACGGTTCTGGCGGCGATGGCAAAAGGTTCGGAGGAAGCGACTGATCTCCTGAATCTTCCTTTCTGTCTGATTGTTACTCTGTGGATGGTAACCGGAGGAGAGACTGATGGTTACACCTAAGAGTAAAAAGAAAGCCCTCCAGACTCTGGAGATGAACTGTGGGCCTCTGTCAGAAACGATATCTTCTGGGATTCCATAACTGCGGAAAACGTGATTAAAAAGGGTTTCAGCAGTTTCTAGGGCGGTGGGAAGTCCCTTGAGGGGAATCAACTTGCAGGCCTTGGAAAAACGATCCACTGCTACCAAAATGCATGTAAAACCCTCAGAGGATGGAAGGTCCATAATAAAATCTACCCCTAGGTGTGACCAGGGCCGACAAGGAATGGGCTGAGGAAGAAGCTTGCCAGCCGGAAGTTGCAGTGGAGTTCGGGAGACAGCACATTTGGAACATCCTTGGACAAACCTTCGGACATCTCTGTCCATACGTGGCCACCAGAACCGGTCATGGATGAGTGAGAGGGTCCTGTTGGTCCCAGGGGTGGCCAGTGCCCAAGGAGGAGTGTACAGAATCAATGAGAGTTAGCCGCAGGGAAGAGGGTACATAGGTCTTATTGGTAGGACAGTCTGGTGGAGCTGGTTCAGTGGCAGAGGCCTCTGCGATGTTATCGTCCAGGGACCATTGTATTGGGCTTACAATTATATGAGAGGGAAGAATGGTGTCCGGTTCCTCATGAGTTTCTTCTGGGGCGTGGAGAAGGGAGAGAGCATCCGCTTTGATATTCTTGTCACCTGGACGATAGGAGATGGTGAAATTGAATTGCGTGAAGAAGAGTGTCCATCGTGCTTGGCGGGGATTAAGATGACGAGCTTCTCGAAGATACTCTAGATTTTTATGGTCCGTCAACACAAGAGAAGGATGTTGGGCCCCCTTCAGCCAATGTTGCCACTCTTCTAATGCCAGTTTGATAGCCAAAAGTTCTCTGTTTCCGATATCATAATTTTGCTCCGCTGGGGAGAGCTTCTTGGAAAAGTAAGCGCAAGGATGGAGTCTGGATGGTTTCCCCTGCTGCTGAGAAAGGACGGCTCCTATGCCTGTAGTTGAGGCATCTACCTCGGTAACAAAAGGTTTGTTAGGATCTGGATGGACAAGAAGTGGTGCGGTGGTGAAGGCATCCTTTAGGTGTTGAAAGGCGTAGGAGGCCACGGGGGTCCAGGACAGAGATTTAGGCTTGGATTTGAGAAGTGAGGTTAGCGGAGCAGAGAGGGTGCTGTAGTTTTTGATAAACCGGCGGTAGAAATAGGCAAAACCAGGCTCGCACAGCTTTGACCTTCCCTTTGTCCATCTGGATGCCTACTGGGCTGATATTATATCCAAGGGACTGGAGGGATCTCTGGTGAAATTAACATTTCTCCACTTTGAGGTACAGATGATATTCCCTCAGCTTCTCTAATACAAGCTTGACATGATGACGATGGTCGGTCTTGTTGTGGGAGTACACCAGAATCTTGTTGATATAGACGATGACGAATCGATGGAGGTACTCATGGAACACCTCATTCATGAAGCCTTGGAACACAGAGGGGGTGTTCACCAGGCCATAAGGCATCACTCTGTATTCGTAGTGGCTAGTAGGTGTTACAAAGTCCGTCTTCCATTCGTCTCCCCTCCGGATAAGAATGAGGTTATAAGCACTACGCAAGTCAAGCTTGGTGAAAATAGTTGCTCCTCTCAACTGTTCCAAGGCAGCAGGGACGAGGGGGAGCAGATAGCGGAATTTAAAGGTTATTTTGTTGAGGGAGCAGTAATCGATGCAGGGCCGGAGGCCTCCATCCTTCTTTGCTACAAAGAAAAAATCAAAGCAGCAAGGGAGGTAGAAGGCCTGATGTAGCCCTGGGAAAGGGCCTCCTCAATGTATTCCTCCATGGCTCTTTGTTCTGGAATGGAAAGAGGGTATATTTTGCCACGGGGCACTGGCTCACCCGGGAGAAGGTTTATTGCGCAGTCCCATGGTCTGTGAGGTGGTAACTGTGAAGCGCGTAGGGGGCAGAAGACGTCCTGAAAGTAGGAGTAACAAGAAGGGATTTCAACGGGATTGGAACTGACTGGGCTCTCAATTGTAGTAGTATTGAGATTGAGAGGAAGAGGTTCCTGGACTGAATTAAGGAGGTTAGGAGTAGGTAGGTCAGGGAAATAGGTTGGGAAGCATTGTGAACCCCACTTTAGGATGTCACCGGTTGACCAGGAGATGATCGGGGAATGAAGGATGAGCCAAGGACGCCCCAAGACTATGTCGGCAGTGGAATTCACCAGAACCAGTAGGGTTATTTCTTCAGTGTGTAAGCATCCCATTTTAGGTTGACTGGACCCACCCCAGTTGACAGTAGCCCCTACCTAGGGGTTTGCCATTTATTGTTTGGATTTGGAGGTTGGGGTCACATGGCTGTCTTTGGAGACGGAGCTGGTTGCAGAGCATGTCAGAAATTAAGTTGCCAGCTGACCCCGAGTCGAGGAGTGTGGGTACTGTGTAGGAAAAAATAGAAGCAGTCAGCATCACATTAGTTAATAGAGGGGAGGAACAAACACTGGGAGTGTGTATGTGACTCACCAGTGGATGTGGAGGACGAATGGGACACGCCGAAAGGACGTGTCCCTTACCACCACAGTACAAACACAACCGCTGTGTCAGCCGGCGTTGGTGCTCTGCTGAGGACAGTCGGAAGGCAGCTATTTGCATAACTTCAATGTCTGGTTCTGGAGTATGGGTTGAGGATTGTTGTGTAGAGACAGGCGGGAACTGCGAAGCGGGTAGTTCATCAAGGCAGGACTTCATTCGATTTGCCACTCTGATGGAGAGCTGGATGAAGCACTCGAGCCCTATGGAGTCATCAAAAGAAAAGGGATGCAACCATAATCTTGGCTCAAGTCCCAGGCAGTAGGTGGTAAGAAGAGCTGGCTCATTCCATCCACTGGAGGCAGCAAGGGTAAGGAATTTAAGGGCATACTCGTTGATTGAAATCTTCCCCTGACGGAGATTGAACAGTTGTTCACAAACAGAAGTATCCCCAACTGGGCGTCCAAAAACCTCTCTGAAATGTTGGGTAAAACTGTCAAGGGATTGGGTTACAGGTCTGTTTAGATCCCAAAGAGGTTGTGCTCACTGCAGCGCTGGTCCAGTCAACAGAGAGATAATGTAGGCCAACTTAACCCGCTCTGTGGGGAATCATTGCGGTTGCATCTCCAGAGCGAGTGAACACTGAACACAGAAGCCGTTGCAGTACTCCGCCGATCCAGAGTAGGGCGTTGGGTTAACCACGGGACTGGTGGAATAGACTGAAGAAGGAATTGCAGAAGTGGTGGAGATTCTCGTTGGTGCTGACGGATCCATACATTGACTAATGACTCGTCGGACTACATTTAACAGCTCCTGGGTGGGGTCCAGATCCATTGGGTTCATGATTTTAGGCGGTCTGGTCTTCTGAAACAGACACCAGACTCGTAGATGGTGTTGAAGCCGGAGGCGATGTTTATTGAAACAAACAAACAGAAGCAGAGATTAACTGCAGTAGATTATAAATCAAACACAGAATGAAATTGAATAACAGAGACCTTGGGAAATCGTTGGAGTAGTGATGGAGCAGGAATCAGGAAGAGATGACACGAGAAAGTCATCTAGGAAGATAATAGCGATAGTAGGCAAGTTAGTCTGTTTTCTAAATCGAGACCAGATGAAGAGTGAAAACAGAATCGGGTTTTTATGTGGTGGAGCTGATTGATGCAGTGATGAGGGGCAGGTGATCAGTACTCAGGGGAGAGGGATAGTAGAATATTAGAGCTGGAAGTGCCAGGTAGATATGTGACACTATAGGCATGCGCGAGACATTCAAAAGTACGATAGCGGACTACAGGACTGTGTTTGTGCTGCTCAAGATTTTGAGTTTATTGACGCTTCTCCAGCAAAGTAACTGTAGTAATAAAGCAACCTCATCGTCCATCCAGTCTCCCTTTACACGTAAGATCTGCCCCATCTTTAGCCATTTTTAAATCTTCTCTTAAAACCTATTTTTACTCTGTATCTTTTGATACTATTTAAGATCAAGTTACATGTTGTTTATTGGTGTTTAGTTTTGTTTGTTTTTATATTCTTTGATTATTTTTATATATTTGTGTACTCTCTTACACTTTTATATCTAATTGTACAGCACTTTGGTTCAACTTTTGTTGTTTTTTTAAATGTGCTTTATAAATAACATTGACTTGACTTGACTCTATTCTCTTTAAAAGCACTGACAATCATTGCCCACCTCATTACCTCTTTAAAGAGCATAAACAATCCCATCTCGCTGGACACAGATCTTCATTAAGTCGTTTTATTGGATCTGCTTTTCTTGAGGTCAGTGTCTCAGGGGAAGACATAGAGGAGAGAAGTTCATGCTTGAGGAATGTCAGACCCCCCCTGACAGAGGGTCTTTCATATTAGGTGGCCTAAGAAGAGAAGCACACAGGCTTCATCAGTGTCATGCCGTCATCATTATATGATCCCTTTAGAACCCTCAAGCCCATCTCATAAACTCTCCTTCCACATATTGAAACAGCAGTCACCCATTTAACTGCCCTGATATGAGTGTGTTCAGCAGCTGCTTAGGTATAGAGATGAGAATCGTTATATATTTAGCAATTCTGGTTCAGATTCCGATTCCTTAATGGTTATGTTAATGATTCTTTTGGTCACTTTGTGGAAGAAAGAATAGATGATGACTGTGTTTACATCAACACAGTCACAAATAAATACAGGCACAGGTAAATTGTGATTTGTCTGGTTATTCTGTGTCAGAATATGGTCATATTCTGATTAAGTATGCATCATGTTAACAAGTTAACCTGATTGCCATGATTTGATTAAGCCAATATTCAAGTTTCTAGAAATCAATATAGGACAGTTTACATATGCCATCATTACTGTACATGGAATTTTGGGTCATGTTTAGAATATCCACTGTAACAGAATATTGATATCCACATCCAAACTAGAGTGCATCTGCTACATGTCTACAGGCAGATGTGGAAAGTCAAGCTATCAAAGAGTAATTGTTAGATAATAGTGATTTAATTACACTACTGCATAAAATTACTAAACATAAATTAAACAAAAGCAAGTAATTCTAGTGTCTAGTCTTATAATGCCTTATAATCACTGAGTGCACCTTTAAAACAAAAGTGTGTAATTTCCAGTAATGTCACTATACAGAACAGCAAAAAATAATGAGTGTTTTTAAAAAGTTTTCCTGAAAACTCCTGAAAATTCTTCCATTGGTCAAAAAAAGAAAAAGAAAAAGAAATTCCAATCACAAATTACATTAGTTCCATCACACCATTATTGCTTTGTCAGGTTAATCAGGATGCTCAAATAAACAGAATAATGTTTAGCACCACAATGTTAACACTTTTCTGAAATCAATCTAAAGGCTTACTGTATAGTTGTCTCTGAATATTTATATGGGACAGGAGAAAGTACTGTAACTCAATTTATCTTAAATATTTTTTACCCAGTTCACCTTTTAAGTTGATAAAAAAAAAAAAAAAAAAAAAAAAAAAAGATTTGCTATCTCAATTAATAATAGAAGTACAACCAAGTTACTTGCAAGTTTAAAATCCAGTACTTGGTCACTGGCACAAGAGTATTTGGCCTCCCTAGGTCTTAGATCCATCATTACATGGAACAATCATAACCTTCCAGCAAGGCCTAGTTAAGAAAGCTGGGCCTGAGAAATGCTGTTATAATTTGCGATTTGCCATATTGAGTGCTTACAAATAAACAGTGGTAGTGTTTGGAGCACGCTGCAGCACAGAGTGTAATGTAGCTCAACTGAACAAATATCTGCTGTGTTGATCCAGTGAGTCAGAGAGAGGAGACTGTGGGACATGCCGGGCTTGTCCGTAATTGAGGAAATTAGAAACTGCCATGGGACTGGCATGCAGTTAGCAGAGTCAACATGGCCGTGTTTCAATGTGCTCTGATTGGGGTGTTTATTGGTAACAGGGCGAAATGACTATTGACACTTGTAATGTGATTGAGATGGATGAGGAGCACAAAAGTCTCGGTTCAGAGAATTAAACCCTGCTAATGAAAAATGACCAGCTGATGATGAAAGAGCAATGTTCCTTTAATTTTTATCAGATTCAATCAGTCTGACCTTTCAGTCACCAGAGCAGACTCACCTCATGTGCCGACCTACAAAGTGCTGTGCCATTCTTTATAATCAAAAATCAAAAAAGAATTTGGTGACATTAGGTGAAATTTCTTTAAATGAAATCGGTCTGTACTGACCGAATTTCGAAGCACTGCCCCTAGTGGCTGAAGCTGAAAGTGTGTGAGCTTCAGTTTTCAGGTGAAATGTCCACAGAATGGTGCCAAAAACTAGTCGTTTTATGTTGTAAATGATGTAATACAGTCAGCAGGAATGCATATTTGATTAACCATATATCCAAACCCTAATTCTAACCCTAAACCTAACCATCAGTGGAGTAAAAATTTAATCTTACGGGGTGAATGGAACCTCTGAATCAGAACAGATGGAATGGAACAGAATGGAACCTTGAGTCTGCCGATGCAATGCACTATCAGAAGCACCACAGAAGATAGTAAACACCCTTGAACTGATGCAAAAATGTCTGATGGGAGATGAGCTTTTCAATAATTCGGCAGAATGGGGCTGATGTCAGGGGACTGGAACATTCAGTAGCAACATGCCGACTTCTCGTAAGATCTTGTTGTCTTATATCACAAATAAAGCCAGGAATATACTCAAAACAAGTACGTGAATGCAAGAGCTTCAGTCTGTGCAAGCTGAATTTCGTGCATTGTTGCATTCTCAACATTGTCACAAGGGGTGCTATTGCAGGCATTAGCTTAAACTGACTACTTCTATGGCCATTTTTATCTTTCAGGGGTACTTCTGCCATGGAGGAGCAAAGGTTTAATGAGAATCTTGCAGAGTAAGTTATTTAAAGTCTACATGTTTAAAGCCAGCTACTTGAATAACAACACATCCGATTTGATGGCACAGGCATTTGGTCAAAATTGTCCCCTTAAGTACTGAGGTTGGTTTTTGCCACAACACAGCACTCTTGCACATAAGTATGTTCAACAGGATGGCATACTTACAATGCACTGGCCAAGCATTTATGTCTGTGTCTGTGTTTGTGTTAAGTTTGTTTCTTGCCTTGATCAGTGCTGCATATTTTTGCACAAGTGTTCTCACAGCTGTTCCATCCTGAAAAACAATGTTGGAACACTGCCCATTCAATTAACTCTGATTTAAGAAATGGATAGCTTTATTCCAATTTCTTTTTTGAGTCTCCTTTGCATGGGAGCAACATCCAAAATTCAGTGCAGAAGCTAGATTCAAAAGTTTGTTGCCACATAAGTGTGCAATGCAGATTAGAGGGAACACTGTGAAAGAGCAGGAGGAAACATGTTAGAACAAGGAGGAAAATAATAGAATTTCATATGTGGTCTTTCTGCTATAGGCTTTAATTTAATATTTTTTGTCCTAAATTGAATTGATAGTGAGGGAGAAACAGCTTTTATTCATCAGTTTTTATTTTTCTTATACGTGGGGACTCTTTTGCCACTAAAAGACTTGCTGGTAACTTTGAAAAAGTGTTAATCTCAAATATATTCATTCATTTTGAACCAAAAGTCAAAATTCCACAATATCACATTTTTCTGTCCCGAAGGGCTCTTTAATGTTTCCTCTGTGAGATGTTCAAACGCTCCCTTGAAAGACTCTTCAAACCCACTTCACAACTATGTAACATTCAAAAGGCAGAGAGCTTCATCAGGCCTGCGAGCACAAAGGGAGTAGAATATGAGAGGGTCTAAGAACACCTTCAACTGCAAAGAAACCCTGGAGGTTTAAACACAGCCCCATCCACTGAGCACCATGTTGCAAAGTTAACGTTCGATGCGGGACGAAGCCGAATGCAAATTATATGCATGGTGAAAGAAATTAATCACGCTGTGGGTTCATTTATTTTACCTCTCTGCCAGCGGCTTCTGCTTAGTGCTGCTGATAATTGGTACAAAACGCCACCTTGTATCTTCATTGCAGGTAATTGAAATGAAAGCACTTTTACAACAGCGGTGCCTGGAGTCTCGCCGTTTTACCAATGACAGGCTGCTTCCTGCTGTGACATATTAGCCAGGTCCTGTCTGCTGTACCTAAATGAACTGTTTGAAGTATCTTCTATAATTTCTACTGTGATACAGTACCAGGACGACGCAGGAGAAACATCCTTAAGACCGATTTGTCCCTTAATCACAATTAATTGTCACCTAAAGTGATTTAACAAAACTTGGCCCTAGGGGAATTGTTTTGCAAAAAATGTATGCATGAAAGTAGTGTTTCTTTTTAAAAATTGCTACTTATACCATGACATAATTGAATTTGTGATTCTTTCAAACTACCACTATTAAAGAACCAATGATTTAGTCTGTTGTAAGATACTGTGCTTAAAGATGATGTTTGTTAAGTAACACTTTCTCCAATTCCAGCTTAATATGCAAAGGCAAAAATAAGCCATTTGTAGGTTAATTCCCCTGAAAAGAACTGGCGATCTGTGGCACTATCAAAACATTGCATTGTTCATTTGAGAATCTCAACCGGTCTGAGATAGCAACATTGGCTCAACCAATGGTGTGAGTTTTGGTGGCACTATCTTTTTGTAATGTAGTGTATTAATTTAATCTGGAAAGACCTCTTTCTTGTGTATTAGTTTACAGTTTAACCTATTACATCTCACAGGACTTAAACTTTCATCATTTTAAGTATTACACTGTTACTTACTCCAGACTTCCAGAATGAAATGGCATAATCCTATTACAGCTTCAAATATGATTAATTTTGCATTGCACTGCCATGAGAGATGAGATGTTTCAGCAAAGTCTGTGGTGTTTTACTGGAGATAGTGGTGTCTGACCAATGGGATGTCTGGGTCAAAAGCCCCACAGAAGGTTCATGTTAAGGACTTGGTTACGCTGGATTTACATAGTCTTAGATTCAGTAATATCATCCAAATGTACAACATCCACAAGTCTCTTAGCACCAGTTTTACAATGATATATAAATAGTTATGGCTTCATCAAACTCCCAGTGAGGCAGCTATAGACTACAGAGACCACTGAAATTAAAAATTCAGCAGTCCAACTTTCTCTTATGGTATGGTTCACTAAATAAAACAGACTCACGATTTATTTTTAAAAAGACAAATAGGAAGAAGAAGAACAGATCTTAAAAATCAGCACCCTACTTTAACACTCAATATGCTCTGTCAAAAGGGTTGTGCACCATTCAGATTTTGTTTGTTTGTTTGGTTGTTTCAATGCAATGCCTGAATTTAAATTGAATTTGAAGAAGGATGATTAAATAAAAATGTATTAACAATCCAAATTATATAAAAAGTTTGTAAAACTGAGTTCTAATTTACACAAATATACGTTTATACATAAATGTGTTTTGATAATGGAAATGTATTTTCTTGTCCCATGTACATTTTGTAATACATCCTATTTTGAAATGTGTTTAAACAATGGTTATATATATATTTTTTTTATTTTATTTATTTATTTATTATTATTTATTTATTTTTATAAAAATATTTGTTTCAACTATGCTGTTTACAACATACTGTATATTTACAATAAGTTTCAAATATATTTCGGCCAGAAAGAAAAACATTTTTGAATGGGGGCATGGCCAGTTCAGTTCAAATCCCAACTCATGAACTGAAAGGGATTCTTAAATCCTGCTAGCAGGATAACAAAATAAATAAATACATTTTGATGCCCTGTTATCATGAACATAGAAACACTGACTCCTTTGCCATATGGAAATGACATACGTATCTTCTTTGTGATAAGGCCTGGTTTGCATTCTTGGTGGTGGTCCTTGACTGGAGCCAGATGATTTAGAGGACCGTCAGTCAGAAGCAGATAGAGTCTGGCCTTGTGCTCAGAGTTCAGAGGGCCTGTCTGATCTGTCTACTTTTCACCAGGCAGTGAACATGCATGCTGCTGACTCACCAACTCATCTCAATATTAAACAGTGAACTCTGCATTAACATCACATTCAGACAAGATAGTGATGTTGTGGCCCACACTTAAGATTACTGGTTTGATTTCTCTAACTACTTGTATTTTGATTTTGATGGTGATATAAAATTAAGCAACAATATTGTGCCTAAATTGAATGTGGCCATTAAATTTCCTACAGACAATGCTATTAGACTATACATTTATAAATATTAGAGATATTAGACTTATGTTATAAATAAATATCAAGGTAAATATTGCTATTTATTGCTGTAAGTTGTATGCATAATTGAAAATGATTAAATATAATTAATCATTTTTAATATAAATTATTAATATAACAAAAGAGGAAAGGAAATCCTACCTTGATTATTTTTAACTAAATTGTGAACTGTGTTTTAATTTTAACATTAATATTTTTGAATGCACTTGGCTACAGTGGCTGTTTGGACAAATGACTAAACAGTTTGTCTGATTGAAAAAAAAAAAGAAAAAAACATTTAAGCTATTTTGAAGCAAATGCATATATGCATATATATCTTTTCAGCTATGTATCTCAGCTCTACTGTAACATTGTTCTTTCCATTAAAACTAAGTATAAGTCTCATACTTCTCAGCTTAAGACAACAACATGTTACAGCCTGAAAAAATAAATAAATATATATATATATATATATATATATATATATATATATATATATATATATATATATATATATAAATGAGCTTGGCCTCCATCAAAACCCTGTACTATTCTAAATCGTTTATCCATTAGATTTCTTAAACTGATTCGATTTTAATGACCTTCACTCAGTAGTGTCCCCACAGACTGTGAGAGAATGTCTGTGTGTGCTGACAGTCTGAAGTACTTTGTGTTTTAGACTGCATAAAGTCTACATACACTCATTAATCTGCCATCCACAGAGGAATCAGAAGCAAGAGGATTACACTCACAGCATTTCAGTGTCCACAGCAGCTCAAAAGAAGTATGACTCCCAGTACTATTTTAAACACAAATGTCTGTTAAAATTAAGATGAATATAATTAATACCACAAAGAAAACAAGATGCATTATTTCAGCCTGGTCTCATGAAATTTACGTTTTAAAAAAAGCATTTTTGCAAAACTGAAATTATGTGATTCATTACACATTTGGCTGCAGTTTTCAAATGAAATGTCCAGCGGGGGGCACCAAAACCAAGCTAAATGAGGTTGTAATCATACAAGCTTTTTAAGGTGAATTATAGATGGAGGTTTTTTTAATTTTGAATGTTTATTGATTTTGAACAATAAAGATAGATACTATATTCAAAGAAAGAAAAGAAAGAAAAAGAAAAAAACACAGGACAAAAATATTAAAGTACAGAGCCATATATATATATACAGGTGCATCTCAATAAATTAGAATGTTGTGGAAAAGTTCATTTATTTCAGTAATTCAACTCAAATATGTGAAACTCGTGTATTAAATAAATTCAGTGCACACAGACTGAAGTAGTTTAAGTCTTTGGTTCTTTTAATTGTGATGATTTTGGCTCACATTTAACAAAAACCCATCAATTCACTATCTCAAAATATTAGAATATGGTGACATGCCAATCAGCTAATCAACTCAAAACACCTGCAAAGGTTTCCTGAGCCTTCAAAATGGTCTCTCAGTTTGGTTCTCTAGGCTACACAATCATGGGGAAGACTGCTGATCTGACAGTTGTCCAGAAGACAATCATTGACACCCTTCACAAGGAGGGTAAGCCAAAAACATTCATTGCCAAAGAAGCTGGCTGTTCACAGAGTGCTGTATCCAAGCATGTTAACAGAAAGTTGAGTGGAAGGAAAAAGTGTGGAAGAAAAAGATGCACAACCAACCGAGAGAACCGCAGCCTTATGATTGTCAAGCAAAATCGATTCAAGAATTTGGGTGAACTTCACAAGGAATGGACTGAGGCTGGGGTCAAGGCATCAAGAGCCACCACACACAGACGTGTCAAGGAATTTGGCTACAGTTGTCGTATTCCTCTTGTTAAGCCACTCCTGAACCACAGACAATGTCAGAGGCGTCTTACCTGGGCTAAGGAGAAGAAGAACTGGACTGTTGCCCAGTGGTCCAAAGTCCTCTTTTCAGATGAGAGCAAGTTTTGTATTTCATTTGGAAACCAAGGTCCTAGAGTCTGGAGGAAGGGTGGGGAAGCTCATAGCCCAAGTTGCTTTAAGTCCAGTGTTAAGTTTCCACAGTCTGTGATGATTTGGGGTGCAATGTCATCTGCTGGTGTTGGTCCATTGTGTTTTTTGAAAACCAAATCACTGCACCCATTTACCAAGAAATTTTGGAGCACTTCATGCTTCCTTCTGCTGACCAGCTTTTTAAAGATGCTGATTTCATTTTCCAGCAGGATTTGGCACCTGCCCACACTGCAAAAAGCACCAAAAGTTGGTTAAATGACCATGGTGTTGGTGTGCTTGACTGGCCAGCAAACTCACCAGACCTGAACCCCACAGAGAATCTATGGGGTATTGTCAAGAGGAAAATGAGAAACAAGAGACCAAAAAATGCAGATGAGCTGAAGGCCACTGTCAAAGAAACCTGGGCTTCCATACCACCTCAGCAGTGCCACAAACTGATCACCTCCATGCCACGCCGAATTGAGGCAGTAATTAAAGCAAAAGGAGCCCCTACCAATTATTGAGTACATATACAGTAAATGAACATACTTTCCAGAAGGCCAACAATTCACTAAAAATGTTTTTTTTATTGGTCTTATGATGTATTCTAATTTTTTGAGATAGTGAATTGGTGGGTTTTTGTTAAATGTGAGCCAAAATCATCACAATTAAAAGAACCAAAGACTTAAACTACTTCAGTCTGTGTGCATTGAATTTATTTAATACACGAGTTTCACAATTTGAGTTGAATTACTGAAACAAATGAACTTTTCCACGACATTCTAATTTATTGTGATGCACCTGTATATATATATCTTTTTTATTTTGTATTAATTAATTTATTTATTTATTTTTAAACCCTCACAAACCCCCACCCAGGATAGTGCAATGGAGATGATGAACAATTTTAAACTGCATGGAAGGGGTGCAATGGAGATGATGAACAATTTTAAACTGCATTTCCTTTGCTTTATTGCAGATGAATATACTACCAGTATGTTTGAAGGTTTTCTCCCAGTCTTCGTTCTCAGGGGTTCTACCAAAGTCTTTCTCCCACACACCCCTAAAGGCTGGAGTACTAGGAATGGTGTGTTTAAGAAATAAAAATTATTTTCTTAACTTATTTTCTTGAGTCAGTAACTCAACCAATGGTGATTTTGACAAACTAGGAGAGAGGGAACTTAGTTAATATAAAATGTCTAATTTGTTGGTAACCAAAAAAATTTGTTTTGGAATATTACATTTATCTTGCAGCTGCTGGAAGGATAAAAGTGTGTCACCATTAAACAAGTGAAGTAGAAACTTAATTCCTTTTTATACCAATGATAGAATATACTGTCTTTTACCCCTGGAACAAATTCCTGGTTCCTTATGAGAGGTGTCAGTAAAAATGTGGAGCTATTACCACCCAAAAATGTACAGATATAACGCCATACCTTAAATGTGCCCTGGAGAAAGGGGTTACATTACATATTTAACATAGTTTTGCTTAGATCCCCAGTAAGTAAGCTAAGCAGAGAGTATGGTTGGGTAAAAAAACGAATCAACATCAGAAACAGAGTGCCCATCCTGCGGAGAATTCTAGCATGGCAAGACCAGTTAAAGAGATGAATGTTAGGGAGGGCCAGACCACCTACATTAACTGGTAACTGTAGTTTGGATATTTATAACCTAGGTTTCTTCTTATGCCAGATGAACCTCAAAAAACTTCTTTCCAAATTGCTAATCGCACTCTTGCAAATGTAAAGCGGAGTCATTTGTAAGGGGTACAGTAGTCTGGGAAGAATGTTCATTTTAATTAACCCTATCCGACCCAACCATGATATAGGCAGGTCCATCCACCTGACCAATAGTCCATAAATTTTTTAACAACGGGTGAATTAAGATGTAAGAGCCTATTCAAATTTGTAGAAACATGAATTCCCAAATATCAGAAACCGTCAACCGACCATTTAAATGGAAACCATTATGCCACCAAATGCTCCTCAGATTTGCTAAAGTTTATTTTATAACCTGAGAAGGAACTGAAAATGTCTATTATTTTAATGACAGCTGGCACAGACTTTTCGGGCTCAGTCAAAAACAACAAGATATCGTCCGTGTATAAAGCAATCACATGTCTCATCCCGTTAATTTCGATACCCCTGACATCTGTGTGACTTCGAATGGCCTCTGCTAATGGTTCAAGAACCAAAGCAAAGAGTAATGGTGACAGGGGACAACAATGCCGGGTTCCTTGGTGAAGATACCATTATTTAAAATAGAGGCTTGTTGTGATCTATCTGAATCCATTTCACAAAGTCGTCTCCCAACCCAAAATGCCACAACACCTCAAATAAGAATGTCCATTCTACGCGATCAAATGCCTTTTCTGCATCGAGCGAAGCCACAAGGGCTCTTTGTTGGGTCTGATTGAAATATTGAATGATACCGAGAAGACCCGCATGGTAAATGAATGACGGTC
This sequence comes from Myxocyprinus asiaticus, assembly GCF_019703515.2. Taxonomy (NCBI): domain Eukaryota; kingdom Metazoa; phylum Chordata; class Actinopteri; order Cypriniformes; family Catostomidae; genus Myxocyprinus; species Myxocyprinus asiaticus. Next base: position 10,250,408 of record NC_059354.1, on the reverse strand, counting down.
ACGTATGAATCCCATTTGTCATCCTTAATTAAGTGAGGAGGATAAGGAAGTTTTATCAAGTAATATTACGAAGGAGGAGGTCAATTGGAGGCAACTGGTTCGTTGAAAAATGGTAAAGCTCCAGGACCAGATGGTTTCGGTCTGGATTTTTATAATAAAAATGTGGACATTTATTTAGTGATCAACTACTTAATGCTTACTCTTCATCGTTTGAAAAGGGAACGCTACCTCAAACGTTCTATCAGGCAAATATATTTCTTATTCTTAAAAAGAATAAACCTCAGGACGAGTGCTTAGCGTATCGTCCTAATTCATTAATTAACACTGACAGCAAGATTCTTTCTGTCATGTGTATTTTGTTGATTCGTGTTTTTCAAGTCTTTTATTTTGAAAAGTTTATTTTCTGTTTCTTGTCATGTGTCCCTAGTCAGGTGATGTCCTGTTTTCCCTCTATGTTCATGTATTTTGTTATCCTGTTATCATTTCTGTTTGTTCATTGGTTATCTATGTCATGTGTTCTCCCATGTCCATGTATTTAAGCCCTCGTGTTTTCCCATTGTGCTTTGTCAGGTATTGTGAATGTAACTAAAAGCTTTGCCTGTTTCCCATAGGATTAAAGGGCAAACATCTGGTGACTTATTAGTTTCTAGAAAGTAGTTCCACTGCATTCTCAGGTAATCTAAAAAATTTGGACTGTTAAATAATGAGCAATTGAGCCTCCAATATTTACACGAAGGGTCCCTAAAGAGGGGTTCGAATCTTATACTTAAAGGTGCGTAGTCCGAAATAGAAATTGATCCAATATCACATGATATAGTTCTATCCAAAGCTAACCTAGAAGCAAATAAATAATCTATCCAAGAGAAAGACTGTGTGGAGCAGAATAAAAAGTGAAATCTTTATCCTTAGGTTGCAGAAGTCTCCACATATCCAGGAGGTTAAGGTCGTTACATAAATCGCTTAAGGCTCTAGGCTTCCTAGTGTCTCTGATAGGCAGTGACGGTATTTGGTTGAGGTCAGCTTTCATGACACAGTTGTAATCTCCTCCCAGGACTGTGAATGGGCTGAGACAGGATGGCACATCTCTCAACAACGATGCAAAAAAAAATATTTTGGAAAGAATTAGGGGCATACACTGAGCATATTGTTACCATCTCTCCATACAGGTAGCCCGAAATAATCACATATCTGCCTTCTTTATCTTTAATCATGCCTTCCATTTTAAAGGGAAAATGCTTATGAAGTAATATAATGACACCTCTACTGTTAGATTTAAAAAAAGAGAAAAATATCTGGCCCACCCAGTCTCGTTGTAATTTAGCATGTTCAATATCATTCAGGTGAGTTTCTTGTAATAGGGCAACTTGAACCTTTTCTTTTTTCAACCAGAACAGAACCTTCTTGCGTTTAATCACGTGGCTCAACCCCTTCACATTAAGGGACAGTATATTGAATTCACTCATAAGATAGTAGTACAATAATAAAAATAAGAATACTGCAAATGAAAAGCAAAGCAAAAAACCCATCCACAAACAATTGGCTGCGCACTATCCACCCACCCCAGTTAAATCCCCAAGAGACAAAATATAGAACGCTTAACAACTGCATCTCATTGGTGTAACAGCAACTGAGACAAATATTAACTATAAAAGAAAATAACAACACAGACATAAGTCAAATAGTACTACTTTGAAAAACAGGGGAACGTGCTACTGGAGTAGTCTTACCATTAAGGAAGAGTCTCACTCTAAACAAAAGCATCATTGCGCTTAACATAGTGAAAAACATTTTGACAGTAAAGCTTAGTAATAGACCACCCTGAGAACTGTCAAACAAGGACATTCAAACCCAACACAATTGTTCTCAGCATCGGGATATCAGTAACAAAACATATCCATTGAGTATCACATTGCTTAGACCAACAGACCTTAACTCGCTGAGGTAAGAGAATCCTCCAATTTAGCCAGGAAGTCATTCGCCTTCCCTGGGGAGTCACAAACAGTCGTGATACCGTTATAAACAATCCTCTGTGTGGCAGGGAAGGACATTCTGAACTTTATGTTCCGTTTCTTGAGATTTTCGCATACAGCATTAAAGCCCCGTCTTCTCTGCCGCACTGACTGTGAAAAGTCCTGCACAAAGGAAATTTCGTTCCCCTGGAACAACAGTGAACCCTTCGTTTTAGCTGCATTGATGATTTTGCCCTTATCCTGGAAATAATGTAGTTTCATTATCACCGGTCTCGGACAATGCCCATGCCGCTCAGGCTGCTGCGAGCTGGGCCTACCCAGTCTGTGTACGTGGTCCAGGCATATCACCTCCATCTCTCCGTCCAAGCCCAGGAAAACAGGTAGCCAAGACTGAAAATAATTGATGGGATTTGCACCCTCCAAACCTTTAGGAAAATTTAGAATGATCAGGTTCTCTCACCTGGATCTATTCTCCAAATCATCCACTTTGGCTGACAGCTCGTCTAAGCATTGTAAAGCGCTCGTTAATTTAGTCTTGGTCGAAGCAAGATCGTCCTCTGCTCCCGAAACTCGGGTTTCGACTTTATCAATGCGCTTTGCGTTGTCCTGGATTTTGTTCACGATGTCCTTCATTTGGCTTAAAAAAGTATCAAACTTATCACCCATGGTGGTGTTTATGTGTCTCGTTATGTCAGCGACAAGTTTTCCATAATTAAACCCCTGTTGGACTTGCTCGTGAGCATGTTCGTCATCTTCCACGTGCATATGTCTTTCTTCGTTGTTTTACCTATCTTTTCTGCATTTTGAAGATTACTGCCTTTGCTAGACATTGTCACGCAATCATTTCATATAAATTTGTCTAAAATATATGAGCAAACTACGCTTTCAAAGGTTAGTGTGATTGGGAGAGTCGTGGATCGCTCCTCTCAGTTATGTGGCATAACGTGACCCCGATAGATGGGAGGTTTTAAAAAGTAAAACGTACCTCCATAACCTAAAACTTTACCCTAAACCTAACCAATAGTGTCTGAAAAGATAAATGAGAGTTTAACAAAACAGACATCCTTACCCATAACCAAATGCAAATTCAAAAAATAAAATAAAACAAATACACATTAACTGATGCAACCACATTATGTTGTGTCGCTTACATGCCACTGTCACTGTCATGTGTCTTTGGCTGGCCTGAACCACAGCCATCAAGCTCCAACTCTCCAATGCAAGTCCAGCGCTCTAACGGGTGATCTACCAAACAAACTAATGATAAAGAAATAAGTGTATATATGTAGGAAGGTCTGTAATATAGGTGTTAAAATGTTTCATTTTTCAAATCATGCTTTAAAGTAAAAGTGTTCTGATATAATAACATAGCGGGGGCGAGTAAAAAAAAAAAAAATTTTACAAAATCAAAATCAGCAATTGTACTCATGATTTGTGTGTCAATAACTATGTTTCCATCGAAGGTTTTTTTTATTTTATTTTTTTTTTTTTTTTTGTGACAAAAGGTGTAGCGCATCAAAAAATTTAATGATATAGCTGATGGAAACACAAATTATGGCTAAAATTTCACAAGTGCCGACATAATATTTTTGTCATTTAACTCTAGCACATAAGCTCTATGTCGATACTTCAAATGTCATGAAAAACTGGTTTGGAAACACTTTTTGTCAAGAACATTGACATTAACGCAAAAATATAGTGTCACATGACATAATTTACCCCAATCGTTAGCCTGTGTTAATCATGACGACAAGGTATACATCCCTGAAAGACAATTTATTGTATGTGAAGCATTGCTCACACTGTTTTGGATTGGTCTAAACGGCATACCTGCACAGATCCTATGCTGCAAACACATCTGCGTCATGACACTTCCAGGAGTGCCAACAAAAATATCTTGTATCATGCACCTGTCATCAACAAGGGCATGGAGAACAAATTAATGGCCACTCTTTGCAATTAATTTAATTGCGGTAGCCATCCGTTTATTTATTAAAGTTGCTTTTCCACACCATTCAAAATAATAGATGGCAGTCATGGAATTAGATCACAATACAAAAAAAAATAAATAAAATATATATATATATATATATATATATATATATATATATATATATATATATATATATATATATATATATATTTCTATGCACAAAGATGTTTTAAATTAAAAAAATAAATACACAATACTAGGAGAAAAGCTTCAGTGTGCTTCTTTGGAACACTAACATATAGCCCAATTCTATAAAATTATTGTTTAGCTTACTTTTGAAAAAAATGCCTGCAAAATTCTCTGTATTAATTTAAATAAATTACCAAAAGAAAAAAGCATTAAATGAAAAAAAAAAATAATAATAATAACCAAACAAAAAATACTATTGTTAGGCCTATATCATTTCCTTTTCTTTACATAAACATAAATTAGCCTTACCCTGTTTTGTAGATGAAAATAGTTGGCTGAATGACATTCTCAGAATGTTCTACACTTTTTTCAAGACTATAAACTATCAGAACTATTTGTCCAATGCTGAATTCACTTTCAGAAAATTAGCTTTTGAACATTTTAAAACTTTTAAATATTTTAAATCCAACCCTCTTTTCTTCGGATCGCATTTGCTGAGCTTCTTCATAAAATGTAAATTGCATTATTATGCTACAATTAATTTTAGATGACAATCAAGTTCAGTTGGTCGTTAAAAGTTGCTGGATGAATATGCGGGACATAATGCAGTTGTGATGGCAATGCTTTAGATTAGATGATTGTTCACAATAGCCTATTGAATATCAGGAATGTATCATATATGTAAACCCCGATATTACATCAATTTTTGTTTAATAGCTGTGCACACAGCATATACAAATCGATGGATGGTCCTTATACTAAGACTAAGGGGAATTAGGGAAATCTGGGAGGCGAAAGGTACACAATTAGCGATCTACACACATTTCTGAATGGGGATATTTTTCATAAAGTCAAATTTAAACTTGGGTTGCAACATGTTGGAGCATGTGCACTTTCCAAGGAGGTCTATAAAACCTGGAAAAAGCGACAGTATACTGTATGTTAACATTCCAATTCATGTAAATGGCAGTTGCTCGGCAGGCGCAAGCAACCTCAGAAGTATGTGATCTGCTTGCTGCCGTACCTGCTAGTGGGCACTCGGTTCTAGAATAATGTAATATTCAGTCTCTCCATGAAATCCTGTGCCCCTTGGACCCCAAAGTGATTTCATTGGTTGACAAAAGTTGTATTGGGTATTCCATTCAATGCCTGACTGTGAATCCTACAATATCGCTTAAATATTTATGTTGTCTTAATCATGATAATACATTAATTAATGTTGTGTCAGCTACATTTGACATGCAGTACTACATAATATAATCACCGCAATAAATAATCAAATTGTACGTTTCTCTTTGTTGTTTCAGTTAACATGCTAACTTATTAGTCTGCTAAGCTGACATTCCATCATACAATCCCTAAAGTTAGCAAGCTAATCAATTATCCTACTAAGCTAACATATTCAGATATCATCAATATCATGATATAGCATTGATTGAGTAATAGAGCGAAAAATAAGTGTTTAGAAAGTCATAATCGGCCATTGTACTCATTATTTGTGTGAAAGTGAATAAAACACACAGTTGTTGTAGCACCTCTAGTGGTGAAACATAGAATGCAGTATGTAAAACGTCATGGTTACTGGTGTAACCTCCGTTCCCTGATGGAGGGAACGAGATGTTGGTGTCAATGTAGTGACATTAGGGGTCACTCTTGGGAGCCCGAGACACCTCTGGTCTTTGATAAAAGGCCAATGAAAATTGGCGAGTGGTATTTGCATGCCACTCCCCCGAACATACGGGTATAAAAGGAGCTGGTATGCAACCACTCATTCAGATTTTACGCTGAGGAGCCAATATAAGGTCCGGCCATTTCAGCGGGTAGTTCAGCGTTGTGGCAGGAGGGACCAACGTCTCGTTCCCTCCATCAGGGAACGGAGGTTACACCAGTAACCATGACGTTCCCTATCTGTCACTCACTCAACGTTGGTGCCGATGTAGTGACACTAGGGGTCCCTATACAAATGCCACAAGGCTGAACTGTGTTACGTGAACTGGCGGTGTGTGGTGGGCAGACTTGCTGTGTGCCTCATAGCCAGCGCACCAGGTCGACACGTAACCTCCCCCAACACAGTTATGAGTGTCGAACGGCCCTTTTTGGGGACAAGTCGACTACCCAGAGATAGAGACAGGCTTAACTCAGTCGTGGCCTCTTTCCCCTTCTCTTTTTCCACTCCCTAAAAAAGAAGGGGGATTCTCTGACTGGGCCGCCAGGTCTAGTCGGGGGGTGTCCCTCCCAAGGGGAGGACACTGCGGAGACCACACCTCGCCCCAAGAGAGGGGGGGATATTTAAGTGGAAGAATACATCACAAAGGGCGGGAGACCGCCGCTGGAGCGCCAACCTGCCAAATGGAGTGGTGGACGGTGGTCGTGATGCCAGCCATACACACCGGATATGTGACCCGGGGAACAAGGAAACCACTCTTGCGGAGCTCTTGAGTACTGCAGCCACTTAGGCATGCAGCGCAATTAAATGCAAAAGGTAACAAAAAGATGAAGATCTGCTTACCAGCTCCAGAGCAGCGGGTTTCGTTGTCCCTGGGTCGCCCATCTCAGGGGCGCTTCGAAGACCTCCGTGGGTTCTTCGTGCCGGCTGTGAGACAGGTGGCGTCGGCTTCCTGCGATGGGCTCCACGCCGGGGCCGGGCCGGAGGGGCGGGCTGCGGCGGAGCCGGTGCAGTCACCGCAGGGGGACGCCCTCGGCGATGAGTAGATGGGGTGCGGGATCTTGAGCCATGCCGGAGCAGGATAAGCCGGCTAGCATCCATCTACTGCTCTACCATCGAGAACTGCTGGGCAAAGTCCTCGACGGTGTCGCCGAATAGGCCCGCCTGGGAAATGGGGGCAGCAAGGAATCGTGTCCTGTCGGCCTCACCCATCTCGACCAGGTTGAGCCAAAGGTGGCGCTCCTGGACCACTAGTGTGAGCGAGAGCGAGGTCGGTCGCCGAGCGCAGTTCCTGCATCAATCCCGGGGCGGAACTACCCTCGTGCAGTTCCTTTAGCGCCTTGGCGGACTTGCAGGAGAGCCATGGCGTGCAGGGTGAAGGCGGCTTGTCCAGCAGCGCCGTAGGCTTTGACCGTCAGAGACGACGTAAACCTACAGGCCTTGGACGGGGGCTTTGGGCACCCACGCCAGGTGGCGGCGCTCTGCGGGCATAGGTGCACCGCGAGCGCCTTTATCCACCGGGGGATTGCCGAATAACCCTTGGCCACCCCACCATCGAGGGTAGTGAGAGCGGGGAAGCTGAAAAGATCGGGACCGGGCAGTAAAAGGTGCCTCCCGCGACCTTGTCAGTTCCTCATGCACTTCCGGGAAGAAAGGAACGGGGTGGGGCTTGGCTTTGAGCTGCGCCGCGAGCCCAGGAACCAATCACAGAGCCGCGAGGGTTCAGGGAAGAGCGGTGAAATCCACTTTAACCGACGCTCGCGGCTGTCCGGGAAAGCATGTCGTCATCTCCGCGTCAGCCTGTGACTGGGCGATCGACCCCGAAGGGAGGAGCCCAGCTGAGGCTTCTGACTGGACGAGCCCGCTCTCCGATGCTGCGCTCGAGAGCTCATCACTTTCGCGGGCTCCGAATAAGAGGTTGAACTCGCCTTGAGACGAGCCGGCAGACTCACTCGGAAGCCCGATCGGGGCAGACGAGCGTGCTGGGGAATGGGAGGTCCGCGGGGGGGATACCCGGCGGAGGCGGTCCCATTGGGGTCCCCAAATCGCCCCCAGTGCTAGCCGCGCTGGCCTCAAACCCGTGGGTAAAAGGACCGAGGCGGGAGCCTCTGGGGTGGCTCGCTTTCTTACGAAGGCGAGCCGCGACCGCAACGTTGCCATGGACATATTCTCGCAATGAGAACGTGACCATCCACGAACGCTGTCTCCGCGTGAGCAGTGCCCAGACACGAAAGACAGTGATCGTGACCGTTAGAAGGCGAGAGATAACGAGCACAACCAGGAATAACACACAATCAGAAAAGCATCTTTAAAAAGACGCGTCTTTAAAAAGACGTTCCGTGTGTGCGCTCTTTTAGAGAAATATATACTCTTTTAGTGGGGAAAAATGCTCTTTCAGAAAATATACTCTCTAGTTTTTCTGCCGAAGCGCCCAGGGGCATTCTCTGCAGTGCACCAGTGCAGAGGAGGGAGAAGCCGCTGAAATGCGCCGTCAGATCCAGCAGGTGAATGAACAGTAGTATTCAGCTCAGCGAGCATGACCGTTCGGCTCCGAAGAGAAAATCTGAATGAGTGGTTGCATACCAGCTCCTTTTATACCCGTATGTTCGGGGGAGTGGCATGCAAATACCACTCGCCAATTTTCATTGGCCTTTTATCAAAGACCAGAGGTGTCTCGGGCTCCCAAGAGTGACCCCTAGTGACACTACATCGACACCAACGTCGAGTGAGTGACAGATAGGGAACTCAGTTTGCAAAAATGTAGTTATAGTAACTTTGATTCTATTAGAAGTTGCTGCCGAACCGTGCCGTTTCATCCTGATACCATACCAAACCATGTTAAAGTGGAAATACTATTGGAACCATTACTCACTGTGCTAAATACCATTTGGCCCAATAGTGTAAAAAAGTTTTTTGCCAATCACCTGAGCAGTAAATTCCATGTGACTAATTACTCTGGAGCAGCAGGAAAATGATGTAATGACAATGTTGATTAGCTGGCTACACCACAAGAACACACAGTATCAAACCCTTCAACTACTACTACTACTAATAATAATAATATATTATTGTATTTGGTCTAATACATGGCTACATTTGAAAGGCCATCAATAGAGAAACAGGCTTTTTGCCAGCAAAATGATTTATTTATGGTATTAACCAGTCAGCAGGGGCTAAATGCTGAAGCTTACAAGCCAAACCCTGACCCACTGGCACTATACCCACCAGTAGGGGTGTAACGGTACATGTATTCATCCCGAACAGTCACGGTACTGACGTCACAGTTCGGTGCATGCAGTCAGACGAAGAATACATCTGAGTCAGTCGCAGGTGATCCACTCCAATCCAGAAGAATGGCTTCTCCTAATGCACAAGTTTTATTTTTCATTATTCTATTTATTTTGTACTTTTATAACACAAGAGATTAGTTGTAGTTGATTGTTACCAAATACCTTTTGTTTTTTTTATCAACCCTACAAAAAAATATGACCTATGCAAGAGTGCATTCTGTTTACTGCTTAGTGCTTAATACACTAAAGGAGGCTGTACTGTACCAACTACCTCAGAAGGGACTAAATGCTGCTAGGTGGAACAAACTGTAATTTGCACTACTGTCTGTTCAAAATAAATGAAAAGAAACCTAGCATTTGGGATTTGTTGCTTTTTCCTGTTGTTCCGAACTCGTATCGAACCGTGACCCCAAAACCGATTTACGTACCGATCCGTGACTTCTGTGTACCGTTACACCCCTACCCACCAGGCCATGTCTCCAACCAACCTAGTCTCATAAAAGGAACGTTACTATAACTACATTTTTGCAAACTGATTTTTACGTGCTGTGTAATACATTTCACCGTAGTTTCCTGGTGAAATGAACACTAGAGGTGCTTTAACAACTGTGCATTTTTTTTTTATTTATTTATTTTCACTTTTACACAAATTACATGTATAACAGCTAACTATAACTTTATAAACACTTACTTTTTTCTCTGTTTCTCACACATTGGCATGTTATGATATCAAATCTCATTATATGAAAACTACAAATTGTAACGCTTGTATTACAGACCAACCTACATTTACACATTTATTCCAACATGATTACCTTCTGCAGTAGCTTACCTGATAGAGTGTTGGAGTTTGGAAGACTGTGGCTCGAGCCCAGCCAAGGATGCTAGAAAGTGAAAGAAAAAAATGCTTTTCATGTCGAATTTGCTTTTAAATCACTATCGGTGAGGTTTAGGTGTTGGTTTAGGGTAAGAATGTCTGTTTTGTTCACCTCTCATTTATCTTTTAGGATGCTATTGGTTAGGTTTAGTCTAAAGTTTTAGGTTAGGGAGGTAAGTTTTACTCATTAAAACATCCATATAAAATTCACCTTGCAAATCATGTCTAATTACAACAGAATTTCATTTGCTTTTGACACCCCCAGCTGGACTGTTCACTATGAAACTGCAGCCAAATGTGTAATACAGCTCATAATTTTGGTTTGCAAAAATCAGGCTACATTGTACAACCCCATTTCCAAAAAAGTTGGGAAAGTGTGAAAAATGCTAATAAAAACAAAAAGGAGTGATTTGTCAATTATATTCACCCTTTGCTATATTGAAAGCACTACAACTAAACATTATATGATGATTTACCTTGTGAATTTCATTGTTTGTTTTTTTATGTACAGTAATTTCAAATCAGATGATTGCAACATGCTCCAAAAAAGATTGGACAGTCGAGTGTTTACCACTGTGAAACATCACGATTTCTTCTAATAACACTTATTAAGCATTTAGGCACTGAAGATACAAGTTTAAGTTTAAAAAGTGGAATTTTCCCCCATTCATCCAACACGCAGGTCTTCGGCTGCACAATTGTACGGGGTCTTTGTTGCTGTATTGTGCGCTTCATAATGCACCACACATTCTCAATTAGAGATGGTCAAGGCTACAGGCAGGCCAATCTAGCACCCGCACTCTGCTTATTCGGCCAGTATGGTTTGAAGGTGTCCTGTTGAAAATTCCGGGATGACTCTAGAAAAGACAGTGCTGGATGGCAGTATATGCTGCTCCAAAATTTGTACATATCTGTCTGCATTAATGATGCCCTCACAGATGTGCGAGTTACCCATGCCATGGGTACTGACACACCACTGGCCCATACAGACACTGACTTTTGTACCTGACGCTAATAACAACTTGGATGGTTCTTTTCCTCTTTGGCCCAGAGAACACAACAGCTGTGTTTTTCAAAAACTATTTGAAATGTGGACTCATCGGACCAAAAAATATGGTTCCACTGTTCTACTTACTATCTAATATTAGACCGAGCCCAGAGAAGTTGGCAGTGCTTCTGAACAGTGTTGATGTAGGGCTTCTGCTTTGCATAGTAAAGTCTTAACATGCATCTGTGGATGCAGTGGCAAATGGTGTTGACTAACAAAGGTTTACTAAAGTAATCCCAAGCCCATGTTCATGATATCCATTACAGATGAATGATGTTTTTTATGACAGTGAAATCTGAGGGATCAGAGATCACACACGTTCAGAAGTGGTTTTTGGCTTGCCCTTTATGCTTCGAGATTTGACCAGATTCCTTGAATCCTTTAACTATATTGTGCACTGTAGAGGGTGAAATGCCCAAAATCCTTCCAATTTGTCTTTAGGGAACATTGTTCTCAAAGTGCTGGATTATTTGCTGAAGCATCTGTTGGCAAATTCACAAGTTCCTTGTGATCCTTGCTCTTGAAGAACAGTAAGCCACACTCTTTTACACTATCCTTAACACAGGATTACATTAACTTGCGAACTACTGAACATATTATGTGTAGTTGTAGTGTTTTCAACTTAGCAAAGGGTGAATATAATTTACAAATCACTACTTTTTGTTTTTATTAGCATTATTCATACTGTCCCAACTTTTTTGGAATTGGGGTTGTATAAGAATACTTCCTTAAATGAAAATTGACAATCAGATGACAAAAGTATTCATGATTAGACAGGTTTTGTTGTTCATTATTTAAACTTATGTCCCTTTTTGCATTTTTTCATGCTTGCTTCCCATGAATCCTCTTCACTGTCCCCGATTTCACCTCTGGTTTGTTGTTGTCTCATCCTCGCAGGCTACATTTAATCCAAGAGACTGTCAGATTTAAACGATCCTTTCTGCGCGAGGCATTCAACAGTGCCAGGCAGAGTGGGAACTGGCAAGATAAAGAGCCACACAGCACAGAGACACTGCCTGGGTTTGCTCTGCTGATTACAAACACTGTATCTTCATCCTGCTTTAATTAACATGGTGCTTTATCAGGGCGATCACAAGTTCACTGCAGTAAAGTTTTCTTCTGATAAACAGTGTGGTGAACGCACAGGGCTGGAAATGAATGCCAAGCGGCTCTAAACAAGTCCGAGTTAGTTGCCCAACGAACATTTTTCTCTGTCTTCAGATCATTCCTTAATCGATTTTATCTTTCCATTTCAGATGAAATGCTTTTTGACAGGTAACAGTACAGGGCCAGAACAAAGTTCCGCCTAAACACTCTCATTCTGGCAGGTCTGGGATCAGTATTCACAATGTATTTGTAAGTTAAGTGTACACATACATTGTTGTATTTTTGGATAGACACTGAAACATAAAATATCAATATATTGACACAGTCTAAAATTTAAAGGCTTGTACGTAGGAAACACCATTGAGGTTATAGTGTAACATACTGTATGTGTCACTGATTTACCGATTTACTGACTGCAAATGATTCGTTAACATTTGTAAATTTCTAAAGTTGTTCATAAGTAAGAGGGTTTGTGTTTTAAATGCTGTTAATAGGGTTGAAATTGTGTTTCTGTGCCTATCCAAATGTACAAAAATGTGCATATACTAAAACTAAACTTTATGTATGTCTACCTACGAACACTAAAGAGATCAAGTTGGTTAAAGATGAATGACTGGGGTCTGGGGAGCAAGCCACTTTCTAACTAGATTTAATACTTTTATTTGCACAACTTGTGATGTTAATCCAAAGAGTGTACTGTTACATTGTAATGTCATAGCCGTAAAACTTTATTTCAAGTTGCCTTGACATGGAAATGGATAAAAAAAAAAAGGCCCCCCCAAAGGGGACTGTAAATGTGCTTAATCTGGTTTGCTTTTTTTACGGTGATTTTAATATACTGTAAGTTATTTTCATTACTTTATGACATAAAATTAGTCTAACGACAATCCCACAACACTTGGAATATTGAAATCCATCAACTCTGAGCATGGTTTTGGCAGACATAAACATAAGATTGTTGCTAAAACAATCAAGATCATCAATCCGGAGTATTTTCGTCTTTGTTCATTCCAGTTTCTACAGACGCTGTCTGGCCTAACCATCAGAAATACACCAATATGCCAAGAGAAAGAGCAGATATTGATTATCCGGTGGAGGAATGTTGGCAGTGTTGTGTGTGGTGGAGAGCAGGCTCCAGCCTGAGAATTTCAGGGTTTGTTTCCTGAATCCCATCCAAATCCATACTGGATTTTAATTCCATTGAGAATCTGCAGCCGCCAAAGTCCAAAAACAGAGGCCAAGTTCCTTCAGTCAAGAAATCTCAGGCAGCATTTCTTCAACTCCTAGAGAAGCAGGTCAGACATCATCATTCCATCAATGTACATGAAAAGTCATCAAGTGATCCATGCCAGAATATTCTGTCTGAGTTATCAAGATTGTCAGCTCTCAGGGTGGACCCCCCCTTGGTAATGAAATTTAGGAGAGCTGAGCATTTGCTGGATTTCCCATCTCTCGTATACATGCCAAGATACCAGCTGCCTGTTCCGAGAGAATAATCAGACTGAGATATAAGGAGATGACAGCTGCCTCTGATTTTGTCTCTGTAATACACCGGGGCTGATGTGCTGCTCCTCTCCAAAGCAGCCAGATGGATGCAGTGAGAAAAAGGCTGTATTACACAGACACTACATTTAAACACTCTGATGATTACATACTGCCATCTCACATAAAACACCACAAACATGTTGAGTAGATGGCATCTCTACTGCAGAGAAAATCACATTATTCCTATTTTCAAACTAAACACCCACAAAAACATGCGCTACGATGACACGTATATGGTTGACAAACCTAATACCCTAATTCTAAATGAAAACGTGATATTCAGGGTTGTTACAGCAAAGATACAGGATAAATATCCTTTTTGAGTCAGTCAAATCAAGAGATTGTATTTATACTGAGAAGTAAATTTATTTGTATAAATTGTAATTTGAATTCAGTAGGGGGACTAAAGCATATAATTGGGGAGGCACAGAAAATGATGATAGGTTTAATTTAAAACTAAAAGTAAAAAAATAAAATAAAAATGTAAACTTATTCAAAGAGAGATGAAAGACAAAAATGTGAAGAAAATGTAATAACATCAATAATTATTCTTCTTTCAGCTGCTCCTGTTAGGGGTCGCCACAGCAGACCATCCACGATCCGCATATTTGTCTTGGCACAGGTTTTATGCTGGATGCCCTTCCTGACACAACCCCCAGTGGCTGGGGGACTCTCACTCACACCTACAGGGCAATTAAGTCTCCAATTCACTTAACATGCAAGTTCTTGGACTTGTGAGGTAAACCGGAGCACCCGGAGGAAACCCACGCGAACACGGCGAGAACATGCAAACTCCACACAGAAAGGCCCAGTTGAGCTGGGACTCGAACCCAGGACCTTCTTGCTGTGAGGCGACAGTGCTAACCACTAAGTAATAATATCAATAATAATCTGTGAATATTTCTAGGCCATAGCTCTGCCTCTACAAATTTGTGCAAATACCGTGGTTGTGGTTTAACATTGGGAAAAACGAATCAAGGTTACGGGTTCTGCATAACTAGCACCACTAGACAAATTTTCAAAAATAGCTCTTGTACAATCACGCTAATTTATTGGCTGGTGGCGCTTAAGCGACACCCCTTGGGAGCTATGTCACGGGCTCCATAAATGTGCTCGCTTTGGCACCTTCGAGTCAGATTTTCTGTTCTTCAGTGCACAGTCTCGTTCAAATTACCAGGGAAAAGGTTTATTCTGTCAGTGTCCCTGCTGTAGATACATTCCAGGGCACTCATCTTTTATGCATAGATACAATAAAGGTTAAAACATGATAAAATTCCCATCAACCAGCCACAGTATTGGAGGAGCGAAAGCTTCCCTCCGCTGTGCCGCTGGCTCTGGGGCAGCCACCAAAAGTAAGCCAAACGTGCCACCTTGTGGTTATGCGTCACACTGCAGGCAAGAGCCATGCATTAATCCCTCTGTCTGCCCGTCTGTCCGCTTGGCAGCAGCTGTAGGGCATTTTGAACTGGGTGCTTCGAACGATAAAGCATGGTTATGTAATCAGTTCAGGCGAACTCCGTCAGTGTTCAGTGGGGTTGTTCTGACAAGTGTTTTTGTTCGGGAAATCCCATTTTTGATTTGGGAAATTCATTCTATCTTAGAAAAAGGGGCAATAGAGGAGATTCCCCCTTCTCAGAGAGAATGCGGTTTTTACAGACGTTATTTTCTGTTCCTGAGAAAAGATGGCGGCTTGCATCCCTTCTGGATTTGAGACATTTGAATTCCACTCTGATGAAATGTCAATTTAGAATGCTGACGCAGAAGCAAATAATGTCACAAGTGCAGCCGGGGGACTGGTTTGTGATAATAGATTTGAAGGATGCTAATTTATATATTCAGATTGCACCGAAGTACAAGTACTTTCTCAGATTCGCTTTCGGGGGAAAAGCTTATCAGATTTGTGTCCTTCAGTTCAAACTTGCACTGGCACCACACACTTTCATAAAATGCATAGGTGCAGCTTTGACGCACATGACGCCCATAACCACAAGGTGGACCCGTCTTTTGATGTTGGCCATTCCATTGGGACAGGTGTGTCGCCGTAAAGTTATAATGACAGACCTCCTCCACAAGTTGGGTAGCTGTATACGAAGGTCATCCTGCCAACGGGTTTTGGACAGGCCAGTGGCAATATTGGTACATAAACTGTCTGGAGATGTTTGCGGTGTTGCTGGTGTTAAAGATTTTCCTTCATTCAGGGCAGCCATGTCCTCATCCAGTCAGACAACAGGATGGTGGTGTCCTACATTATTTGCCAGGGATGAGTCCATTCTCATGCAATGCTGAGGCTGGTAGGTCACATTCTTCTGTGGGCACGGGACAATGTACTGTCTCAATGAGCTGTGCATGTCCTGTGCCGGTTGAATTTGGGGGCGGATCTCCTGTTCAGACAGGGCTTGATGCCCAGAGAGTGGACATTACATCCTCAGATTATGGAACAAATCTGGGGAAGGTTCTGCAGAGTGGAAGTGGACTTGTTCACTCACACTGTCTCCTCTGGTTTTCCCTCTCGCACCCGGCACCTCTGGGCATCGATGCGTTGGCACATCAGTGGCTGACAATGCATCTTTACATGTTCCCACCGATCAGTCTGCTGAATGCAGTTTTGTTAGTGGTGCCATTTTGGCCATCTCAAGTATGGTTTTTGACTCATTGCAGTCAAAATAGACATGTTGTCTCAGGCACAGGGCAGCATTTGTCACCCACGGCCAGACATGTGGAAACTATGGGTATGGCTCCTCGTTGGGGCACACTTTTGAATGATGGGTTATCCCCTGCTGTGGTTGATACCATTCTGAATGCTAGAGCTCCATCAATTAGGAAGATTTATACTTTAAAGTGGCGTGTTTTTGCTTTTTGGTATACAGCGTGAGGTGAAAATCCAGTTCACTTCCCTGTCGGTTCAGTGCTGAATTTTTTTGCAAGATCGTTTTGAGGCCGGGGTTGCCCCGGCAATGCTTAAAGTCTATGTTGCCGCTGTAGCGGCTGAGCATGCGCTTATCAATAGAGTCTCTGTCAGTAGACATTCTCTTGTTTTATGCATGGGGTACGCAGGCTTAGACCTATTCATCCTATCCACGTTCCCCTATGGGATTTATCTGTTCTTTTAGAGGTGCTCTCGGGTGCTTCGTTTGAGCCCTTGTCAACAGTCGCTGATAAGTTTCTGACTCTTAAAATGGCCCTGCTAGTAGTATTGGCATTATTTAAAAGGGTTGGTAATTTGCATGCCCTGTCAGTCAATCCCTTACGTATGGATTTTGCGACAGGGTGTTCAAGAGTGGTGTTAAGACCTCATTTGGGCTATTTGCCCAAGGTCGTTTCTACATCATTTTGCCCACAGACTATTAATTTTCAGGCTTTCTATCTTCCCCCATTTGAGTCAGAGGAACATGAAAGATTGCATATGCTTTGCCCAGTTCAGGCGCTGCAAGTTTATGTTGACTGTACTAGCCAGTGGCATAAGTCAGAGCAGTTGTTTGTGTGCTTTGGTGGCCGCAACAGGGGTGTTTCGGTGTCCAAGCAAAGACTATCTCATTGGCTTACTGATGCAATTTCAAGTGCTTACAAAGCGTGTGGTTTACCTTTGCCTTCAGGTATTCAAGCCCATTCTATGAGGAGCATGGCATCCTCATGGGCTTTGGCTAGAAGTGCATCCTTGGAGGACATTTGTGTTGCGGCAGTGTGGTCCTCTCCGCATACATTTGTTAGATTTTATAATCTTGATGAGGGTTTGGCTCATACTTCCCAGGTTCTCTCTGTTGGAACAGGAGTAAGCTCATAATTGTCTGTAAGCTCATAGTTTGTACAGACGCTTTAGCTCGCTTGTGAACCGCTATATGCTTGCCACACGGGTGTAGACAGTTGGCAGCTACTGTTCGCATTGCGTGAATTTATATCATTCCCAATGCGATTACGCAGCTCGAGTTCCTACAAAAGGGAATGTTGAGTAAGCTGGCCATACTCTCTAGCCACTGCACAGGCTTGTGCCTTCCTGCAGAAAATCTGACTCAATGGCGCCAAAGCAAGCTCTTTTATGGAGCTCATGACATAGCTCCCTAGGGGCATCTCTTAAGTGCCACCAGCCAATAAATTGGTGTGATTGTACAAGGGCTTCAGCCCACGTGACACTCAGGGCGTGTCCCAATGCGATTACGCAGCATCTCGTTCCCACTCAGGGAACCAGAGTTACATTTCACGTAACCAAGACGTTTTCAAACACTCTCCCCATCAGCCATTGTTCAGATAAATAAAGTGTAGTGTAAGATGCATTTAAAATAGATTTGCCTACTTTTGGAAAGGAAAACACTCCAAAAAAGCGAACAACATACACTCGTCCCTTTGGCGACTTTTTGTCTGTGACAAACCGTCCTCCTTGGTACATTGCTCCTATCACCAAAACATCAGGCTTTGTCCATATTTTATATATTACTCTGATGCCATATATAAAGTAATTTAGAGAATTTCAATACTTTATTTTTCTATTGTTTGGATGTACTGTATATTTGTTTTGTTAAATACGACTGCCTTCATGGAGAGGAAGATTTCCTTCTTGTACTTGTATCTGCTTGTTATGTCATATATTGTTGGTTGGTGATATTTTTAATTATATTATTGGTTATGTTGAGGTGTAAGGGTGGGGTTAGGTGTTCAAAAAAATCTATATTATAACATAATTAAACTAAAATTATTGTGAGTACACATACTTGCCCATTACATGTTTTACATTGTTGATAATGGTTAGATTTAGGAATGGGGTTGGGTTAAGTGATCTAAAATATTGATATGTATCGACAGTATAATGTAACTAAACTAATCTATTTATTAGTATAATTAAACATAGTTGTGCGATAAATCCGAAGATTGATGAGTCTGTGACGGAATCATCCAAACTGAGGTGACAATGGCATGAAAATTATGCTTTTATGATGCTTGCAAAAAAAAATTAAAATGGCTTGGGGAATGGTTTCCTTATGAGACTGCCCTGAAAGCAAATTATCTAGAACTTCCCTCTAACCAGACACATATCCAGCGCATTGTATATATGAGAATGAGTTGAAGGTTAAATCAGTATATATCAATCATTAGCAACAAACTGTTCTAACAGCTAAAATATTATGAATTAATGTATGTTAATAATTTAATGCTAGAGGAAAATGCATGATACCTGGCAAATATTTAAATTATTTTTTACGTTTACATTATCTCATTTGTTTGTTTGTTTGTTTGTTTGTTTGGCCTGTTATAAAATCTGCAAATTTGGGGATAGGCACAATTTTCTAAGTTTTGTCACTTGGAAGGCCCACTGTCTAAGACTTTGAGACTTTAAAATGCCCTGCTTTGAGCTATTTGAATAGCAACAAAATTGTTTCAGCACTGCTGAGATCTACCACACTAACGTCCTTTGAAGGATGACTTTCTATGTTCTATTTATAGCAATTATGATGCAGCGGAATCACTCAGAAAAGTCACCTCAGCACAGAAATCACAGCAAAGTCTTTGATCTGCTCTATACAAAGCCCATTGAATTTCGTATTCGGTCAAACCGTCTCCACAGCCTTAAGTTCTAAACTGCCAAGTTCTAAACAGAACCCCAATGTTGTACTGACCTCATCTGGCAGGCATTAATCAGAGAGGTGATTGGCCAGTGACTACTTAATATTCAGCCAATGCAACAATGATGTCCCCACCATAACTTTTGGAGGCTTTTGATGATTCAAGATGTCACAATTTATATTGGTGTTTATGTTACAAGGTAATTACAATGTAAGCACTGAGTAATACAAATTAACAAAGTGTAATTCTCAAGTAGTTATTTTGAGGAGAAACGTGCAAGGAATATATAAGGAATACTGTACAGTTATCTCAACCACTGTCTTTGTTTTATATGGTTATTTTGCTGTGGAAGCCTGTTCATCTCTTTGAAATAACTGAAATCATTTGGCGAAGTGACATGAACCGTTATGCGGTCAAGACCTGGAACTACATCATAGCCATGTGTTTACTGGAAAATAATTGCACACCTTAGAACATCTGTCAACCAGTCAGAATCAAGCATTCAACAGACCTGCGGTATAACACAAAATAAACCTCAACAGGTTGATCAGGATTTTGACAAACAACGTTTCTCCAAATACTTAATAAATAAATAAATGGACATGAAATATTGATTTGAGTTATTGAATTATTTGATTATGTGTGAAGATCACAAAGGGAAATGAAAGATATAAAAAAAATGGCACAGCTATGTAGACAGTGTTTGGGAGTAACTAGCTAAACATAGCAAGTCTACTAATAATACATTTAAACAAATGTGCTCTCCTGAACAGTCCTCTTTCTCATATGTTGTGTTGGGAAGTTCAATCAAATCAAGTAGATGCATGCACATACCAATATTATTATTGTTATTTGCCTTTGCATATAAAATGGGTAAAGTTAAAGTAATTAATTATCTCAAGGCAAAAGTAAAGGGGAAAAAAGCAAGCAAGATAAATAGTCTGACGTTTTGCCAAGTGAAGTACTTCATGCAAGTGCAGTTAAATATATAACACACTATACATCAGCATTACAAAGCAAGTGGGATATATGGGGCAGTAACAATAAACAAACCACATACATTTGGAAATGAGCCACCACTGTATATGACAGCTGTGTAGCTGCTTGGCATCATTTTATAAGAGGTAAAAGGCAGATACATGATATTAGAGGGGCTCACTCTAGTTGCTCATAATGTGAATTGCTTGTGGGTGGAAACTGTTTTTGAATTTGGTGGCTTATATGTTGACATTGTGGTATGTCTGGTACCCTGAGCAGTTTGTGGCCTGTGTGGTTTGGATGCTGTTGTTTCGCATTGCCTTTAATGAAATGGATCTCCTCTGTGATGCTCGGTCAATAGGCCCTTGTCAATAGGCCTGGCCCCCCCAGTGGCCCCCCTAAATTGAAGTGGTAAAATGGTAAGAGTGGTATTCTCATTTTCCATCCCACCAAGAGTTCAGTGACCCCACATCGTAATACATAGACCAAACAAATTACATTTATACAAAACATCAATGCATTACGACTGCATAATAATATTTAGTGGGGTAAGTTTAATTTAAGTTCAATATTTATAAAATGTTTGCTTATGGTTCATAAGAGATCTTCTGAAAAGTCCACACACTGTGCTAAAACGTCACTGGTGTCCAAGTGTTCAGTGCAACTGCCTTGAATGTTCTGTCTTAAACACTTATTTAAAAAACATTTATACATTCTAATGATTGTAAATTGTATGCATAACTTAGACTTTAATTGAATTAATTAATGAATGAATACTTGGACACCTCTGATGTTTTAGTGCTGTGGGTGGAATTTTCAGACAGTCCCTTACAAGCACTAGTTAATGAAACCCCATCGGAGCATTTTTAGGCATAATTCTCCGGCTACAATTAGCGCTGATCATTTGAGCTCAATGTTTTATGCCTGTATGATATAATCATATATTCTTTAACCTAATTGTGCTAATGATATCATTGTAAAATTGCCGGCTCCAGAGAGCGCGGGTAGGAGAATCCGAATGTCAAATAACGAGCCAACAACATCTGGAGATAAGGTAGAAGTTCAGCGTTAGTTTCGCATTTTTGGACCTGCCAGCTCCAATTTCAGTTCTACTTAATGTTGATTATACATGCTGGTGTAAATGTAAGTGTAAGTTAAGATACTTTTATAGCGCAATTTCCCACGTTATTATCATGAAACCTGATCTGGATCTGACTTTCTGCCTTATTGAATGCACCTGAGCCCAACTCGTTAGAGATCGCTCTTACTTGGCAAGCATTCATTTTAAAACATTTTTTGTATGTGTATCTGTAGGGATTTCATTTCTGGAACAACATCATTATTTATAATGAGGTATTTTTTTCCACTGTCTTTAATTTAATGTTTTGCACTGTACAATGCAGAAACAAGACAAATGTAGTGCAATAATTTGGCAAAACAAACAATAAAGCGACTCAGATGTAAAGAAACAGGTATGAAGGAACAGCAGCTAGCGTTATACAGGTCCACACCGCTCCTGCAATGGCAAATGTATTATGAATGAATACACTTAAACACATAAAATTGGAATGCTTATAAACCACCCCACTAAAGCCCAAATAAATGCTTTACCTGCAGTGAGAAAAGTTCTTATACATTAAGCTCACCACATCAACACACTTCAACCTAATAATATATGCAGATTAATATTGGTACTGTTGGGTACAGGTGCAAGAATAAAAAGCAAATGCGCAACTAACTGGGAGAGAAAGAACAAAGCTGCAGAGTTGATCCTGCTGCTTCTCTTGCAAACGAAATGCAAGAGAAGCACTAAATAGTTTACAGGGAAGATAACAAACACAATTTTTATGAACACCATTTATCAATCAAATACTTAACGTGCGGTGCACCAGTCACAAGGGAGAGGCACACGTGTGCTCAATAACGGAGAATTGAGCTTAATATTAGCAACAGAATTCTCTAATAAGAGGCGCACACCAAGCGCGCTCAGTAAGGAATGCACATAGATACTGACAGACATAATAATGATAAAAAATCAATTAAAATAAATTAAAGCCTTCTTATTGGTCACTTATAATTACAATGCATGCAATTAAACTCATAGTAATTGAGATAGATACATGCATTTATAAATCCACTTGTTACACTGGACCATTTAAAATGAACTAGTGAATTTAAAAATGTGCTTAAAAATTCTTAAAAGAATCTTAAAGGAAATGGCGACCATGATGTAGCATATCATTCATTTTACCCAAGAATTAGACTGCATTAGTCATTTTGAAGAACAGGCGACATGGCTTAAAGTTTGTGGGTAAAACCAGAATGTTAGGTTGTATTGACTACAATACACGAAGACAGTAGAAACCACACTGTTCAGTAGCACTTTCTCCTTGCAATGAGTTCTGTACATCTCGCCTTTGCAAGATGATAGATTTGTAAGCAGGTTTCAGACATCAAAATAGGTATAATGAAAAATCGTTCAAAGTGGTGTTCAGATAAGGTCATTCAGTCTGGTATAAATGCCAGTTTTATTAAATTCAATGTCATTGACTTTGTTGTAAGTGATAGCCTGCAGGTCTTCTCACATGGGTTGTGAATCAACCCTCCCATGCTGTGACTCTTACTTGCTTCTGTAATCCTTTATTATCTGTCAGGTACATCTCTCTACATCATGCTAATCCATTTTGTTCTGTTCTTTGCGTCCTGTCTTAAATGCAGCAGTAGTGGTAACAACTCGATGGAACTGCAAGGCATATCTGGTCTTGACTCTTTCCATGTAGAATAAAACAGCTTTTCAATGTCACTGATATGACTGGATTCTTCGTCTCATGTGAATGTACATCATTTCAAACATATTTTTCAAAAGTGCAATACATTTTTCTAATGTGTAAAATGTTTTGAGATACTGAGTGCATCTTTAATGTGTCTCTATAATGAAGTGTGATACAATTTACTTACAACATCACAAGTAAAACATTGTCAGTCTCTGTTCAAGGTTAGCTGTCCTCTTGAGCAGAAATCTGTTTCAATATGGTACACAACATCTATTCTAAATTTCTACAGCAAACTGTTTGAATAGTAATCAAAGGTTATTGAGTTATATTTCCATATTCTTTCAGTATACGTATGTCATACTTGGATAATTAACTCACTGTTAGGAAAGACAAATACAGGCAGAACATGTGTTCTTGTAGTCCACAAGTGACCAGCCAGGAAGACTATGTTAAATCAGTATATTTTTTCAATAGAATTTTATATTTTCTTTTGCTATAAATAAACTAGTCCAATTGGGGCCAACAAATATTAACCGACAGCTGCTTTGAATATTTTTTTTTTTTTTTTTTAGCTAAGTGTAGAGCCATTCTCCAAAGCAAAGCCCCTTTGTGGCACATACAGCATAGTTGTGGACTTTAGGAAAGACTTTTTAAGAGTTTATGTGTTTTAAGCATTCCCAGTGTTCATCTGACTCATAGGAGAGGTTGTTTAAAGGTTAAAGGAGGGATCAAAGCACTTCAAAGCAGCTGTGATTCATAAGCTGTTTGGAGCAAAATCCTTTTTGTAAAATGGATCGATGGCGTTCATACAACAGACAGAAGAGGAAGCACACATGATCTCTGGGCTGTCTGGGGGGGTTTGTATATAGGTGGGTGGTGATGGAGCAGCTGGGACTGGCCTCTGCTAAACAGGCCCAGCCTCACGAATGTCAAGAGTGACAATTAAGAGGGAGGAATTAAAATATTTATATGGATGTGACCATTTGAGTAGTGGACTCAAGACAGTGTTAGCAGCGACTTAAAATAAGATTATGATGTATACTATAATATTTAATCAGGTTGATACTTAATGACTTTTCCTAATCTTATGAGAACTGATTATAAACAAAAATTTCGACTATGATAACATGCTGAAACATGTTACGTGAAACATGTTACATTACTTATGTTTGGTGTCTCAGAGAAACTGGGCATAAAAAGGAAGAAATACAACAAATACGGTAAGATTTTCTGTACTATACACTCTATTTTGAGTTGTTTTATTGTTCTTTTTATGATGTGTTTTCCTTGGGGTGAAACTGACCCTAAACAGAAGCACTGTAACTATAAGATTTATGCATTTCAATTTCATAAAAAAATTCCATAAAATTGAACTGATTAATTTTTAATAAAAGAAATTAAAATAAATAAACAAATCATGATTTAAGTTTTATAAATTTAATTTTGTTAAACATTAAACAGTTCTGTTTGATGGAATTTTACTAAGAAACTTAAATGTGTAAATCTTAAAAAATAGGCTGATTTTTCTGATAAACAAAATGCAAACAATATATGTTCGTATTATATTATTCTAATACTTGTAATAGTATGATATTATACCATGGTTATAATATAGTATAATATGTATAATAATAAAGGACCTTTATATACTGTATATATTGGTGTGCAAGAAGTATTTGCCTAATACTTTTAGAGTATTAATACTATTATAATACAATAATAGTACTAAATTGGTAGGGGGGTCGTAATGTTTCATTACAACACATTACACAATGCATAATAACAGTTCTATCAGGAAGACTTGCAGACTTCAGTGAAATTTAAGATGACATTTATTTGATGAATATAAAACAGAAATGTAATGTCTCTCTTTGGCGTAAGCCCCATCTGGCAGTCTGAAGAAGTTGTACTCCGAACCGTCATATCCTGCCGGAGATAGGAGGCAGGGGTGAGGAGCCTACCCCCATGCAGGACAGGACTCAACTGGTGGTGATGGGGTGGTGGAGGTTGCCGTGTTAGCACACTGAAACAGCAATGTGATAGATTGTGAGCAAACTTATAAAGCTTACATGTGTCTGGCTAGGAGTTACCTAGCTAATTGTCACATATTCCCTGTTTTTTGTGTTGATTTTTATGTTGAAATTCTGGTTTAGTTCCCTGTTCCTGTTTCCTGTTAGTTTTGTAGTCATTTGTAGTTTCTTTTCATGATTGGTTTTCCCCTGATTGTTTCCACAGGTGTTCCTCATACCCTTGTTTTCCCTTGTGTATTTAAGCCCTTGTTTTCCCCTGGTTTCTTTGTCAGACTTCATCTGTATTATGCTGTGCTTTGTTCCCTGTGTTTTTTTTTTTTTTCATTATGTTCTGAGTTACCTGGTTTACCTTTATTTGATTAAAAAGGCTGCATTTAGATCCTCATTCCTCTCCTGTCTCGTCACACTAATGGTGCGATGATGTACAGCTGCTAGTCTTCCCGCTAGAACTATGCTGCGCTTACATTTCAAATTAATGCACGGATGAATAAAAAAAAGTATATTCAATGTAGATATGCATTGACGGTTAGATTACCGTCTGAGAAAAAAAATCGAGGTTAACCGGTTTTACAGTTATATGCACATTTTCATATTATGCAACAGCACTGATGCAAAAAATGCATATCATATAACAATTTTCTAAACGTCTAAGTGGATGTATTTCTGGGGGATATGTGAATGCTAAGGGAAGCCCAAAAAAAGAAAACTGATAAATACACACACACACAAAAATAGGAGGTAAAAAGAGTGTCACGACACAACACAGACACAGATAACAGGTTGAACCCAATCGCGGGAGCTTTATTGAAGATGATACTTTTCAGGTATCAACAGTGATAAAAGGATTGGTAACTTAGCTTCGAATGACAGAGTTTGTGTTCCCAGGAAAATGCTGAAGGATCGCCAATCCAGGATGACGAAGGAAGAAGATGAAACCTTGGAAAATGGAGGATGAGGGATTCGACAAGCAGGTGAATCTGAGCGTCCCTTGCGGAGACTAGACCTCAATGGATTGGCCGGGTGAGTATTTATGCAGGGAATGTGATTGAGTGCTGGATTGGGATCAGGTGTGAGCGATTAGTAATTCAGGGATAGAGAGCGGAGTGTGGAGTGAGAGAGGGAGTCTGGTGTGGATGTGACAGAGAGACGCTCCAATCTTGGGCATGACACCGCTTCTGCACATCCCGAGCTCAGTGATGTGCTTAAGTGTAAACAAAGTGCAAAAATGTAAGATTATTGTGGGTATGCAACATGTATTTCACGGCATTAAACAGTTTTCTTCTTCTGCATCAGTTTATTTATTTATTTTCTCCCCTTTGTCTTCCCAATTTGGAATGCCCAATTCCCAATGCGCTCTAAGTCCTCGTGGTGTCGTTGTGACTCACCTCAATCCGGGTGGCGGAGGACGAATCTCAGTTGCCTCCACGTCTGAGACTGTCAGTCCACGCTTCTTATCACGTGGTTTGTTGAGCGCGGAGAATAGCGTGAAGCCTCCACGCGTGCTATGTCTCTGCGGCATCCACACACAACTCACCATGCACCCCACCGAGAGCGAACCACATTAAAACAACCACGAGGAGGTTACCCCATGTGACTCTACCCTTCCTAGCAACTGGGCCAATTTGGTTGCTTAGGAGACCTGGCTGGAGTCACTCAGCATGCCCTGGATTCGAACTCGTGACTCCAGGGGTGGTAGTCAGCATCTTTACTCGCTGAGCTACCCAGGCCCTCACTGCATCAGTTTATTAAAGCAATTCGTTGTCTGTCAGACACAAAGAATCAGCAACAGACTCTATACTGTCAAGATGGCGCCGAGTATGGCTGCTGCGTTGCGAGCTCCGACACAACATAGCAATGTTTTGTTTGTTTTGTTCACAATTCTTATGTTTTTTGTCTTGGATGTTGTCTGCCTTATTGTTTACGACAGAAAAACACTTTTGGACATTGGTTCAGCGATCTCACACCGAAAACCGGACTTCACATTCCTCAATGCCGACCCGCTGTTTACAAACACACAAGCGGAGCCCTTTGTCTGGGCAGCACGGCCGCGGAAACGCAGGAGGAAAAGGGGAAACAGAGCCGGCGTTCTCATCAGAGTAAGACGCCGCGCAAATCGACCCCTGCTACCCACTATTCTACTGGCAAATGTTCAGTCTCTGGATAACAAGCTCTGCGAGCTGAAGGCGCGGATCTCTTTCCAACGAGAGACGAGGGACTGCTGCATTATCTGCCTAACAGAAACCTGGATGTCTGCGGAGATTCCAGACTCAGCCATTGAACCCGCGGGGTTCTCTGTGCACCAAGTGGACAAAGCGAAAGACCTCTCAGGTAAAACTAGAGGAGGTGGTGTATGTTTTATGATCAACAAATCCTGGTGTGATCAGAGGAACGTACATTCCATCAAGTCTTTCTGTTCTCCTGATCTGGAATTTCTTATGCTTCTGTGTCAACCATTCTGGCTACTGAGGGAATTCACAGCGGTCATTATTACAGCTGTGTACATCCCCCCACAAGCCGACACAGACTGGGCAATCAAGGAACTGTATGGGATTATAAGTGAGCAGGAAACCGCGCACCCTGAGGCCGCGTTCATTGTGACCGGGGACTTTAATAAAGCCAGTTTAAAATCAGTCGCACCAAAATATCACCAGCACATTAGTTTCAACATACGAGGGGACCGGGTTTTGGATCATTGCTACTCTCCGTTCCGGGATGGCTACAAATCCCTCTCCCGCCCACCATTTGGCAAATCGGACCACTCTTCCATTCTGCTTCTGCCCGCTTACAGGCAGAAATTGAAACAAGAAGCACCCACCCTCAGAACGATCCAGTGCTGGTCGGACCAATCAGACTCTATGCTACAAGACTGTTTTGATCACACGGACTGGGAGATGTTCCGGTCCGCCTCTGATGACGACATCGAGCTTTACGCTGATAGCGTAATGTGTTTCATCAGAACGTGCGTAGAGGAAGTGATTCCGACCAGAACTGTATGAATCTATCCGAATCAGAAGCCTTGGATCAATAGCGATGTTCGCGCAGCACTTAATGTGCGGACCTCCGCTTTTAATTCCGGGAACGCGGAGGAGCATAAACAAGCCAGTTATGCCCTCCGAAAAACTATCAAAACAGCAAAACGCCAGTACAGGAGCAAGATTGAAGGACAGTTTAACACCACCAACTCTAGAAGCATGTGGCAGGAAATTAACATCATCACGGACTTTAAAGGGAATAAAAACTCCGCCATGAACACCGCTGCCTCTCTCCCGGATGAGCTAAATACTTTTTATGCTCGTTTCGAGGGAAATAACACCGCCCTCGCGGAGAGAGCTCTCGCGGCTGAAGCTACAGAGGTTAGTTCACTCTCCGTCTCTGTAGCGGATGTAACCCGATCCTTCCGACGGGTGAATATCCGCAAAGCCGCGGGCCCAGACGGCATTCCGGGCCGCGTCATCAGAGGGTGCGCAAACCAGCTGGCTGGTGTTTTTACAGACATTTTCAACCTTTCCCTCTCTTTGTCTGTAGTCCCCATTAAACATCCACCATTGTGCCTGTACCAAAACAATAAAAATAACTTGTTTAAATGACTGGCATCTTGTTGCTCTGACCCCCATCATCAGCAAATGTTTTGAGAGACTAATCAGAGATTACATCTGCTCTGTATTGCCACTCAATCTTGACCCGCTGCAGTTTGCTTACCGCAACAACCGCTCCACTGATGATGCCATTGCATCTACAATACACACTGCTCTCTCCCACCTGGAAAAAAAGAACACTTATGTGAGAATGCTGTTTGTAGACTACAGCTCAGCATTCAACACCATAGTGCCCTCCAAGCTAGATGAGAAACTCCGGGCTCTGGGCTTAAACAGCTCGCTGTGCAGCTGGATCCTGGACTTCCTGTCAAGCAGACGCCAGGTGGTTAGAATAGGCAGCAACATCTCCTCATCACTAACCCTCAACACTGGAGCCCCGCAGGGCTGTGTTCTCAGCCCACTACTGTATTCCTTGTACACACATGACTGTGTGGCAACACATAGCTCCAATGCCATCATTAAGTTTGCTGATGACACGACGGTGGTAGGTCTGATCACTGACAATGATGAAACAGCCTACAGAGAGGAGGTGCACACTCTGACACACTGGTGTCAGGAGCACAACCTCTCCCTCAACGTCAGTAAGACAAAGGAGCTTGTGGTGGACTTCAGAAGAAAAGACAGAGAACACAGTCCCATCACCATCAATGGAGCACCAGTGGAGAGAGTCAGCAGCTTCAAGTTCCTGGGTGTCCACATCACTGAGGAACTCACATGGTCCGTCCACACTGAAGTCGTTGTGAAGAAGGCTCATCAGCGCCTCTTCTTCCTGAGACGGCTGAGGAAGTTTGGAATGAACTGCCACATCCTCACACGGTTCTACACCTGCACTGTGGAGAGCATCCTGACTGGCTGTATCTCCACCTGGTACGGCAATAGCACCGCCCACAACCGCAAAGCACTGCAAAGGGTGGTGCGAACTGCCAGACACATCATCGGAGGTGAGCTTCCCTCCCTCCAGGAAATATATACAAGGCGGTGTGTGAAAAAAGCTCGGAGGATCATCAGAGACTCCAGCCACCCGAGCCATGGACTGTTCTCACTGCTACCATCAGGTAGGCGGTATCGCAGCATCAGGACCCGCACCAGCCGACTCCATGATAGCTTCTTCCCCCAAGCAATCAGACTTCTGAACTCTTGATCTCCCATGATCAAAATACATCAGCACTGCACTTTATTACCCTTACTCTTATATCTCACACCGGACTGTCATAAATTATATTATTATTATTATATTATGTTCTCTCTTAACAACTGACTATCAACCGACAGCCTGAATGTCAATACAGTACAATACTGTACATTCTATATATATATATATATACTTTTTTTTATATATATATATATATTTATTTTTTATTTTTTATTGAATAATGTGTATCTATATAGTAAAAAAAAAAAAAACAGCGTATTGTATACTGTACAGTGTATGTTATTATTTGTATATTGTTGAGTGTAATTATGTGTATAACAGATGTTTAAATTGTGTTGTGTTAATTTGAAGTTATTGTAAATTGGTATATGTCTCATCACTGTCACGACTGCTATGTTGATCGGAACTGCACCCAAGAATTTCACACACCATTGCACTTGTGTATATGGCTGTGTGACAATAAAGTGATTTGATTTGATTTGATTTGATTTGATAAAATACTCTCCACAAACTTACAAATAAACCTGTGGACTATGCATAATAATGGGAACATTGATTACAGCAGGCAATTTAAAGTCCGATCATGACTAAAATTGACATTTTTTGTTGAATGCAGTGAATTTGTACAGAAGCAATGTTTTAAATAATGAGGACAATTTAAGACGCAACTTTTCAAAGTTTACTCGCTAATAGTAAGCACAGGCAAATGCACTGCACGCAGTCAGCACACTTAAACATTCCAAAAAGTGCCGTCTTTAATTCATCACTTTAAAATCAACACAGCTAAAAATATTAAACTTACTACTTTGTTGTTTGACGACTAGTGGAGCATCCTGTCCCATTTGTAGGATGCGTTTCTTTCTACACTATAAATTCTGTCTGCTTGTTTTACATCCGTCATCTTCAGTCAGTCATTTAGATGCTGCCAAACAGGTGATTTAAGTCACTTTTTTGATGGATATGAGTCTGGTAGATTGAATTCCTCTGTTATATTTTGGAATTTGTGTGTTTAAGCTTCAGTTTCACATGAATTGAAAGTTCACGCTCTGTTAGCGACACCTGGCCATTAAAGCACCACACAGCCACCGTCCGTAACCATAGCAACAGCTCCAGTACCCACACAGGCACAAGAGTTTTCCTATTTAGGCTTACAAAATCTTCCGAAAAACTCTTTTATATTATATATTTATTCATTATATCTAATATTTTTGCCACGTGTAAATAAACATTTCATGATTTTTAACCGTGGATTCTAAATTTTATGTTTAAATTAACTGTGATATTTTTAATTGTGGTTAATAGTAGAACTGTGTAATCACGTCATCCCTAATTCAATGCATACTTTTAAATATGTATACACTGTATCATATCAAACATTCAGAAAAAGCATTAGGGTTAATGTTTCAGAAAAAAATTACCCTTTCAGAAAATTACAATTCTTACCTGCTCATCTGAAATGCCTGTCTGCTTTCCTCACCATGAAAAACAACTGATCATTTCTATGGACACCTTTAACATCTTCATTGACTCCACATATGACTCATGTGACGTATTTCATGTTTTCTAAATTGATACGAAAATTTTGTGTGGGTTACAGACCTACAGACCGAAACTGCACGTTGTCAGCCACTGACTGTGTCTTGTGAGTTTTATTCCTACAGGGGGCGCTTGACGCTTCAAAATCGAATCCTACATTCATCCGTATTTAAATCTAAGAATGCTTTATATCCATTTGGAGACATTTTACACTGGATAGTTATTTTTAATAAAAACTGATAATTGCAAGGATTCATACCTGTGAATGAATATCTGCCTCAGCATTATCTATAAAAGCATTTTTAAAAGTCCTCATCCAGTAATAATAAACAACTGTGAATTCATGCATCCTGGCCAGCACTGAGAAAAGTAACATGTACCACGTGTCCCCCGTCTTCCCCAATTCTTACGCCAGTGATTAGAAGTGATGAATAATGGCTACTTGAAAATAATTAATAAATTCTTGTGCACTGTTATGAGCTTGAAAAGTTATGAAGTTTACTGATATCATAATATATTCTTGATTGGTAGGTAAATAAAAATAAATAAATAAATAAAACTAATGAACTAAAAACAAAACAATATATATATATATATATATATATATATATATATATATATATATATATATATATATATATATATATAAATAAAACCAACACACATTGATAAAACTTCCATGTTTACTCCAAGAGTCCATATGATTTACAGTTTACGTTGTATCAATCTGATTTCTCTTTCTTTCCACTCTTTTTGTTTCCTTTGGTTTTATTATAATTTGATGTCTTCCATTTTCAGATATTTACATGCCAAATATATTTTTACATCCAGTGAATTACTACATGAAATCATTTGAAAATAAATAAATAATTAAAGTTATTGTCACTGTGCACTGTGGGTGGTTGAATAAAAGATTGATTGTTTTGACAAGAATGCAAATAAATACACATGATTCAGGCTGTTCCGATTTATTTATTTATTTTTTGACATTACTTGTCAATGAATGGATTTAAAATTAAATGAAAATCAAAGAATATAGTACAACAGCTGAGAATACATTTTTCAGAATGAATAACCTATAAACATGTTATCATACACACAAATGATGGGGTATTTCCAGAATAATTTTCTAATCATAAATTTTTTGTAATGCAACCTATGTAAAAATGTTACAATTATCTGCACAATTGTAATGGACAATTAATATACGATGCAATAAAATTTAATTATATTTATTCAATTTAAATACTATAGTTTTAAATACAAATTAACTTTCATTTTACGGACCATGGAGGAAGAACACATAATTTCCCAGAATGTTCTAATTTACCCCAATGTCTTCAAAATGGAGCCAAACAGCATGAAGCAAACTTGGAAAATGGAAACCTTAAACCTTTTGCCAATTTTGTAGTTGTGTTGGACTAAAGAAATTCCTCTGTTGTGTATTATGTTGAATTTCCTTAAATTGCAATTCAGAAAAAATACTTTCTGTAACTCCAGTTTAAATACTGATTCAACATCCTGTGGGGCGTGGCTAATTTAATTGAAATTACAACTCATGAATTCAAAGGGAGCCAAGTTTAAAAGAATTGATCACATCAGTGGGTGAGGCAATATTGCTATGATGGGCTGGTCGGAATATTTCAATAGCACTAAAGAGCCACAGTTTCAATCAGCTTAAAAATAACTTACTTAAAGTTCCATAAAAGCTGGGATGGGAGAAAGTCTTTTAACTTAGAAAAAATTACACACTTTCACATTTTAATGCTGAATTTTGCCAAATCCTGCTACTTAACAACTACTTTGCAACAGATCTTCACTGTCCACTTGAACTAAATTCCATAATAGGATTTTGAGAAATAAGAAGGAGAAGGAAAAAGAAAAGATGGGAAAAAGAAAATCAAGAAAGAAAAGTTGCCATCTTAACATTGCAATTAAACTGGCAGCTGTGTTTCAAGCAGAGCCAAGCCACGGCTAGCCAGTGGCCTAATCTAGTCCTTCTCTCCTGCTTTACTTTGCTTTTTCTCCGCTCTTTGGCACTGCCCACATTGTGTGCTGGTGGCAGCCATTCAAAGATGACTGCAGGAGGGAGTACTGACCGGACCCCAGTGCCCAGTGAAGAGGCTCTGGAATAACAAACAGAAATGTTTTTCAATGGTGAGAGCGTACTGTCACTCAGTAAATACAGGGGTCCTGGCACAGGCTGGAGGAATCATTAGAAGAATGTCTTCACATGTCCTTACTTGACATCTCACCAAGAAAAGAGATTCAGAAGACATGAAAGTGAAACGTTCGCTTAACAAGATGGCTTTCCCCTACACTGTTAACCCCATCACCAGGCTGTGACAGATAAAGCAAGAAAAAAACAGAAACAAGTCTGGAAAAATGTAATAGGCTTGTCTAAAGGGGGACAGGAGTCTGAGGTAAAAAGCGAGGACAAGACCCCTCACCCTGCTTTGTGTTTGTGTGGCATGAGCAATGTCTGAAACAAATCACTTATTGTAATAAATACATGCTAAATAATCAATTAATTGTCTTTATTTGATTTGATATTATTAAGATCAAAATTTAAATGATCATTATCTAGTGTCAGAAATGAACAATTTTATTAGGGGGAAATATTTGTCCCCTGGAGTTTTTTTTATTTTTATTTTATTTATTTATTTATTTATCTTTATAAGGATATATTTTTTTCTAACCATAAAAAGACACAGCTTGTCATCCACTTATGTCAAATGCTTCAACTTAATTTCATGTAATTGAAATAAATTCTCACATCTGAACAATTATGGTTGTTAACTATAAAATCAAATAAACATCAAGTACAACAGTAGCTGTAAATAATGCAGAAGATATCATAACTCATCCCTGTTTTTTGTATTGTTTTTTGTCTCAAATATGTCCTGGTTTCAGCCCACATGCTGAAGTGGTCGCTATAGTCGGCCATCCTGATCTCACCGATTGCTGCATGAGTGGATTGATCAGGTTTGACTGCTGGGTTCAGAGGTCAATTTAAAGTCCAGACTTGTTGTGCAATAAACACAGCATGACCCTTTAGCAGTGCTCTAATTCCCTGAAAGCAAGCACTTATAAACTATTAGACACGGTGACAACTAAAAATCTCTGATTAATAAATTAAGCTATGCGTTTAATGTTCTGTAACTACTATAAATAATATGCTCATTTGTTATCTTTCCTTTAAAAACATCATTCTATTGTGAACCATAATGTTTGATGCATGAGTGCAGATACATTAAGTAGCCTTTTTGAATCTGAAAACCATTCAGTGGCATATAGAAAGTAACTATTTACTTAGTGGTCATCAAATTAATAGTAAATGGAACACAATTAATAAAGTTACTTGTACTTTGGTACTGTCCATTTGTGAGATTACACTGTTGGGTGTAATTTCTAAATATGCCAACAACATAGTTTAAGTATATAAATAAGTGGAAACCCATTTGGACTCAAACATCACTAGCAGGATGAAACAGTGTTAAATGCAAGATTTGCAAACAATTATATTTTCATGTAAATGTAAAACCATGAGTCACCAACCATTTGGATGCAGCTGTTTGGCTTTATGAAAGTATAAAGCTTTCATTTTAAGAGCACATTGCCTCTATGTGTTTATGGGTATGACGGAGATTACTGGGGGTCTGATTACTTTTTACGCCCCTGTAAACTCATTCTGACCCCATTAACACAAACCCCAGTGCTTCTGAATGGACTTTAGGGAGACATCGTACAAATCTTAAGGTCTATTAACATGATAATTATATATTAAGGAACCAGAGTTGGATCAATGTCAAAATGTCATAGGTGAAAAAAAAAGAAAAAAAAAAAAAAAAAGATGCACAATCTAAAATCTCATGCAGTTAAATAAAATCTAAACAATTTAGACAGCTTAAAGAAAAAACAGTAATAATTAACTCAGTTTAATCTATGTTGTTTATAGCTGTTAGTGATTTAGTCATAAAATTAAGGGATTAAAAAATGTATATGAATATAATATATTCAAAAAGGTTTTCCGAATACGCTCCACATTCGCCATTACCTGGACAAACAATTAATCCCGCCGCAAACTCATGCCAATGTTGCTATTTCAAGAGAGTCAGGATATTTAAACAATGTTGCAGTGCTCATTTAGCAATGTTTTGACAGCGCCACCATGTTTACAATTTTCAGGGAAATCAACCTACCAATGGCTCACTTATAATTGTCTCTGCACACTGAACTGGTAAAGGGGAAGGTATATTAACATTAAAAAAATGACACACTTCACCTAGGTTTACTGCGAGACAGCGGTGCATTTTCAAAATTATTTTGCCAATGGATACGGTTTTTCTCATTGCACTTTTCTGATTGCATTTCATGCTTTGCACACTTATGCGATTATGCTAGACAATACAGATAGCAATAATGGCCATCGGTCGGGCCCCAGGCTCCAAGCAGACTGGCCAGTGGTTGGACTTTGTTGTTGTGATGAAGGGCCATTCTGGTGACCTGGCCCTGGTGGCACAGCTGTGGGCCCCTAGGCCCTCACAGGCCTGCTGTGATTAAGTTGTGATTGGGTGTGATCAGTTAACAAGCTGCATGATGAGGTCAGTGGCCCAATCGACAGTGGCAGATTGCCTGAGCTGCTTGGATTACTGGGTGGAAAAGATGCAACTTCGGGCGGTGTTTGCATCTAGACAATTCTGCTTCAGTGCAAGCGGGCCACATCACCTCTCATCTAATCCATTGTCATGACACTAATATCCCTCAAGTAGTTCATGCACCCTGAAGTAAGAGACCCCCCTTGCTCTCATTTACCGGTTGCTGGAAATGGGAATTAGTGATTTGAGTCTTTAAAGTGAGATTTAAAGCCCTAAAG
Organism: Myxocyprinus asiaticus; assembly: GCF_019703515.2. Lineage (NCBI taxonomy): Eukaryota > Metazoa > Chordata > Actinopteri > Cypriniformes > Catostomidae > Myxocyprinus > Myxocyprinus asiaticus. The sequence goes on along the minus strand of NC_059354.1, from coordinate 10,214,287 downwards.
CAGCACCACACCACAGCATGGGTCAATAGACTGACCTTTAGTCCACTTTACAAATGAGTGAATCACAAAGAAATCTACACCTCACTGGTTAATAACACAGAGGCAAACACTTCTCTCTTGTTATGATACTTACATGGGCAAGACTAGCATCAGTTAGCCATCATTAATTGTCTAACTTGGTACATTTCTTACAGTTTTTGCTTTTTAATGTATTTCAAAAGATATAAATAGCATTTATATGATGGTAAAATGTACCAAATCCAGAATATACATATGGATATGTCATCCTACTTATTTATGATTTCATATTATCAATCACAACACTTTTCCACAAATCCTGTTCGATTATCAATGACATAATTTCATAATTGAGACTGAATGCAGCACAACTACCACTTAGCATTTTGACGAATGAGTCGATGACAGATAGCTGTCTGAGATGTAAGATCGTCCGTTACATAAATGTATACAAATGTTTACTTTAAACCTTTTTTTAACAAATTTTATTTAATCATCCTACAAATGTCAAGTAAAAAGTCATTAAATATTCCATACACTTTGAATGCATGTGTGTACACATATTACTGACTGTAACACAGTCGTGAGGGTCTACAAGGTGTGAAAGTCATATGACAACAAAATGGCTTCCAAAATGCTGGTCTCAATAAACTTCCTAGCTCCCTTTGTCATGGATTAGTTTATCTTAAACACAAATTTGGGCATTACATTGGGACATGATAATGAGGTCACATGTTTAAACGAAGCTGTTATTAATCAGCAACATCGCTGTATAAATATTGTCGTGCATTTTCATTGTAGATACTCAAACGTACAGTGCTATTATGAAAGATAAATGACGTAAAGAAATAAAAATGGAAAAAAAGGAGTGTATTTTTAAACCTTCTCATAACAATTGTAATATTTAAAATATTTTTTCCCTTCCGTGGTAATCACATTATGGATGAAAAACATTACAAACAACTCTCTTTTAAAAAGAGAGTAAGGCTTTAACTTTGAGTTTTACATTTGTGACACAGACTTCAGAAGACATGACGACGTTTCCGGTAATGGAACACAAAGAGAACAATAATGCTCCCTGTTTTTTACGGTGCATTCAGGGAATTTTAAGGGAGCTAATGTTTCAGTCCACTGGAATGATTTTGCGATTGAGACAGCCCTAGAAATGGCCGACTCCCTGATCAGTGCCCTGACTACTGAACTAGGGAGCTGATTGAGGCGCACCCTGAATTTGATATTTGTGGACAAATATGATTTGGTGAATATGAATAATATGAATAACAAAAATAAATAAATAAATAAATAAAAAGCATGCTTCACTGCATTTTGACGTTAAGCCCCTAAATTCAGAAAATGAAAAACATTAGAAAAATTAAAACATAAAGGATGTTTTCAAGTAATCGTCTATATGAATTGTATTAAAATTTTATTTTTGAACAACTTAATAGATTGAGACCAAAAAAGAAAAAAAAAAAAAGTGTCAGGTCGTTGACCTAAATTCTCTAACTAAAAATGTCTGATTAGGTTTTGTAAAATTAAGCACTCTTCCCAGCCCCTCAAATAAATTCTCCCAGAAAAAAATAAAATAAAAAATAATTTATTGAAGCTATTAGTTCTCTTCCACCATACTGTTACCAAAATTTGAAAAATAATGGACAAAATGGATTGAATATTGTCCCAATTATATCACATCTTATTGATCCTCAAATAAATTGTGTAAATATAATTTTTACTTTATTTTATTTTTTTAGGTTTTATATACTTTTTTGTCAGTTTTGTAATAAAGTAAAAAAAAAAAAAAGAGCTTTGATTAAATGAATGAAAAGAACTGGTCTGTTGGATGGTTGCATTTATGGAAAATTGACCTTTTCACATTTCCAGGTGGAAATCAGAAGTAAACTATAGTGGAGTTAACTTCAAAAGCGGTGACTGGGAGACCACAGCAAATAATTATTGTTGTGTTCCCATTTGCTCCAACAGCAAAGCCAAAAATCCACTATTACGAGAGAAATATTAAGAGAGAAAGATGCCAAATTTACTGTCACTCCCTCTGCAGCTGTATTAGAAATCCCATCGCAGCTGTGGTAACTAGTTTTTGTTTGTTTGTTTGTTTGTTTTTTCCAGGGTGATATAACATAAAGTATAATGTTATAAATTTGCATTAAATACTGTAGCTACAAAATTAAAAATCTAAAAAATGTGTTAGATTTACATTGCTTTATAAAGTGGAAAAGCTTCATCACAATTTTTGAAAAGGGTCCATTACTACAATGCTTTTCCCAATAATAAAAACTCTAAAATATAAAATAAGTTAAAGGAAAAAAATACAAAAACAAAAGTTGTTGTCTTTTAAACACCAGAATCATATTATTATCAAAATATCTGGTCTATTGTCCTGATATTGTGAATCACTAAAAGCCTATTACCTCCCTACCACTGCCACTGCAATTGTATTTATAGAAAATATCGACCAGCACATTGTTTCCATCACAGCCAAATAGTTCATCTCACTTAGCAGGTGCGATTGGAAAATCACAGTGTGACATATGTCACTCGTTGATCTTAAATGTCACTCATGTAACTGTAAATCTTATTAATGGGAGCAGCTGAGCCTTGACAGCCCCAGACGCTGCAAATCTCAAGTCGTCCCTCTGCTTCCTACGTTATCTTCCTCTCAATATGTCCCAGAATTCAGGGCCGCTCATCTACATGTAGTCTGATCTTGCTATAATGAAGCCATATGGGCTGTTTGCTGGAATGCTTGCAGGCAGCTTTGCAAGCACAGAGGAGTGCACACAGAGTGGACGTGAGTTGCATTTCTATGGGTTCTCGCCGACTGCCTCTGCTAACCTGCCTGCAGTTTTGGCAGCAAAAGTGTGCTCTGGAAACAGGTTGTTTTTATGTTAGCTTTTCACACTTCCACAAGATGAAATGGTGTGAAACGCTGCTTTAACCATTGTTGCTGTGTCTGTAGGTGGGTGAGGGGATTGGGTGATTGCAGCTTGACCTAAATTCACATGCTGGGAGGGGATGTAAATGACAGCGCTGAGGATGGAAAACAGCACTGTGTGGCTAGCAAGAGAACATGCTAAACAACACAGAGACGAGAGGGAGGATAGACATCTATCTAGTCACTCTTTAATGAAGCTATAGGTACTTCAAAAACGTGGCCAACTTAGACTTCTGTACAGCAAGATTTCAGTTTGTCCTTTGGTACTGTAAGTATATTCTTAAAATCCTGTCTCTTAAGACCTGTCGCTCACGTCAGTGAGTGTAGATTAAATTTTTTCCACAAGGGAAGTAGACTGAAGACTGTATTAATTTTAATGTGTTAATAATAACAATAATAATAACAACAATAAAGTTGTGGTTGTATGTCTCTGTAATAGCCTGGACAGAAGTAATGAATCTAGTTTATAATAATAATAGTGTTTCTTCAACTTTTAGCTCTGTGAATTCCTATAAAGATATGTCTTGTTAAAATTTTGTTTACACTCTTACTAGTTTATTTAATTTGTCTACTAACATTGTCTAACAGTGTATGTACAATAAATGCATCACAGGTGATTTATGTCATTTTTCCTGAAAATTCCCACCAAATCTCAAATTCTGAGTAAAAATATTACGTTCCGAGAAAAAATATTAGGGGCAAAACTATGGGACAGTCATATAAAAAAATAAAAAATGATAGAAATTTTTTCACACAGTAAATATTGATATGGTTTGTGTCTATTTCACTCTTTGTTTAGATTATCATAGTTTTAAACAACAAAAGCGTTCATCAGCCAACTAACAAAGGACAATGCATCTATGTAAATTTCTGCTGTTAATCAAGAATGGATTTCAAAGACATTAGTTATTAATCTTACAGTTCTTACAAAATCTTTGTTTAGACACTGGCTCTTAACACTTACTTAATTTACTAATTTTAAACCATGACCTGCACTGCACACAAATAACTAATATTGGCATTATCTTCATGCTGGTTCCTTGCCACAGTCGCCTTTGGCTTGCTCACTGGGGATCTAAATACAATTATTACTGAATTACTGAATTCTTTATTTTTATACACAGTGATGACTTTATAGATATTACAGTTTCATTTTCTGTTAATGCATTACTTTCTGTTCTGTGTTGTGAAAAGCGCTACACAAATAAAAATTACTTGACTTAACCAAGTAACAATTTTTATTTTATTATGGATTTTCATAGTTTAATATAAAGACATCAGGGTCTGTGACAAGGCCCAATAAAATCCAGAAAAAAAGAAAAAAGAAAAAAATGGGTGAAAACAACAAACCCAAAAAATGTATGATTAAGGCCTGGCAAAAGTTACCAAGTCAGTTTTAATGTGGTCTTCATATACCAAAAAGAGAAAAAGTTGAAATCTGCAAATCTACTAGTTTTTTTAAAAATTAACCCCTGGAAAATGAAATTGCCCAAAGTTAAAGAAACACCAATTAATAATAATAATAATAATAATAAAATAATTTTAAAAAAAATTAAAATATTCTAAAATAGTGTTTAGCATATTTCTAAAATATTTGACATCTTTTAGGTCTCTATCTGTCTTTAAGAAATGTGACAATTGTAATAATATTAAATATTATAAATTGCTTTACATTTTTTAAAATTATACAAAACATTTACATACTGTATACAACATTTACAAAAAAAAATAAAAATAAACATGACCCTACCAATTAAAAGTTTGTACACACTTAACTGAATTTATGTTTTTATGAACTTAAAAGCCTTTGATCGAAAGGTTTCTGTGTAAATGTTCACAATTGGTTTTGTAAACAAACATACATTTTGACTATGTGTCAAATTTCTTTTAATGGATAAATTCAAAAAGCATCCCAGTTAGCACCTCATGAAGTTGGTTAAGAGAAGTTTGTGCAAAGCTGTAATTTAGGCAAAGGGGCACTAAAATATTTCAGTAATCAACATTTTAGTATAGCCTAGACTTTACATACATTATTATTATTATTATTTTAATATAAATACATAATTCCCATTTGTGTTATTTTATAGTTTTAATGATTTCTGATGACATTGTTAGTTTAAAATATGAAAAAAAGCCAAAATAGATGTGTATGTTAATCTTATAAGTTACATTCTATTTTTTAGAATTCTACACTAACAGCTATTAGTTTTGCCTACATGACCACAGACATTTGATTTGAGACAGAATGTCTTTACTCTTTCCTGTTAGTGTGTTTTTGAATTCGTTTGAATCAAAAAGAAATGCTGGTTACAAATTTTTTCAGTAAAACTGGATAAACAAATGTGACTCTAGTCAGCAATTGTACATACTGTGGATGATTATTGTTATTAAATGATGACTTTACTACTTTTATGAAACTAATTATAACATTATATAACAATGTTACATTATTTTTACATCACAAGGGAAATTTCATGGTTCAGTCTTCTAAATGATACAAAATAATAATAATAATACTAACAGTAATAATTTTACATAGAACATTCTATACACAAATTAGGCTATGAACAAAAATAACAGAAAATATCATGGCTTAAGTTTTTTTATTATTATTATTATTATTATTATTTTTATGGCTGTTGTTTTCTTTGCAAAAAATAAAAACTGCATGCTCATCAGACTTTGGAGTTAATAACTTTGCATCTGACCTAGCTATCCTTTTTGGGTCAAAATTGCTGAAAAATATCCTCAAAAGATAGCTAAATGGTTTTAAACAATGGTTTTAAAGATAGCTAATGGTTTTTAAAATATTGCAGTTCATAAATAGACTAAATAAAGTTTATAATCACTTACTGCTAGTGATTTAATGACTTAACTTAAGAACAAACATCAATGTGAATCATTTAGATTATCATGTGTATGTTTATGCACAGTGTCAGACTGTCAGCTGATAGTAATTCTGGAGTGCAGTGTTTCTTATGAGGGAGAGCGGCACCTTGCGTGATCAGAACAAAACCAGAGAGCATGACAGAAAATCCCTCTATACACGCCCTTTAAAAAATGCAGGAGCAGCAAGCACGCAGAAGCAAGTTACGTAGTTACATGTATAAATTATACACCAAAAAAAGTCTACACTGAGGGAACAAACATGCAGGAGAGGAAGATCTAAACTTCTGCAACTTTTTACTTTTATGGAGTGCTATTTTGGTGTAACAGTTTACATCTATCTATCTATCTATCTATCTATCTATCTATCTGTCTGTCTGTCTGTCTGTCTGTCTATCTATCTATCTGTCCATCCATCCATCCAATCCAACCCAATAAGGAAATTAACAATCGTCAAAAAGAATCCATAAAAAAATATTAAATCAGATGAATGAAATGATAAAAAAGAAATAAATAAAAAAAAAAAGACATTTTCAAGTGTAATTGGATTTATTTACTTATGTATATTTAATATTTTGGACAACTTCGACAATCTACAAAAAATATAAAAGAGATGTAAAAGAAGATAAACAAAAGTGACCCAGTGCCAACATCCTTTTAAGTGCATTCAACTGGAGATGGTGCAGCAAGTAATCTTCCTCAAGCCCTCCTTAAACTGAGCAGGGAGGCATGACTAACATCACCATGCCAGTCATTGGCTAGTGAGAGGAAGCGAGACATTCCTGCTTTATCAGGCAAGACTGTCTGAGAAGTCCACTTCAGCCATTTATAATCTATAGATATGTTCTCAACAGCGCCATCTCCGCAGTGAATGCAGTGTAGTGTAAGGTTGGGTTTGTATGAGAAATGTTCGGAATGGCGGATATGTCCTGTTGTCTCTGAGGGATATAGGGCTGTATAGACTTGGTCTGCTTTCCTGAATAGTGACTTTTAATGGGATTTAACTGTCATTTTTTCAGTCTTTAGGTTTTCGACAGGTCTGCATTCCCACCCTCCCGTTTGTTGGTGCATATTGCAAAATATTTGTTTGATATGAAGGGGTTTAAATAATGCACAGATTATTTAATAATGCAGTAAAGTTGAGGTAGTTTCAAGTCACATGTACACTGTTTTAAAAATGTGCTTGCCCTGTTGCCAACCAACCTTGGCCTGCAACATTTAGAAATAAAGCAATAAGCCCAACAGGCCATGTATTTTAGTGATTTTATCATGTAGAGGGTGTTTTTAGGCGTGAAATGTATAGTAAATAGTGACATTTCAGAATCAGAATCAGAATGAGCTTTATTGCCAAATATGCTTACACATACAGGAATTTGTCTTGGTGACAGGAGCTTCCAGTACACAACAATACAAAACAGCAACAAGACTTTTAAAAAAAATAATTAAAAATTGAATAAAAAAAATAAAAATATACAAATATTGAAAAGAAAATAAAGTATATATAGAATACACAATAGACTATATATATATATATATATATATATATATATATATATATATATATATATATATATATATACATACATACACATACACACACTTGTTTTGTTAGAATGTGCATGTCACTTGAATAAACACTTGAATGCACCAATGTTTTAGCATAGTTTGTGGGCTTTTCAGACTGTCCCTTACTGTACATACAAATACTGTACCTAAAACTAACGTTGGCCTGCTCGCTCTTTTTGCTCTGCTTCCTAAAGTATCTCATTACTGTTTAACTGAGTGAGAAACCACTCCAACCGATTCACTGAGTCAGTGTGCTTTTGGCATGGTTATTTCATTTTTAAATAATCGCGCAACCAGTCATGAAGAAAGGGCTAGATACTGTCTCATCCACACAGCCAATCATGTGAGAAGCTATGGTACTTACCATTTCCATTTTGACTGACTCGCTGTTGTTTTTTCTGACTGGCCATTGTGTTTTCTGACTTGTTCTCATGTGTCCGGATTTGGCGTGTTGGTTTCCACCAGCATGGTTCTCCTGTTCTGAGTATGTTCAGCTCAGGACACTGCTTCAAACCATTTCGCCTAATGATAGAAATGCATCTAGTCTTCAAATGTGGCTCATCTAATCAGAATTCAGAGTAAGAATTATTAATTTTATAATGGAAATGTTCCTGTTGTTCGAAAGGAATGCTTTGCTTGGAGGGTCATGGACTGCAGGATTTCAAAGCAAATCTTTAGCCTGTTCTACAGTTCTGTGCAAAAGGTTGTCAATACATATGGGAATTTCATTCCCATGCATTCATGCATCTTACCTCTGGCTCTGTTTAAAGCCAAAAAAAAAAATAAATAAATAAAGTTAACAAGGCAAGGCAAACAGTGAAGTATCAAATGTAAGAAGCTTAAACCGCAGCCTGAGGTTTTGAAAGAAAATGCATTTCATAACCAGGCACCACCGAGCAACAAAGCCAGTGTATTTATAACAAGCAAGTCGGATCAAGCTGATGTATTTTTGACACTCTGAAATATCATCAGGGCACAGCCCGGATTGTCACATGAAGAGAGCTATGATGATATAACCAGGCCTGAAGAGTGACTCATCCAGTGTTAAAGCAGCAGTAGGTGGATTTGGCACTTTCTCCAAAGGCAAAGCTTCTAAATCTCCGGAACGTATGGCAATTGGGGATTCTAAAGCATTGCGCTGGAATGATAAAAACCATCTCGTATCCATCATGGAGGAGGATGGGGTCAACAAAAGGGCACCAAACTATGGATTCAAAGTGTATTGAGGCACTTCGGTGGAAACACGTTCTGGGAAATAAGGTGTCATCATCTAATGTTCATTACCCATCATCCTGACCCAATCAGTCACATGGGTCAATACTGAGCATCTTTGTTTCACATCATCTGAGTCCTGATGTAGGGAATGATAAACTTATACTGTAGGATTTTTAAACTCTTTCTCTATTGGTTGGAGAATTTTGTCTAGTTGAAGTACCATTCCTGACCTTGTGTTTCCACAGCTGACTCAGGCTACTCCAGTGTACAGGTCAACATTCCTTCATGCTCGTATTAATATAGTTCAGCTATTAATACCACTCAAGGGACCTGGGTAGCTCAGTGGTAAAAGACGCTGGCTACCACCCCTGGAGTTTGCTAGTTTGAATACCAGGGCTTGCTGAGTGACTCCAGCCAGGTCTCCTAAGCAACCAAATTGGCCCGGTTGCTAGGGAGGGTAGAGTCACATGGGGTAACCTCCTCATGGTCGCTATAATGTGTTTCATTCTCGGTGGGGCGCGTGGTGAGTTGAGCGCGGATGCCGCGGTGGATGGCATGAAGCCTCCACACGCGCTATGTCTCCATGGCAATGCGCTCAACAAGCCACGTGATAAGATGCGTGGATTGATGGTCTCAGACGCGGAGGGAACTGGGATTCATCCTCCGCCACCCGGATTGAGGCAAATCACTACGTGACCACGAGGACTTAAAAAGCACACTGGGAATTGGGCATTCCAAATTGGGTGAAAAAGGGGGAAAAAATCATAAAAAATAAAAAATAAAAAATACCACTCAAGATATTAAAGCACTTAGCTTCTGTGAAGCAAACCTTTAAGGTTTGAATTAAAGGGGTCTCATCATGAGGACTCCATTTTCATTTATCTTTTCAGATAGAAAAGCTTGATCTATGAAAACGAGCTGAATCCGTCAGAGCTCAAAACGTACTCCCCAGTCAAAAATTGTTCTGAAACCAAGCTGCAAAATATGGCTTGTTCTGAACATTCTGATGCTGCACCTTTCTGATCTAAGACAGATGAAATCATTATAACATGATAGCCCACATTTATAGAGCAAATGCGCCTGTAAGGTGATCAGAAATTTGGCCTGCCAGTCACAGTGAAGTAAAAGGAAGATATGAATAGATACTATTTGATATTACAGTATACCCAGAAGAATTATATAAGAGTAAAATGTGTGAAAGTTCACCAAACCTTGAGTTGTTCCTGGCTTTGTGTAGCACCTTCTACTCTACGTATCCTTCTGATGAATTTTAATGGTTAGAAACATTTTCATCTGATCATCATAGTTTGAGCTGCACATTTCAAAATACGTTGTTTTATGAATCTGTCACAGTGTATTTCAGGCTATGCAAAGATGTTGTTACTGATGGATGCGGCAGATTAAACTATATTTGAACCCGCCACTCCTGTGTGGGCACTGTTTCCACTTTCATGTGCAAAGGTTGAATGTCTTAAAGGCACAGCAGCAAAAAACAGACTGTTTAATCAACATGATTACACAGGAAATCACGTTGCTACCGAAAGTTCTAGTACCTGTAAATCGACCTCATTCTGCCAAATTACTAAGTGCAATTCACCATGAGACATTATTGCGTCAATTCAAATGTGGTGACCTTTTCCTGTGACGCTACTGACAGGGGTAATAAAAATATGTCTTCCTGTCAACTATTACATCATTTACAACTAAAAATACAATTGCTGCACAGAACGTTTTAGGCACCACTCTGCGGACATTTTACCCGAAAACTGGAGCTCACACATGCCCATACATTCAACAACACTTCCTGCTTCAGCCACTGGATGCAGTAGTTCAAAAAGTAAATAAAACAAAATAAAAATGTATGGAAAGACCCCATTTAATGAAAAAGATTAAATGTTTGAATATATTGGATTAAGTGGCAATTTCACTAAATGATTGCAACCACTTGAATCAAACTTTGTCATTTTAATTGGAAAGCAAGTTTTCAGTGTGCAATAAATTATGATTGTGAATAGGTTATTGAAAAGCAGCTACTTAGCAAAGCAAATCTGAAAACCAAGAAAGCATTTTTTTATGATGCTTGGATTGGTGAAGCGTGTACTATGTGATTCAGGGTAATTTAGCCAGGCTACTCTCTACAAATATAGCTTCTGCTGTGTGGTTACAAACATAGACTCCTTTGGGACCAGAGCGTAACTTTGCTCTTGCAAGCAGTTTGAAAGCAGGAAAAAACAGAACAGACATCAGTAAGCTTCAAGAACCAAGACGGCAGCCTCACCACTCAATGGCCAAAACATACTCTATGCAAGTACTTAAACACAGATGCATCTTGCAACGCAAGCTCTATTCCACGCACCATTGCATTCTGAATTGTGTCAGAGCACAATTTATAACCCAACGCAAATATGCGTTGCATTCTCATCGTTGCCACTATACCTAGATTAGTGTCAATTGTTCGTTTCTACAGTGAGTTTTCTCTTTCAAGCCAACTACTGTCATGGCGGATCAACTCTTTGAAGATAATATTGCTGAGTAAGTAAGTTAAAGTCAGTATATTTATAGCAACTTACCAGAATAATAACACATTATTTTTTATGGCACAGACTTTTGAAAATAATTCTATCGCCCTCTTGAGCCCTTAGGTTTGTGCCTGCCAAGGTAATGCAGGAATGCACATTAAGCACGTTTAACCGGACAGCGTGTTGTCAATGTGGTGGCCAAGTGTACATATCTGTGTTCACCTACTTGCGCAGGGTATGTTTCAGCTTGATACTTCTGACTTGCATATACATCTTTTATTTAGAACACTGCCATATCTTTAACGGTACTGTTGCACTGTTAAGAAATAAAGTATTCCTTGTGTTAATGCATGTTTACCGCAGGTGTTGGTGTTGCTTGAATGATTGTGTGATACCTAGCTAGCTTGTACCATATGGTCACCTGATCTTGTGCTATTGCTATCGCACATGTGTCCTCCAGTGCAGGCTGCTCCACTTCATGCTCAGCTCACCAGGAGAAAGTCTGGCAGTGGGAAGCTTCCATTTCCTCCAGCTAAGTGTGTGTGGTCAAACTAACAGCTGAAAGCCACTGGAGAGTTTCTTTCTTTTTAATTTTTAAAGTTATGGAAGCACTTGACACTGAGGTGCATCAAATATCACTAGTTTGCGTGCAGATATTTACTTTTAAATACTGGAGCCAAATTTAAAAAAGAAAAAAACTGCAGGTGAGTGGCTATCCTACAGTAACTAATTAATCTGGTCTAATAAGAAATGTAACAATTGGCTCTCAGAGGCCATGGGTGATTTCCCACGAAAAGTTTTTGCAAGGGCAAGTGCTAGGACAAATTTTTGTTTTGGCTGCTGGAAACTGGTATCGATTACGAAATCACCACAACATCAAAATAGACGGGGGAGTGTCTGGGTGGGCTGCAGACTGCTGGGATCTATCTCTTGACTAAAAGCAGAGAGAAGGTCCATACAAGATGAGCTGACTCCACTGGCTGACTGCTTTCTCTTCTCCCAGCATCCTGCTTTGATGCCTCCTCTCACACATTAGGGGTTGTACTATTCTTGTGGAGCCAGATGTTATGGCTAAACGGCATAAGAACTGCCCACTTAGACAGGAAGAGACTGCCTAATAGACCTGAAAAGCAACCAACCACAATGTTTTTGTTTTTGTTTTTGTTTTGTTTTTTGCTGTTTAAGGGTGGGTTTATATGAAATAGATTAAACCACAACAGTAGTCTTGTGGAAATAATTATTTACCTTATGTGAAAGGTTGAACAGTATAACCAGAAAAATTTTGTCATGACTAGTAATTCAATTTGACTAATGGCCTTTACTAGTCAACTACTAGTAAACTATTAAAAATTAGTAGTCATGCAACTCCTAACATCTATTAAAGGAATATTCCGGGTTCAATTAAGCTCAATCGACAGCATTTGTGGCATAGTATTGATTACCACAAAAAATAATTTTGACTTGCTCCTCCTTTTCTTAAAAAAGAATCTGGGTTACAGTGAGGCACTTACAATAGAAGTGAATGGGGGCCAATTTCTGAACATTAAAATGCTCACTTTTTCAGAAGTAAAGCCACAAGATGTAAACAAAATGCAGGTAAACATGATTTGAGTGTGAAAGAATTGTTTACTAACCTTTTCTGTGTAATGTTATAGCCAATTTTACCACGTCATTACTATGACGATGTAATGTCAATGCGGGGGTGTGGTCGAGCGACCACACACTGGTTGTGTGTGAATGGAGAACGAGATTGGGAGATGAGAACAGTAAGGATTGTCACCTGTTTATGATAAGTCTAACACCTGTTTCTTGTTCTAGTGAGGGTGTGAGAGAGTTTAAAAGGAGGCCTGATGCCAGAGAAGAGGGAGAGAGACTGACACGCCTGTCCTATGTGTGTGTGTGTGTCTTTGCATCTGAGAGAGTTACACTGAAAAGCTGAGTTAGTGTGAGGGTGGCTGAAAAGCCGATTTAAGTTGCCGCTGGAAAGCTGTTTTTGTTTTGGCATTAAAAATAAACAAGATACGTGGACTGATCACCCAGCTCCTGCTTTCTGCTTTTATGAACATTGTTACACTGATGCTAAAACCCAGGAATTGGAGAAAGAAGTGCTGCTATGGAAACCTCAGTGCCTTGAAGTCATCCGTGCCCTCGCCGGCATTCAAGAACAACACCATCAGGCTCTCCTCGCCCAGGAGCAGCGTTTTCAAGAGCTCCTACAGGCCCAAGCCGAGGATCACATTTTGTAGCCTGATAGCCCCAGGCAGGTCCTCAGCCACATTCCCAGGGGCAGCAACCATACCCCCTCTCCTTTTGACCAAGATGGGGCCCCAGGATGAGCTGGAGGCCTTCATTGGGCTCTTCGAGCAGGCTGCTACTGCCTCTGGCTGGCCAGAAGTCCAGTTGGCACTATATCTGCTACCGCTGGGGTGGGTGGCCAGCTGGTGAATCTGCTGGCCACCCCAAAAGTGCCATTGCGCCTGTTACCTTTGATCGAGGTTCCCTTCGAAAGAATTGGTATTGACCTCTTCGGGCCATTAGAATGAACGGCATGGAGACATCGCTTTGTGTTGGTCCTGGTGGATTACGCAACGCGATCTCCCAAAGCAGTGCTTCTGCGCTGCATCTCAGCATGTAGTGTTGCAGAGGCACTCTTCAAAATCATCTCCAGAGTGGGGACTCCAAATTTAATCCTCACTGATCAAGGCACCTCTTTTATGTCCCGTACACTATACGAACTGTACAAATCACTGGGGGTTAAATCAATTCGGACAAGCATCTACCACCCACAAACAGACGACTTGGTCGAACGGATTAATCAGACCCTGAAAAATATGATTCGTATGTTTGTGCACGAAGATGCTCTGAACTGGGATAAGTGGCTCAAACCCCTGTTATTTACAGTACGAGAGGTCCCGCAAGCCTCCTCAGGGTTTTCCAAGTTGAATTGTTGTATGGGCGTAAGCCCCGTGGCATGTTATACGTTAGAAGAAAAATTGGGAGGAGGGACCTTCACATAGCAAAAATGAAATTCAATACGTTCTTGACCTGAGAGCAAAACTCACACATTGGGGTGACTATCACAGGAGAATTTTATGCAGGTGCAAGAACGTCAGTCCTAGCTGTATAACAGGGGAGCTCGGCTGTGGGAATTTGCACCGGGAGATAAAGTCCTTGCATTGCTACCCACATCGAGCTCGAAATTACTCACTAAACGGCAAGGTCCCTTTGAGGTCATAAGGCAAGTCAGGGAAATCGACTGTGAGGTGGTGCATATGGATAGGGGCAGGGCACATCAGATTTACCACCTCAACCTACTTAAACCATGGAGAGAGGCAGTCCCCATGACACTGGCAACGGTAGTTACGGAGAGGGAGGAGCTTGGACCGGAGGTGAATCTAAAATCCAATCAGTTCACCCCGGTCACTTGTGGGGACCACCTCTTGCCGTCCCAACGTAAGAAGATTGCCAGGTTGCAAAAGGAAATCTCTGATGTGTTCTCGGCTCTGCCCAGCCGCACTGATCTCATAGAACACCACATCGAGACAACCCCAGGGGTAGTGGTATGTAGTCATCCCTACCACTTACCCGAACACAAAAAAATAGGTAGTACGGGAAGAATTAAAGGCCATGCTTGATATGGGGGTAATAGAAGAATCCCACAATGATTGGGCCAGCCCAGTGGTTCTGGTACCTAAGAGCGACGGCTCGGTCCAGTTCTGTGTGGATTATAGGAAAGTCAATGCGGTGTCAAAATCTGATGCATATACAATGCTTGTATTGACGAACTGCTCGATCGGTTGGGCACGGCTCGCTTTTATTCGACACTGGATTTGACAAAGGGATATTGGCAGATCCCCTTAACGCCAATGTCCCATGAATAAATGGCCTTCTCCATACCGTTTGGGTTACACCAATTTGTGACCCTTCCATTCAGTTTGTTTGGGGCCCAAGCTAATTTTCAACGTCTTATGGACAGGGTCCTTAGATCGCACGCTGCGTATGCCTATTTGGATGACATCATTATTTCAGTAATGATTGGCAGCGGCACGTGCAGCATCTGGCGGCTGTTCTTAGATCATTGCGATGGGCAGGACTCACAGCAAACCCTAAGAAGTGTGCAATTGGATGGGTGGAGGTAAGGTATCTGGGGCTCCACTTGGTTCATGGGCAGCTGCTACCCCAAATTGATCAGACCGAGCCAATTGCAGCCTGCCTGAGTCCCAAGACCAAAAAGGAGATGAGACAGATCCTGGGGCTGGCTGGCTATTATCGAAGATTTGTGCCTAATTATTCGGACGTCACCAGCCCGCTGACTGATCTCACTAGAAAGGGAGCCCCAGACCCAGTCCAGTGGGCAGAGTGGTGTCAACAGGCTTTTACGCAGGTTAAACACATTTTGTGGTGTGCCGTTATTACATTCTCCCGATTTTTCTCTCCCTTTTGTGTTATAGGCTGACTCGTCGGATAGGGGGTTGGGAGCCGTGTTGTCCAAAGTGGTCGAGGGGGAGGATGTTTGCCATCAAGTGGGCAGTCCTCAACCTTCACTATTACCTCCTAGGACAGGCTTTCATCCTCTGTTCAGACCACACCCTGCTCCAGTTGCTCCATTGCATGAAGGATATAAAGATGGCTGTCGCAGACTTCCACTCCAGGATGGGAGGGAGTAGTGGGCAGGCTGGACGATTCCCCAGCCTGAGTCAGGCGATGGGGGTATGTGGTGGTGGGGGGGGGGGGTGTTCACGCATTAGTGTGTGAATGGAGAGCAAGATCGGGAGATGAGAATGGTAAGGATTGTGACCTCTTTATTATGAGTCTAACACCTGTTTCTTGTTCTACTGAGGGTGCGGGAGAGTTTAAATGGAAGCCAGACGGCGGAGAAGAGGGAGAGAGACTGACAGGCCTGTCCTATGTGTGCGTGTGTGTCTGTGCATCTGAGAGTGTTATGCTGAAAAGCCGAGTTAGTGTGTGGGTGGCTGAAAAGCCTGATTTAAGTTGCCACTGGAAAGCTGTTTTTGTTTTGGCATTAAAAATAAACAAGATATGTGGACTGATCACCCGGCTCCTGCTTTCTCCTTTTATTAACATTGTTACAGTCAACAAACCCTAAAACCCTAAAATGACTGTAAAAATGAGAATTTAAATAACTTTACAGCTCAAATAATACACAAGTTTTAACAGAAGAATTAATGCAAGTGCTTTTATAAAATTATAAGCTTCACATTTCTATTTCAAAAATTGGCCCCATTCACTTCCATTATACATTGCCATCCAAACGTTTGGCATAATGTACAGATTTTGCTCTTATGGAAAGAAATTGGTACTTTTATTCGCCAAAGTGGCATTCAACTGATCACAATGTATAGTTAGGTCATTAAAAATGTGAAAAATTACTATTACAATTTGAAAAAAAAAAAAATCAGAACTTCTTGAACTACTTCAAAGTGTTCTCATCAAAAAATCCTCCACGTGCAGCAATGACAGCTTTGCAGATCCTTGGCATTCCAGCTGTCAGTTTGTCCAGATACTCAGGTGGCATTTCACCCCACGCTTCCTGTCGCACTTGCCATAGATGTGGCTGTCTTGTCGGGCACTTCTCACGCACCTTACAGTCTAGCTGATCCCACAAAAGCTCAATGGGATTCATAACACTCTTTTCCAATTATCTATTGTCCAATGTCTGTGTTTCTTTGCCCACTCTAACCTTTTCTTTTTGTTTTTCTGTTTCAGAAGTGGCTTTTTCTTTGCAATTCTTCCCATAAGGCCTGCACCCCTGAGTCTTCTCTTTACTGTTGTACATGAAACTGGTTTTGAGCGGGTAGAATTCAATGAAGCTGTCAGCTGAGGACATGTGAGGCGTCTATTTCTCAAACTAGAGACTCTGATGTACTTATCTTGTTTAGTTGTACATCTGGCCTTCCACATCTCTTTCTGTCCTTGTTAGAGCCAGTTGTCCTTTGTCTTTGAAGACTGTAGTGTACACCTTTGTATGAAATCTTAAGTTTTTGGCAATTTCAAGCATTGTATAGCCTTCGTTCCTCAAAACAATGATTGACTGACGAGTTTATAGCGAAAGCTGTTTCTTTTTTGCAATTTTTGACCTAATATGACCTTAAGACATGCCAGTCTATTGCATACTGTGGCAACTCAAAAACAAACACAATGTTAAGCTACATTTAACTAACCAAATAGCTTTCAACTGTGATTGATATAATGGCAAGAGATTTTCTAGTATCAAATTAGCAATTTAGCATGATTACTCAAAGGATAAGTTGTTGGAGTGATAGCTGCTGGAAATGGGGCCTGTCTAGATTTGATAAAATTTGACTTTTTTCAAATAGTGATGGTGCTGTTTTTTACATCAGTAATGTCCTGACTATACTTTGAGATCAGTTGAATGCCACTTTGGTGAATTAAAATACTAGTTCCCTTCCGAAACAGCAAAATCCGTACATCATTCCAAACTTTTGGCCACCAGTGTAAGTGCCTCACTGGAACCTCAATTTTTTTCTTTTTAAAAAAGAAAAGGAGGGACGAGTCAAAATAAATGTTTGTGGTAATCAATATTATGCCACAAATGCTGTCGATTGAGCTTAACTTGTATTGAAACCGGAATATTCCTTTAAATTGAAACTGTGTTTACTTAGGCTATTCTGAACTAACGTTTGCATTTTTCCCATTTTAATACTGCCTATATGATGTTTTTATTGAACATGTTTTAAAATCAAACATTGATTGAGTCATATATACAAGAATCATACATACTGAAGACAGTCACACTTACTGAATATTTTACAGTCACAAACCCAAAGTGGCAGAGCTCTGGCATTTTGAGTGGTAGTAAGTGGATTTCTTCTGTGCCAGTGGACACGTACCTTAAGACCACAGTAATATCCGTCTAGTTTGGGCGTAATGTTCCACCTTACCTGATTCATCCCACTCTCAGCTTTAGAATATCCCTTGTTCTCACTGTCTCTCATTCCCGCCCTCCTCAATACCTGCTCAGTCATGGGAAAAGTTACATGGCAATAATCTGTTACCAGATTCACGAAACATTCTTAGTATTTTCTTCCTATTTTCTACCTTAAGGGAAAAAAAGGACATTTTAAATTCCAGAGAAGACTTAAGCATATTATTTTTTATATATAATATATTGCACTTCATTCTTATAAACTTCTTATAATTATTTTAATAAATTTTTGTCTTGAGAAGATTTTCGTGAATCCAGCCCCTGATGGTAAATGGTGAATGTCTCATGACAACTCGTAGTAATTCATACAAGATATTGTATGTAAACCTGAGA